>NC_090450.1:210357986-210661016 GCF_031143425.1 Pleurodeles waltl | reverse complement strand
TGAAAAGGCTGGTTGGGCCCAGGGCACATACATTAAGAGCAAAGATAACTTCTTCAACATAAATAGGGACATATTACCTCCCAGGTGCTCCCCCTGATAACACTGCAGTGGCCAGCAAGAAATAGATTCTGAAGAATTGATCAACCGAGGGGTGTGGCTGGAGGTCACGCAAGATGGGAGCTCCGTGAGGCTTCAGCACTTCCTGGAAAGAAGGAGATGTTTCACATCAAAATTATTAATTTCTTCAGCATTTTTTAGCACTGGAGCTCTGCTGCTGCGTAAATATGCCTTTATCTTACAGAGACATCGAGTTTTGAAGTCATTTCAGAGACTTCATGTGAGGGCCTGAGGTAATTATTTATCTGTGTCATTTGCGGTTCACTCAGTAAGCCTCTGCACAAACCTAAACTTTCACAGAGATGTTTCTATTTGACTTTTAACTGCTTGCCTGGATGTGATTCTACAAATCTAGTTTCCTCTGCAATGGAATATGTATTACCTTCTGACAGCCAGCTGAACTTTTGACCTCTCTCTTCAAACACATTTATCTGAGGTTTTCAACTTTCAGTATTCACTGGCAGCTCTTGTCAAGGAGCTCTATCAAATTGCTCTTCATAACATGGTAAATGCTTTCCTTTGACTGAGGGGATTTTTTCCTTTTCAGAAGGTTCCCTTAAAACTAGTCACCAATTGTTTGACTATGTGCAGTAAAGTGCTTTGCTCTTGTGGTATTCTGTCATGCCTGTTATGAGAGAATAATTTAGGATTTTCAATTTATATCTATTTTTTTATATTTTGCTCTGTTGTTGGAAACTTCTAGCAGCAGCTTCTAATCGTAATATAATTTCATCAACACCTCACATTGCTGGCTTCCTATTACCAAATTGCTGCTGGCTTTTATGGGGAGACCACATAATTCTCAGAGTTGCCAGTCATCATCTTCTACAAGTCTAATAATCCTCTTCGAGTGGTTCGCACACATATAACTAAATCTTCTCTACCATCAGCTTTAACAATGGATAGTGCTGCAGTCTTTTTAAAAGATAGCGCCTCTTCATCTCATGCTGCTGGCGCAATTGTGAAAAAATATCTAACACCTCCTCCGTCAAGCGCCCCAAAAAAGACCTTGATTCTCCCTCAAAATCACCTACACATCTTACTCTAGATGATGTCATGGAGGAATTGGGTGCACTAAAGCCCTTTATGATGGACACTAATGCCTCTTTACAACGTATTGAGGAGCAATGGTCTCAACACGAACAACAAATTTGTACTCTGGAACAGAGAGTCAGTAACATTGAAGATTGTAACACTGTCAATCCTTAGATCGCTAAGGACATAGCTCAACCTAAAAGGCTTACTGAAAACTTAGAAAACAGAAATAGGAGAAATAATCTTCGCCTTTTTGGGATTCCAGAAGGTTCGGAAGGCTCTAACATGATTGCATTCCTTCAAACAGCAATACCTTCAATTCTTCGCTTGCCTCCTACCTCTCCCCTCTCTATCCAACAGGTACATCGTTTAGGTCCACAGACTTCAACTGGCCCTCGTGCACATCCTAGAGGAATTATTATTCTCTTTCTCCAATATACTGACTTGATGCAAATACTCTTGGAAGCCAAAAAGATGGTCTCTCTGCTGTGGTCAGGTCATAAAGTGTTTTTCACACAAGACTTCTATCCTGCTACAGCTGCACGTCGCAAACAGTTTTTGGCCTTACGTCCACAACTCAAATCCTTGAATATTCGATATGGTCTTCTTCACCCATGCCTTTTCAAAATTACATTCAAGGACAAATCTTACTCGTTTGAGGAACCTTCAGCACTACAAACGTTTATTAACCAACACAAAACAGAAGCAATGGAACTAGGAGCACCTGCAATTACTTGAAGATATAATTTAATTTGTCTTTAATGTCCTTTCTTTTTTTTTTTCTGGACAGTTTAATAGTAATGGTTATGTTTAATATTTATATCCATGGTTTTCCTTCTCTACATCTTCATATTTTCTTATATATATATATATATATATATATATATATATATATATATATATATATATATATATATATATATATATATTATTATTTTTTTAGATAGTGTTCTTTGTGCAATCCTCATGTTCCTTTCCCAACCGTATCCCTTTCTCACCATCCAAACTGTTCTCCTACACATTCCACTGGTAAGCTTTGATTTTTATTGTTTTTCATGTCACAGTCCTTTACTGAAGTTATTACGTTATTTGGTCTCCTGAATGGTACATTTTTCGTTTGTATGATTTTTTTTTCTTCATTGAAACTCGCCTTCAAATGTTTTAATATCCAATATCACTTTTCTTGTGCTGAAGCCACTCTTGCCTGTCTTTTCAGGTTCTCCGCTGTCCCTCTACCTTTCGGGGTATTCACTTTCTATCTTATTTTCTTTAGCTTTCGTGGACTTTAGTCCCTGTATTGCCACATTCAAGTATATACAACTTCTGGAAGTCATCTTCCTCCTTTTCTTTTTCTTTACTATCTTGTTTCTTTCCCATTTCTTTTCTTTTGCAAAAACAATATGCCTAGTTTTTTTCCTTGTTACAGCAGTTGTTTATTAATACTTCTTGGTATGCAACTTAGAACTGTTACTTGGAATGATAAGGGGCTTAAACACCCCATTAAGTGTCAGCGTGTCTTATCTCACCTAGCTCGTTTAAAATGTCACATTGCTTTGTTGCAAGAGACTAACCTCAATGACTCTGAGGCAATTAAGCTTAAAAAACAATGGATGGGGGACATTTTCTACTCCCCTTCCACCACAAACAAAAATTGGGTAATTATACTCTGTCATAAATCTCTCAAACCTACCATAATTTCACAGCATCAAGATACAGAAGGTCGCTGGGTACTTGTTACATTTACTATTGACAATATTTCTCTTACTATAAATATATACAGCCCCACACATCCAGATCTAAATTTTTGGAAGAATCTTTCACATATTGGGGGTCATTACAACCCTGGCGGTCCAAGACCGCCAGGGCTGTTTCGACGGAAGCACCGCCAACAGGTTGGCGGTGCTTCCTGGCATATTACCGCCGCGGTCGCACCGGTTTTCCGCCACAATGGCCCCGGCGGTTGTAATCCGCCAGGGCAGTGCTGCTAGCAGCGCTGCCCAGGGGATTACGAGTCCCCGACCGCCAGCCTTTTCCTGGCGGTCTGAACCGCCAGGAAAAGGATGGCGGTACGGGGAGTCGTGGGGCCCCTGGGCAGCGCTGCTTGCAGACAGTGAAAAGCGCGACGGGTGCAACTGCACCCGTCACACGGCCGCAACACCGCCGTCTCCATTTGGAGCCAGCTCCCATGTTGTGCCCATCATCCCCACTGGGCCGGCGGGCGGAAACTTGGTTCCCGCCCGCCGGCCCAGCGGGGATGTCCAAATGGGCACCGCGAGAGTGCGGCCGCATTGGCGGCCGCATGGCGGTTACAGCTTGGCGGGCGGCAGTAGCCGCCCGCCAACGTTGTAATGACCCCCATTGTCTCTGAACATTCCTCAAACAATTTACTAATAGGTGGTGACTGCAACCAAATTCTAGATCCATTTTTGGACAGACGTTCCACGTTGCTTTTCATTCCACATGCCTCCCACAAAGCTTTTAAAAACTTTATTTTACAGCATTCTCTCTCTGATTCCTGGAGAGTATGCAATCCCGACCTCTTAGAATACTCTTTTTATTCTCCTACCCACCATTCCCATTCTAGGCTTGATTATATCTTTCTGAGTAAAGGTTTATTGCAACATATGGTCAACTCTGAAATCGGTGCTATTTTGATCTCAGATCATGCACCTGTGATTACTGACCTTGATCTTTTTCTTAATGCTTCTAAAACATCTTCATGGAGGTTTAATAACTCTCTACTTTCAGATGCTACTTTTATCGCTTCCTACAGTAAGTTTATAGAAGAATACTTTCACATCAACGATAGTGATCAACTATCATTTCATTTTGTGTGGGATGCATTCAAATCAGCCTCTAGGGGTTTCATCATAAGTTACGCTCGCTCAAAAAAAAGTCTGCTCAACAAAAATCGACTTCCATCCTTGAAAATATAAAGTCCCTAGAACATGAATACTATACTCACAAAGCTAGTAAATCACATCTTGAAGCACTAGTCTCAGCTAAAATGGAGTTTAACCAATATACCACTGAACAAGCATGCGGCACCCTCCTGAAAATAAATGCCAGATATTATGGTGATAACAATAAAGCTGGTTCTCTTCTAGCTCGATATTTGAAACAAAGAAAAGAAAAAACAACTATTAAATCTATCACAGATAACAATGGTGTTAGACACTTTAGAGATAAAGATATAGCATCATGTTTCGCTTCTTACTATAAGGACCTGTACACTCCAGAACACATACCAACAGTTGAATCTCTCAACCAATATTTCTCTAATCTCAAACCAAGAGACCCATTGCAGATTGACCTCTCATCTTTAGACCAACCCCTACAATTTACCGAACTATATACAGCTTTACAATCTCTCCCCAAGGGTAAGGATCCAGGCCCAGATGGCTGCACAGTAGAATTCTTTATTCAGTTTGCTAAGTCTCTTTTCCCCAAACTCTTTCAATTACTTTCATTTTATAATGTCAGGTTCTGCATCTGGCTCATTCACGGAGGCCATGATTTGTCTTATTCCCAAAAAAGATTGGGATGCGACTGACTATAAAAATTATAGACCCATATCTTTAATTAATACTGATTGTAAACTCTATGCCAAAGTTTTAGCTTTCCGTTTACTCCCATATATACCTGACCTTATTGATTCTCATCAATCTGGTTTTATCCCTAATAGAAATGTAGCAGATAATTCCCGTACTTTTAAAAATATTATTAACAAGGCATCTAAACTTAAGATTCCTCTGGCAGCTTTATCATTGGATGTGGAAAAGGCCTTTGATATGGTTTACTTGGGTTTCTTGTCGAAAGCATTGGAATGGCATGGACTAGGTACTAAATTTGGACATTTTATATCCATTCTTAATTCCTCACCATGTTCCTCAGTTATAACAAACGGTATCCGATCTCCGTTTTTCCCTCTTAAAAGGAGTACTCATCAGGGATGCCCATTATCTCCTTTACTATTTATTTTGGCTCTCGAACCTTTTCTATACCAATTAAAAACATCTGAACAATTTACGGGGTTTCAAATTAATAATGCACACATCAAATTTATGGCATATGCTGATGATATTCTTTTGTTCATGTCTCACCCTGACACTTCTCTTCCTGCATTCCTAAATGAGCTCAACTTATATTCTGATGTATCTGGCTATACATTTAATATAGACAAAACAGTGGTCTTACCACTTAATGCTCATTGCACTGGCTCTGTATTCCTTGATGCAGGATTATCTTGGAATTCTTCTAAGATTAAACGTCTGGGGGTATGGTACTGCACTACTCTCAAGGATACATTAAGGACAAATTTAGAAATCTTATCTGCAAAGCTTGTAGATCTCACACAGAAATGGTCTCCGTTATATCTCACGTGGTGGGGCCGCTTGGACACCATTAAGATGATGCTTCTCCCTATCATTATCTTCTTCCTTATGATGCTTCCTATTAAGATACCTAAACTATTTTTTAGTTCAATTGATAAAATTCTATCCAAGTTCCTGTGGAACGGTAAACAATCCTGAATCTCTCTCTCGAAATTAAAACTTCCTAAAGTACAAGGTGGAGTTAATTTCCCTGACTTTATAACTTATCACAAATCTTTTGGCATTAAGCAAATACATCCCTATTTATCTACCCTCAATGATGCCCCTCAAAAGCTATGGTTCTCTTTGGAAGAAACATTTATTTCTCCCTTTTCCCATAAACACATTATTATATTTATGTCTAACCCCCCAAAATTCTGGTTGCCCAGCACCATCTCCCATTCAGTCAACTTACTGAAACCTTTTTTTATTTCACATCTTACCCCCATTAATCAATTCTTTAACAGTCCTATTTGTCACAATAGTTCGCTTAGGAAACAAGGTAAAACCTTTTGTTGGAAGGCTTGGATGACTAAGGGTATTCTTCTGATTTCCCAATTATATCATAAAGACTCTATCATCCCTTTTACTACTCTCTCAGCAATTTATAATCTCCCTATTCTCATGAAATCCCAATATATCATTCTTTCTACTCTAGTCCAAGAGGCCCTCAATAAACTTATACATCATAATCATTCTTCTCTTGCATCATCTCCACACCCGATTGTAACTTCTAATTATCCTAGGGCAGCTGGAATTTATAAACTTTTAAGAACGTCTGTTTCACCTAGACTCAAATCACCTATTGAGACATTGTGGGAATCAGATCTTGGTGTTGTATGGCCAACTTCTCTATGGGATAGAATATGGTATAAGATACATTCCACTGCACGCACTGCAAGTCTCACACAGACCCTATATTTGTTTTATAATAGACTTTTCTACACTCCTGTACGCCTTTACAAACTCAAACTTGCACAAAATGACAATTGTTGGCGCTGCCACACTCAGCAGGGTACTGACTTTCACATGTTTTTTTTCTATCCATCCCGACCTACTTTTTGGTCCTCAATATGGTCTCGCATTTCAGCAATAGCTCAGATCTCCTTACCAATATCATATGAATTACTGTTTTTGGGTGGCATACACAATATCTGGAGTTCATTCAGGCCTCTTGGAAAATTGGTGGACCTTTTGCTTTCTATTGCAATCTCTATTATTACTTCTAACTGGAAATCTTCAGAGAACATTACTCTCAGACAGTGGTGGAATTCTGTATGTTATCATTATAGACTTGTCAGCTACAAGCTTGATTCGACAGGAACTTTCTTCAAACATCATCAGCTATGGTTGCCATTAAGTAACTCTCTCACGCACTGCGAAGGAAATTGATTTTTCTCCTCCTTTTAAAAAAAAATGTCAATATATTTCCTGTTCTTCTTCTTATATATACTTATTTCATCTTATATTTGCTGTAACTAATGTCTATTACCTCTCTCTCCACATGGCTATCACTTGATTCCCTTTTCTATTCCTATAGCTCTTCTCCCTCTCTCTTTCTTCTTTCTTTATTCAAACTTGGAGTCTTTGATACTATATTTCTGTATATGCCGAATTCATGTACATGTTTAATATGCATTTATAAGTACAATATTCCTTATGCATATATATTCACAACTGCATATCTCTGTCCTGGCAATGTTAAGTTAATGTTCTTGTATTTGACTCAATAAAAGACATCTTTAAAAAAAAAAAAGAATTGAGTAACCCACTGCAGGGCAGATATTTGAGTACTAACACTGGATTTTTGGGGTTGGCCATTTCTGGCCCTATTCACTATGTTCCTAAAGGTCCTAGGGCCTCAATACATGTTTAGGTGTTATTATCACACATAATAATACCACAGAGTATGTTATTTAATATGTGTGATAAATAACACCTATTATGAGTTTGTGAGGAATAGCATGCAGATTTTGGTGTTTAACACACCAACATTCACAAGATATGGTAAAAACATTTTCTTAAGTTTTTACCAGAGAAAACAAAAAAACAGACTTGGCACTAGGCATTCAAAATGAACTATAAGAAATTTCATCAATCCCCAACATCTTTGCACAGAGTGGATCCAGACAATATAACAGCTCTGATAAACCTGTTACATAAAGGCTAATGAGCCATGAAACCAGTGCCAGCGCCTGGCAGGGTCTCAGCATGCCTCAGTTCTGAAGGACTAAATCTTGTCCGTAGTTCATGGCCTAACTGGGTAGGGTTCAATATGGACGCCTTCATGTGCCACTTAGGGGGTCATTCCGACGCTGGCGGTCATAGACCGCCAGGGCCGGGGACCGCGGATGCACCGCCAACAGGCTGGCGGTGCATCCAGGCCAATTCTGACCGCGGCGGTAAAGCCGCGGTCAGAAAAGGGAAACCGGCGGTTTCCCGCCGGTTTTCCCCTGGCCTGAGGAATCCTCGCCATGGGGATTCCGACCCCCTTCCTGCCAGCCTGGTTCTGGTGGTTTTGACCGCCAGAACCTTGCTGGCGGGAACGGGTGTCGTGGGGCCCCCTAACAGGGCCCCACAAAGATTTTCAGTGTCTGCATAGCAGACACTGAAAATCGCTACGGGTGCAACTGCACCCGTCGCACCCTTTCCACTCCGCCGGCTCCATTCGGAGCCGGCATCCTCGTGGAAGGGGGTTTCCCGCTGGGCGGGCGGGCGGCCTTCTGGCGGTCGCCCGCCGGCCCAGCGGGAAACTCAGAATTACCGCGGCGGTCTTTTGACTGCGCTGCGGTATGCTGTCGGGGGAACTTTGGCGGGCGGCCTCCACCGCCCGCCGAAGTCAGAATGACCCCCTTAGTCTTTTCAGATTTTGAAATATTTATGGGGACCCCCACATCCAGGTAAACCGGGCATTCAAGGCCCATTCAAAAGTCAATGCCCATTCGTCCACCCTTCCCAGGACAGGTCCCCTATGCACTTCCATGCACTTGCTGTGCCGTGCTTCGGCATATGCAGTCCCAACCACAGCAACACCATTTGACATCAGTTACCCTCCACATCTTAAGCAACGTCTAAAAAAAACAACTATGTGCTGACGCAGATGTTTTAATTAACAATTATTAATGAATGTTTATGTATTTTGAATAAAGAAAATGGGTAGAAATCAAATTAACGTAGAAAATTAATGTGCCCACAGAGAGTGGCCGCAAGATTCACAAATTATGTTAAAAATGACAAAAAATATGTGAAATGTTGAAAATGCGTAATAATAATGTAGTAATATGTCATATTGAGATGTATAACGTATGTTTTACATTATATTGTAGAGTTAACTTAGCCGAAGTTGTGGCCTAGTTTTGCCAGGCCTCGTGCAGAAGCAGAATAACCATGCAATGTAGAGAAGCTAACGTGCTGAGCTGACCCTCAACTACTTGTTGTTAATTAAGCCTGCTTAGCTAGAATTTCCTGCAATGAACCGAGGAACAGGAGATGAGGGAATAAAATTTTGCAACAAGGACTGTGTAGAGCAGACGAGATGTACTTTCCCAGAACTCGAACAATAGAGACACTGACTGGAGAAGAAGATGCAACATTTTCGATACCTGATGAGCCGGATGATGAGGACATGTTCAGTGAACCAACCGACAACATGAGAAAGGCATAATATTAGAATTCATAGATTTGTAAAAAAAAAAGGTATTGGTTAGGGAATTAACTAGTGATCAACTGACCAATTAGGAATTAAGGGATGGACGGGAAAACTTTGATATAACGTCATGACAAGGGGGAGAAATTCAGATGTAAGGAAAGAAGAGATGTGAGATATTAGAGGCAGACGTTGGAAGAGAGACCTTTGATATTGGGGAGAAGAGATTCGAGACTCTGGCCCTCATTACAACCAAAAGGCCGGCGGTAAACAAAATGGAATTATGACCACAGCGGAAACCGGCAACACAGACAGCCACTTTAACACTCCGGCCTCCACGGTGGTAGCAACAAACACCGCAGCTGTAACCGCCAACAGCCAGGTGGAAGACAATGTACCGCCCACAGTAATATGACACACCTATCCACCAGCTTTTCCGGGGTGGTACCAATGCCATCAAAAGCACAACGGAAACAGTACTCTGAAGGGAAACGACTCACCTCTCGACACTCAAGGAAGAACCATGACACCATGGAGCCCGAGCTGCACATTTTTTCAATGCTGGTGTACCTCCTCATAAACCAGGGACATGAACGCCGGCGAAGACGACCACAGTGAGTACTGCACTTAGCACACAAGGGGGGAGGAAAAAGAGATGACACCCCCACGCAACACCCCCACCCTCACCCTCATCCCCAACACCAAACACAAACAGATGCAACAACATTACATATACTCCCCGTAACCCTCAGGAATAACGCAAGGACAAAAGGAATTGATTGAAATGAGTGTAATAGTACAATTGTAGATAAATACGTACTTAAATCAATAAACAGTATGTACAATATATACAAAAGGAGGGACAATGCCCACTCCAAAATGTCTGTGGCCCACGGGCCATAACACACAGGCCAAGGCCACACTTGACTCCTGCCTCAATATGGAGAGAACACTGCAGGGGCATCAGGTCGTAAAAACACAGGCACCTCAGGGGGACTGGGAAAGGGGGGGCACCTCAGCTGGAAGATGATACAACGCCACTGGCCTGGAGGGGGATCCATGCCCACTGCTTGGTCCTGGGGAGTGCAAAGCCACAGTCTCTCAAGTGGGTGGTTTACCCACAGCTTGGTCCTGGGGAGTGAAAAGTCACAGTCTCTCAAGTGGGTGGTTTGCCCACTACTTGGTCCTGGGGAGTGCAAAGCCACAGTCTCTCAAGTGGGTGGTTTGCCCACTACTTGGTCATGGAGAGTGCAAAGCCACAGTCTCTCAAGTGGGTGGTTTGCACACTGCTTGGTCCCGGGGAGTGCAAGGCCACAGACTCTCTAGTGGGTGGTCTGTCCACCACTTGGTCCTGGGGAGTGGAAAGCCACAGTCTCTGTAGTGGATGGCTTCTCCACTGGTTCTGGAGGGGGCCTTGTGCCCAGTGTGCTTCATCCTGGCAAGGAGGGGGTGAGTGGATGCTTTCTTCCACTGGTTCTGGAGGGGACTTTGTGCCCAGTGTATTTCATCCTGGATGGTGCAAGGTCACAGTCTCTCACCTGGGTGTCAGACCTACAGGTGTTGCACGGCCAGGAAGCACTGCAGCCCATGTAGTCACAAATACACACTGCTCACTGGCAGTGACGCCTGCTCAGTGGATGGCAGTTGCGCTGCAGGTGGAGCACCTCAGCCGGAAGATGGTACAAAGCCACTGGCCTGGAGGGGGCTCCATTCCCACTGCTTGGTCCTGGGGAGTGCAAAGCCACAGTCTCTCAAGTGGGTGGTTTGCCTGCTGCTTTCTCCGGGGGAGTGAAAAGCCCCAGTCTCTCAAGTGGGTGGTTTGCCCACTGCTTGTTCCTGGGGAGTACAAAGCCACAGTCTCTCAAGTTGGGGGTTTGCCCACTGCTTGGTCCTGGGGAGTGCAAGGCCACAGTCTCTCAAGTGGTGCTTTGCCCACTGCTTGCTCCTGGGTAGTGCAAGGCCACAGTCCCTCAAGTGGGTGACATGTTCCACTGGTTCTGGAGGGGGCTTAGTGCCCAGAGTGTTTTATCCTGCCAAGGACTGGGGTAGTGGATGTCTTTCTCCACTGGTTCTGGAGGGGCCATGGTGGCCAGAGTTCTTCATCCTGCCAAGGACTAGGGTAGTTGATGTCTTTCTCCACTGGTTCTGGAGGGGGCTTTGTGCCCAGAGTGCTTCATCCTGCCTAGGACTGGGGTACCGGATGTCTTTCTCCACTGGTTCTGGATGGGGCTTTTGCCCAGAGTGCTTCATCCTGCCAAGGACTGGGATAGTGGATGTCTTTCCCCACTGGTTCTGGAGGGGCCATGGTGGCCAGAGTGCTGCACATGGTGTTGCAGTTCACATTCCCTCATCTGGGTGTCAGAGCCATGAGATTTTCTGGGAGCAGGAAGCATGATACTTCATGGGGGCAGAGACACACTCCTCCCTGTGGCGACTTTGCCTGCCAACTGCTGGTACTGCCAGTGCTGGTTGTGGTGCCTCATGTAGTATGTGCAGGGTCCAGGACGTCTCCTGCAGCCTCAGATGACTGCACGCTGGGTATGATGTTGATCTTGGCTGTGGTGGCACTGTCGGAGCACGTCGTGGGGCAGGTGGCGGTGGGTCCGGCGGTGTCTGCAGGGGAGATGCTGCCGGTGGTGCAGGTGTCAGCACCTGTGGAGGGAGACAGCAGGATGTTTCCTGCAGCCTCAGACGGCTGCCCACTGGGGATTATGCTGGGACTGTAGCAGAGGCAGGAGACGTGCAGGTGTCGGTGCAGGTGGCGGTGGTTGCGGCAGTGGCCACCGCCGTACAGGTTGTTGTTCTGTCTTGCAGAAGGGGTGACACCAGGCCCTCACCCGGAGGCTCCGTGCCCTGAGGTGACTTCCCTTTCGCCTTGTGTCCCTTCCCCACCTTGGAAGACGGTGCTGGGACCTTGGCACTGTCCTCTTTTGTCTTGGAGGAGGCCTTCCTGGGTGGTTGGTGCGGCTTTTCCCTATGGCATGTGGGCCCCTTCTTCACCTTGGCAGGTGGTAGAATAGGGTGATCCTTGACCTCACTAAGTGGCACACTAGCAGCCCTGATGTGTGTCGCCCGCGATTTTACTGTACGTGCAGGGACCACAGTGCTTGATGATTTTGTGGCTGAGGTGCTGGGCTGGGATCTGGACATCCTGGCCCTAGGGGAAAGATGGGGAGGGGGAGGAGTAGGGAAGAGGTCAAGGTTAGCCAGGAAAAGTTTTTTAGACACACTAAGACAGGAAGATGGAGGGGGTTTGGGAGTGGAGGAAGAGGTAGTGGTTGTAGGAGGTGTACGTCTGCTGAATTTGGGTGAAGGTGCATGGGCTGGAGGCTGTTGTGAGGTGGATGGCTGTTGAGAGGGTGTGTGCCTGCATTTGTGTAATTTGGGAGGAGGGCTCACAGACACACTGGGAGAGGACACGGGGGACGTGTGCATGGTAGCGTGGGTGGTGATTGCACGTGAGCGGTGTGTGCTGATGGGCGTGGTGATGATGGAGGTAGTGGCTGAGGATGTAGTGCATGCAGTTGTGAGTGGAGACGAGACTGGGAGGGAGGGGGAGGACGTGGAGGATGGGGACACAGTGGAGGCAGTGGATGTTAGTGTGTCTGCATTGGTATGGTGCTTCTGTGAGTGCCTGTGGGATGTGTGGTGCTTATGTTTGCCATGTCCACTCTTGTGTGTTGATGAGTGTGTATGTTGGTCTGATGGTGTGCTTGGGATAGGCTGAGGTAGAGGGGATTGGGTCTGGGTAGTGGAAGTTGGAGGGGGGAGGCTGGACACAGGGACAATGGCTGGTATCAGTGCTAGAGGCCAGAGCCTGAAATGCTCTCTGTTGGGTTGCCACGCCAGAATGAATGCACTTGTTTGCTGCAAATACTCTCAACACCCTGGATGGCATTCAAAATGGTTGATTGCCCAACAGTGAGGGATCTCAGGAGGTCAATAGCCTCCTCACTGAGGGCAGCAGGGCTGACTGGGGCAGGGCCTGAGGTGCCTGGGGCAAAGATTATGCCCACCCTCCTGGGTGAGCGGGCACGGGAAAAGCACTGAGGAGCTGCTGGGAGGGCGGTGCTGGTAGGGGAGGTGGCAGCTGTACCTGTTGATGCAGTGGGCACAGAGGTGCCCGCCACCGCAAGGGAGCTCCCATCAGAGGAGGAGTCGCTGTCGCTGGGGTCTCCTCCTGTCCCTGTCGTGGAGCTCCCCTCGCCCTCTGTCCCACTGGTGCCTTCAGACCCCCTTAAATTTACACTCCTGGGCCACGTGGGTTGCAGCTCACTCCTGCTCCGGTGCTAATGCTCGTCCGCCCGATGATGCTAATGCACACAAGGACAGGGTGACAAAACAAAAAGGGGAGGAAAGACAGAAGAGACACATGGTCAATGCCTGGAACAACACGACCGTTGGCGTACACAACACAGCCCTATGAGCAGCCCTATGCACTAGGCAATTCACTAACAGTTCAGGGGAAAATCACATGCCCATGGGAGAATGTGCCTAGACCCATTTGATACACACCTGGAACACACAGGAGCCAGCCTAGGTGTAGATGACCACTACCACTTTTGGGGTTGGAGTGCCACAGAGCCTGCCTAACAATGGACCTACCCTGGCATGTGTACCCTGGCCTAGGGGAACCCACAGCCCACTTCCCTCACCCAGACACCTCAGTAAGCGCACAGAGTCAGCTGAATGAGACTGTACTCACCCCCTTGTGGCTGCTGTGATGCTCTCAAGTGCCCATCCAACTCAGGATATGCCACCGCCAGGATCCGGTACATCAGGGGGGTCATGGTGCGATGGGCACCCCTTCCACGTTGGGAGGCCATCCCCAGCTGGGCCTCTGCCGTCTTCTTGGTCCAGCGGCACAGATCCTCCCATCTTTTGCGGCAGTGGGTGCCCTGTCTATGGTAGACCCCCAGGGTCCGCACTTCCATGGCGATGGCACACCAAATACCCTTCTTCTGGTGGGCGCTGACCTAGAGGAAAAGTGAAATAAGGATGGATTTTACTCCCCCGTCCGGTTCTTCTTAATCATTGGCCACAACTTCCCACCCTGGCCCAGAAACACATACACTGACCATCCTCACATGCTGGCCTCTGCCCACCCCTGTATCTTCCTTCCCCGCTACGCCAAACATTCATGTCCCATCCATCATGCTCACAGTATACTCACCTGTTTGTCTGGGGGACCGTAGAGTAGCGTGTACTAGGGGAGGACCCCAGCCACCAGGTTGTCCAACTCCTCCGCGGTGTAGGCAGGGGCCCTTTCCCCAGACACTGTAGCCATTGTCGCTTCCAGACTCAGGTCACAGCAGCACTTGCAGTGTAGGTCCTCTCCTGTTGAAGGTCAGGTATCAAGTGAGTGAACAGATAGAATATGGCGGTCACGTCCGCGGCGGTGCGTACTGTCACTGCCGGCATACATCGTCATTGGCTCCTGAACCCATAGGGCCCAATGATAACCAATGCTGAATTGCGCCGCAGTCTTCGTCCGCCTACCACGACACTGCACAACGCCAGCTCAGTTACCTCATTTCCCCTTGTCCCTCCTTATAGGTCAGGCAGCCGCAATTTCAGGGGGCCACAAAGCAGGCCAACTAACTGTGTCACATCACTTTTGTCCAGGAATACGGACAGACAGTGCCACACACCGATTACATCACAATTTTTCTAAACACCCTTGTGCAAGCTATGTGGTGTGTGGCCCTCTGCTCACCCTTCTCCTCCATAGGTCACGTCCGCTGGGGCAGCTGATGAGATGGCATCATCCTCCGGTGTGTTGACAATGGAAGACAGACACATCATTATCACCTACAGACTTGCTCGTGCCACAATCCATGAACTGTGTGCTCAGTCAGAGCCAGACCTGATGTCAGCTATCCGGCATCCCATAGGAGTCCCCCCTCTGGTGCAGGTCCTGTCAGTACTCCATTTCCTGGCCAGTGGGTCCTTTCAAACAACAGTGGCCATGGCATCAGGGATGTCACAGCCAATGTTCTCTAACGTGTTGTCCAGAGTGTCGTCTGCCCTGCTGAAACACTTGCGCAGCTACATCGTTTTCCCCCAGGTGGAGGATTTTCCCACAGTGAAAGGTGACTTTTATGCCCTGGGACATATCCCCAACATCATTGGTGCCATTGATGGTACACATGTGGCATTTGTCCCACCCAGCAGGAATGAACAGGTGTACAGAAACCGCAAAAGCTACCATTCCATGAATGTGCAGATGGTGTGTTTGGCAGACCAGTACATCTCCCATGTGAATGCCAAGTATCCTGGCTCAGTGCATGATGCTTACATTTTGAGGAATAGCAGCATCCCTTATGTGATAGGCCAACTCCAGAGGCACCGTGTGTGGCTAATAGGTGAGCCCAAGGTCCCCATACAGTATGAATAAGTGTCTTGGTATGGGAGAGTCACTAAGGGTTTGTGTATGTCTAACAGATACCCCTCAATATTTGCAGGTGACTCTGGTTACCCCAACCTGTCATGGCTACTGACCCCAGTGAGTAATCCCAGGACAAGGGCAGAGGAACACTACAATGAGGCCCATGGGCGAACTAGGAGGATAATAGAGCGGACTTTCGGCCTCTTGAAGGCCAGGTTCCGGTGCCTCCATCTGACAGCTGGCTCCCTTTACTACTCACCGAAGAAGGTGTGCCAGATCATCGTGGTATGCTGCATGTTGCACAACCTGGTTTTGCAACGCCAGGTGCCTTTTCTGTAGGAGGATGGGCCTGATGTTGGTCTTGTGGCAGCTGTGGACCCTGTGGACAGTGATGAAGAGGAGGCAGAAGAAGAAGATGTAAACAACCGAAACAACATCATCATCCAGTGAGACACAGGTAAGAGACTGGCACTGCTCCTCTCACATCAGACTACTGTAGGACATTGTTTGAATCTGCCTTTTTAACTCTGTGTATGGACCCTGACAGTTCACTTTGGTTTTCCATTTCACAGGTCTGGGTACCACTTTCTGCCTTCTGCTATGTTTACTGCTGCCCTACAACTGTCGAACATTGGTATGTGAAAATGAACATTGACATTGCTATTTTTCTGAGAGGTTGCAATAACACATTTGCGAAAGTACAGACTGACTCCAGATTGATTTGTGATTCAAGGGTGTTTATTTCTGTGCTAATAAATGGAGGGGGCTGTGCAATGGGCTGGAGTGATGGTGGAGGAATGTCCATGTTGGAGTCCAGTCTATTGGTATCACAGGTGCATTGTCCAAGGGGGCATAGGAAGTGGAGTAATGGCAGTTCAAGGTTGTCGGGGGGACATAGTGGGATAGAAGGGTGACAATCAGGAGAGTCTTATTTCCTGGCGGGGGTCTTGGCAATATTCTCTCTCTTGTGCCTGGATCGCAGGGACCGTTTGCAGGGTGGTTCTCCTTCTGCAGGGGGTGGGGTGCTGGTGGCCTCTTGGACCTGTGGCGGGACCTCCTGTCCACTAGCGCCGACCTAGGTGGAGGGCTGTTCATCGTTCAGGCTAGTGTCAGGGGCCCGTTGGTGTGCAACTGTGTCCCTCATGGTGTTGGGTGTTGGCATGTCTGCCAGCACCCCTGCAATGGTGACCAGGGTGGTGTTAATGGACTTCAAGTCCTCCCTGATCCCCAGGTACTTCTCCTCCTGCAGCCACTGGGTCTCCTGAAACTTGGCCAGTACCATGCCCATGGTCCCCTGGGAATGGTGGTATGCTCCCATGATGTTGGAGGGTGCCTCATGGAGAGTGGGTTCCCTGGGCCTGTGCTCCCCCTGTCGCAAAGCAGTCCTCCCAGCTTCCCTGTTATCCTGTGCCTCTGTCCCCTGACCCGTGTGCCCACTGCCACTGACCCCAGGTCCCTGATTGTCTTGGGTTAGTGGGTTTGCCTGGGGTCCCTGTAGTGGTGGACACATTGCTGATTGACGTGTCCTGGGGACAGTGGCATGGGCCAGCTGGGTTGGTGCTGTGGTGGTGTTTCCTGAGGGGGGAGGTTCAGTGGTGGTTTGTGACTGTGGCAGGGGAACCGACTGTCCAGAGGTCCCTGATGGGCTGGGCTGGTCATCTTGATCCAGGCGTGCAGAGCTGGGACTCTTCTGTGGGTGGGACTGAATATGTCTGGAACTTTCAGTCCGGTGACGTTGGGTAGGGGTCCTGTTGGGGTGTAAATGCATAGTTATTGTATCTGTGTGTGCCATCTTGTGCAATGGGCGAGTTACCCTCTACTCCTATGCTTGCATTATTGTCTTTGACGTTATGTGATTGGTGCTTTTGGGTCCTGGGTGAGTCTCTGTACTGGGCATGCTCTGGTGATGGGTGTCCAAGCAGGTCTGTAATGGGTGTCCATGCATTGGTGTTACATGCAGGGCTTGGTATTGGGATGTGTGGGTTGTGATAGTGGAGTACCTGTGAGGTGTTGGGGTGATGGGTGTGAGGGTAGGGGTAGGAGTTTGTGATGGCATGCAGGTAGGGTGGGGGGGATATAGTGGTAATTATTTGCCTTACCAGAGTCCAGTCCTCCTGCTACTCCTGCGAGGCCCTCAGGATGCATGATCGCCAAGACTTGCTCCTCCCATGTTGTTAGTTGTGGGGGAGGAGATGGGGGTCCACCACCAGTCCTCTGTACGGCTACCTGGTATCTGGATACCACGGAATGTACCTTCCCTCGTAGGTCGTTCCACCTCTTCCTGATGTCATCCTGTGTTCTTGGATGCTGTCCCACTGCGTAGACCCTGTCGACAATTCTCCGCCAAAGCTCCATCTTCCTAGCAATGGATCTCTGCTGCACCTGTGATCCAAATAGCTGTGGCTCTACCCGGATGATTTCCTCCAGCATGACCCCGAGCTCCTCCTCAGCAAACCTGGGGTGTCTTTGAGGTTCCATAATGTTGTGTGGGTGATGTGTGAGGTGATGTTGGCTGTGCTGTGTGATGTGTTGTGTTGGTGTGTGTTCTTTGAGGTGCGTGGATGTTGGATGAGTGATGGTGTTGTGTGCCTCTGGATGCTGGTGTTCTGTTTGCTATTCTCTCTCTCTCTGCTTTTTCCAACAAAAATCGTTGTAAAGGGTTGTGCGTAATGTGGGTGTGTGTTTTATAGTGGTGTGAGTCTGTGGGTGTGGTGTGTGTATGTGTATCAGATGTGTGTATTTGGAATTGTCCAATGTGGTTGTGTTTTGTAAATGTGTGTGTATTTTGAGCACAGCGGTGTGTACCGCCAATGGATTACTTCGGTTGAATGACCGCTACGTTGATTCGTGGGTCGTGATAGTGTGGGCGTATTCCTGTTGGTGTGACGGTGTAGGTTTTGCTATCGCCAGTTTATCACTGACCTTTGGTGTGGCGGACTTGTGTGGGTGTCTGTGTTATGGCGGATTCCGAGCTGTGGGTCATAATACCTATAGCGGATTTCCGCCGTGGCCACGGTATCTTGACAGCCGTCAGCACAGCGGTAAGCGGGATTTACCGCCAAGGTTGTAATGAGGGCCTATATCTTATTTTGATATAGTATATACAGAGCCAGCTTCCTACACACGTACATTCTTGTAATTTATAAAAACAATTATACAAATTACATCAGCTCCTACGTTTTCCATAGTAAATACATTTTCAATGGCTTTCAGATTTTTCTGTCTTATTTATGTTCTCCACACAGCTTCCATGATCCTTTCAATTCTGCTATCTTAGATCTGCTCGGTTGAACCCTCATGGGAACAGATGAAACTGAGGCTGATTTGGTTAGGAATGTTACTTTAACCAAAATAAGTCATGTTTCCAGGAAGCTTTGTCAGGGCTCCCGCAAAATAAATTCTTAATTAAACGGTATAACCGCTGCCCTCAAATGTACAAAACGACGGTGTTTTGTGAGATGTGGGATACATGTAATATACATTTTTTTCTACCTTAATGAGAGTTTCAAGGTCCAATAATTAGCGTAAAAGTGTTTATAATAGTTTATTTAATCTCCTAGTGTACCAGCTGTACAAGTCTTTGATTTATCCATCTTCACCGAGGAGGGAAATCTGAATATGTATTATTAACGGAGGTAAAGAAATAAATTAGCAAGCGAAGAACTTTAAATATCGAATAACAAATAAATAAAGTAAGAGGCAATGTGCTTATTAGCGCCTTTTAAAAAACTAACCTAAAAGAATGCTACTTTTCAGTGATGCAAAGAAGCATTGACTATAACCCAGTGTAGTAATGCAAAATACTTCTTAGCATGGAACAGGGAAAATCAGAGAATTTTTAGAGCTATTGATGAATAAGCATCAGTAACACTTGTAAAGGAAAATCATTTGCTTAAAACCTAAGTTCAATGGTTAAGTACACACTGCAATCTGGGAAAGATTGCTGGCTCCGACCCAAGCTAAATTGGAGAATTCATTATAATCACTTCCAAAATATCAGTGCTGTCCAAGAAAAGTAAATCATTTACAATTGTCTGCTCTTATGCACCTCTCAAAGGCAAAAAATATGGTATGGATGAAAATGAAACTGCAATTCTTTCACCTTTTCTTTCTGTTCAGAACACATGTGGCTACTCTTTCAGTGTTTCCTCAATGTTCCTGTTTTATGCTGAGGCAGCGCCTCCTTGCTTAACACTACTCATATAATTGTGCTGCCCTACTACTGAGCCAGTACTGGTCTTAGTGTTGGATATTTGGTTGTCTGTTAGGTACAATAATAAGCTGCAACATAAACTTGTGTTAATCACAAGTGAACTCTACAGGAGACAATTATAGGCAATTCAAGATGCTTTGAAGTATGTATTTAAAAATAAAGTACTAGGTTTTATCAGTCAATATCGTTTGCAGAACAGTTGCATGGAGCGTATCCAGAAACTGTCCCTGTTCAATTTGTCTATTTGGCAAAAACGCCCTGTGCTCATAAAGAATAATGTTGGAGTTTGGTCTACTCACATTGGGAAAATGCAGTTTAGGAAGGAACTCTTTATTCTGTCTTTAACACAGTTCTCACAGCTAGCAATTCAATAAGCTTCACCTATCACACTTTTATGCAACGGCCTACCTAGCTCCCTCCTTCTTGCTCGCATTAGTCATACAACTGCTCTGTGGAGAATTAAAATAGCTAAAAGTACGAAAGAGAATGAGATGAGATACCCAAAAACCAGGAACCGAAGCAGCACCCTCTCGTATCTGTCTCACTATGCATTGGGTGCCACCTACTCTTTCCTTCGGACTCCTTATATAACAAATTAAGGCTTACAATCTTTAACAGTTTATCATAAATGTAATTTTATTCTTCGCATGTTGAAACTTCTAAACAATCATTCTGTTCACATTCAGAGAAGAACTGAAACATTAGTATGGTTTCCCATGCATATCTTATTTCTGAAAGAATAAAGAACTTGCATGAATACCATTGTCATCTACCTTGCCATAGCGTCCACACTCAGGGCTGGCCTTAGTGCTGGTGGCACCCTGTACAGCAATGATTGTTAGCGCCTCAACCCAATGACCACCTCCACCACAGATTGCCTCAGTACCACCCTTTAACAGTGCCCCTCAAATCCAGGATCTCTCTCCATGCAGAATATTAATCACCAGAGGTTTCTTGACATATTTGTTGTTGCCTGATAATTGCTAGAGGCAAGGAAAGTTGCAGCAGGTGCTTTTAAAATCATAGTATACCTGCAAACAGAGTGCCCCACCCCCCAAAAATCAGCACCCAGTGTGGTGGCACTGGAGGCACGGCCCCAGAGCCTGCCCTGTTCACACTGTAGATCCATTCATAAAAGAAGCAATTTAGTATAAACTTTGTGCAAGTCAGTGCACTCCAAAGAAGTTAGCAAGCAAAAAGTATGCACAATACTGCTTCCATTATTTAAGACAGAAGAAGTTTTGTAAAATGATTAGGCCATGCAAAGGTTAGAAACAAAACATTTGTTGTGCAAAGAAATGTGTTAACGGTGACAGTTTCAATTAGGCATAGTTTTACTCACCTGTTTAGTACTTTCATATTTATTTGTGTTTTTATTGAAAGCTATAGCACTGCTATTTACCTAATTAAAAATCCCTTGCGCCACATGATTAATTGTTTTTACTCTCTGCTGCAGCAATGGAGAAGAGGGGCAGGACTTGAACAGAAACAGTTGAATGAATCTAATCCAGGCCACTAATGAAGGCATACTTTCAAAGCATGATGGTGCCATTATGGCTTTCCATATGTTCCTGCAGCCATATTTTTGGACACCAGAAAGTGACTACAAGAATACTGGAGCTCCAATCATCTAGTCTTCATTATCTTTAGGAGAACGTCATCAGCACATCTAATCCCACATGCAATGTGGTGGATATATTGTTTTTGCTGAATCCAGTTAATTATGATTTGTGGTTTACTGTGGCAGTGTTCCGCTGCTGCAATGTCTCACTATCTGCAAATCTGCCATCCAACCTCCCCGTACCCTTCATGGACAAATTGGTATAGTACAACACTCTCTTTCGGTAGCATGAGACAATTTGTTTTTGCACATTTCTTAAAGAGGTAGTGCCTCAACTTTGTCCCACATTTCTTTATTAGCAAAACTATTTCGGCAGAACCTTGTTAAGAGGTAAGTTTTTCACCTTGCAATACTATAATATTTCAAACTGTTCAACAACAATGTACAAGAAGCTACACTTCAGCATAAAATGTCAGTGGTATTTTGTTTAATCTCTGGTAGTAACATGTTTAATAGCCAGGATTTATTTGGACATATCAAGTGTGTAATACTGTATTTCTGACCATGTCAAGCATTTTGCCTCCTCCCACTTAACTTCACCCATGGAACCCCAAATGAAATGAGGCATAGGTTACAAGCTATAGCTTTGGTATCACATATTGCCAGGCAGACCTGAATGGAAAATTAAGACACAGCCCCCGCATCATTTACAAGGCCCTAGCAGCACAATGCGCCACCAGAGCATAATTTTTCTAGAAGCTCCTGTGGCGTAGTGTGTCAGCCCATATTTACAATCCATGAAAAGCCAACTTGCGTGGTATTTCATGGCCTTTTATAATACTGCTTGAGAACACATTTTGCAGCACACATAGAGAAAAACAATTTTCCTGCACAAAAATAATCATCCCCACAACGCAGGCACCCTTGCACCATGGTGCAAGGGTGCCTGCAAAGGCGCTATTTGCAGCAATTTGTGAGCCAGCGTGGGTTGGGGGACAGAAATGTCCTGTTCCAAGGGTGGCTGTGTTGCATGCAGGATTGTTTTTCTGCAGGGAGGGCCACCTTCCAGCACAAAAACATTCCTGAGAGGTGTTTTCCTGTTTCTATGCACAGATTGAACACCCATGCAACACCCAAAGAAACGTCTTTCTTGTGCAGAGTAATGTAACACAGTGTTTGCACTGTGTTACATTCCTCTAAATTTATGAAGCCACGCAGGGCCATGTAAGCTGACCTTGTGTGGCTTCATAAATTTCACTTCAGGTTTGTGTCACTCTGGCATCTCGTAGCGTGGTGTAAGAACGATGCAAACCAGGCCATAAATGAAACCATCACATCACTTCACATTACATGCTGTTTGTAGTTAAATAAACTTTTAACACCCCTTTCGCGGAACACAAGTGGCTATTGTTCTCAGTGCTTTTGTTTTTTTACTATTTGTTAGCATGAACTGCATTCTTGAAGCAAATATTTACGCGAGGATGGATTTTATGCTAAAATATAGTGCTAAATGACAGATTTGCATTTTGCGTATTTACATGTAAATTCACATAATTTTCTTGAATGTTTGTGTAAATATGAAAAGGCAAATTATGCAAATTTTGCACACCCTTAATTTTTAGCTGGTGCCTGGGTACTTGCAATCCTTAGTAGATCCCTAGGATGGAGACCGTTGATTTGAGGTGAAGTTGTTTTCTGAGATCTCATCTTGAATGAGTACAAGTTCTTTTCCCTCTTCAATAGTGTATCAGCAGAGGCGCCTAGCCTGCAACCAGGCCCTGTGTCCAACCCTTTATGAGTGACCAAGCTCTTTTGCTCACAGCCAAAGGCAACACACAATGGGAGTTGGCCACTAAGCCTGGTCTTTTGCCAGGCTCTAAGATCAATCTTCCGCAGGCAGCCAATCCCAGCCGCGCAGGGCCTTTGGCCATGTACAGTGATCAGTTGGTCACAGGGCCTGGACCATGGTGAGACCCCATGCTCACCATGTAGTGTGTGGACAATCCCTACTGAATGTATTCACCCCAACAAAGCACAGGAAATTGCTTACATAAATTTCCATGTCAAATTTGGTGTAATTCCTAACAGATATTTTTCTTCTTTTTCGAAAAGCAAAGAATACTATGCAAATTAAAATTATAAATGACGTTTTTGGAATCCAGCCTTTTTCTTAAGCCCTGCTTTGTTAGTCTGCGAAAAACTTGCCATGAAGAACCCATGTGTTTTTCCTTCTACTGGAATGTTTCCTACTGAATAGTGCCAAAGGTATTAAGTAAACAAAAAAATGCCTTTTTATTAGAAACTCTGACTCAACCCTAACTACAGAGATGCGCTTGCCATCTCCATGATATATGTATTTGATTTATAGTCTAACTACCTCAATATTTATCTATCTCAATCTCTAGCTTTAATTTTCTCTCTGTCTCTTTGTCGATCTCTCTATACCTATCTATATATCTAATAATTAGCTATCTTTAACTATGTCTAATTATTGCTCTACATATCTAGCTACAGTTATCTCTGTCTACAGTAGTCTCTGTAAATTATCAATATCTCTATTTCTTTTGATCTTGTATCTATCTATCTATCTATCTATCTATCTATCTATCTATCTATCTATCTATCTATCTATCTACCATCTATCTATCCATCCATGTCTATGGATTTCTTTATTTATATGTCACTGGCTGATGGATCGCTAACTTCGTAAGGAGAACCTAAGTTTCCCAAATTCACTTGGTCTATCTATCCCTCTACATAGGTATCCCCATTTCTAGCATTCATTATCCATATAACCAGATTTCACTATAGCTATTTCTAGCTATGATTACCTTTGTCTCTAGCTCATCCTATATCTCCCTTTAGATATTTCTATTTTTGCTCAACTTATTGTGAGAGCCAACGTTGTTACTGTGCTCAATCAATATTGATAGCCTTATCATGGGGATGAAATAGAATTTAATTTGAGACATTATCTAGTTTTCCCTGTAGGAAATGTGTTTTATTCAATTTGATTCCCTTTTCTTTAATCTCTAAGATTGGTAGCCCTGGCCATGTAGGGAAACACTCTTAAATTTGTTTTTCTCTTCCGCAAGGTTCACTTCTCTCATAGGATGACGTAGGAGTTACCTTACGACATTGAGAAATGTAATTTCCAAATGGGAACAAGTATAGTTGAGTGTGTTTGGAATTACAATGAAAAATCCTAACCAATGGTAAACACAGATTTTAAATTACAACTTTGAAAATGCCACTTTTAGAAAGTTAGCAATTTCCTGCTTTAGAAAATTGGTGCCTGCAGCCAGTCTCTAGGTCACATACAATGAGGAGTTAAGGTGGGACTGGATGGGCCATTACTGGCAGGATGGCAGGGAGGAGCTGGTCTTAGCCCCACTTACACTTGAATTGGCTGTGTTGTCCTCCACACAAAGAGCAGTAAACCCACTGTAGTTAGTCTGGAGCCACAGGCAGGGAGGCAGGGAAACTTCTTTCTACTTCAAAGACATACTGGGTATAAGTACAGTTTCTATGGCACCAACTCTTCAGTGCACTTCTGGACCCGTGGATATCTGCCAAGAAGAAGGACTCCTGTGTTGCTGAAATGAATGCCACTGTGCTGGGCTGCTGTTCTGAACGACTGCTGTCCTACTGGGTTGACCTGTTGCCCTCTTGCCTGTATGAGAAGGACTGGACCTGCATCTCTCGAACCCAGAACACAGAGTGACTTCAATGGCTAGATGCCTGGGCTCCTGATATGAAGCCTTAGTGATACAACATGCTCTCAACAACCTTGCACCTGCACCTTGGCTCTGCCATCTGTTAATCTCCCCTACAAATTGGTGGCTCCCCTAGTCCTCAACCCCTGAAAGTGGGCTTATGGTGCTCTGACAGGCTCTGTGGATTCAGCAGAACAGACACAACTCCTCTACTGCACGACACAACCCATGCAGAACCGACGCATTACTGTTGCTGCTTGATTTGGATCTGTCGCAAATACCTGCATTGCCTTTGCCGTCCCATCGCACCCGCCATTGTGCCACGCATCCTTGGTGCAGGCCCTCACATCCCTCATCGACAGTAGCTTTGACAACAGCTCATCGCAGCTCCTCAAAACCAACATCACCCCGACTGTGTGGCATATCTTCGACGCAGGACTTCAAAAGCCCTGGAATCCATGTGCAGTCTCTTTCTTCGCACCCCGCCGTATCGCAGAACCAATGCATCGCTTCAGTTGCACAAAGCATCCTCAACACGGATCCTGGCAATGCTCCGCAAGCCAGTATTTGAGCTATCTTGTTCAGCAGATCTAACTGGGTCCCTGTAGCCGGCCCGCACTTCATCACGGATGGCCTGAACTTGGGGCTTTGAGCTGGGCCAGTGCGACCGCAAATCCGCAGTTGCCGCTTTGTTCTTTTTTTCGTGCTATTATACCTAAAATCTTCAAAAATTGAATATCTCCAGTTCTACTGATTTGTTGTTTTGGTCTTTGGGTATTTATGAAAGAAAGTTCTATTTTTCTAACTTGGTGTGGAGTCCTGTTTGTGTGGGGGGTTTTCACTTTACTACTGTTCTAAGTGTTGCACAAAGACTTTACATGTTGTCTCTAGGTTAAACCTCATTGGTCTGTGCCAAGCTACCAGAGGGTTGAACACAGGCTAATTTAGGGCTGGCTTTTGCCTCACCCTGAAAAAAAATGTGGTTGCTTCTTGACCCACGGTCACACCTCAGTCAACCAACAATCTACTTTCTTACAAATATTCTGTACAATTTAACTCAAGAAGGCGCCTAGTTATTCCTACTAATTTTAGATGATTGTGACTTCAACAGATGTTTCCTTCGTATCATTTGTTGCATGAATAGGACGATTGATTCATTACCCCTGAAGTAGTGACTACCATTGTGAAACACATGTTGGCTATTTATTTATCATTAATTCTTTTTATGAAGTTATGAAAATCAAGATTTATGGACATTAACTAATAGGAAAGACATTTTATTAAAAATAAAGATAACAAGCATCACAATTGTGTTGTTTCGACCACTCAGAGAACAAATGATGATACACTGTGTAATAAATTGGATTTGAGGAGAGTGAGAAGGCACCCCAATTAGTAATCTTAATCCTTGTTACGGCGAATCACAACAGTCACATAACTGAACCTTTGCTTACCACTCCTGGTAGCTGTGGCATAAAGCAGCTATGCACTGAGTCCAATAACACCATTTAACAAATGCTGCTTGGTTTCCTTTCCTGGAAAGCCATCAACAAAGGTTATTAGCGTTGATGCTTGAGGTCAAATCAGATAGAGCTTTCAATCAGGCAGAAAGGAGTACATTATGTTCTCAGTCAAGTGTCCAGGACTTTGAGGGCAGTACATGCATCTCAGGACTCATCCAGACATAGCCTAGCATAGAGGACTAGGTGAGGTCCAGGTGGGAATTGTCAACTGCAAAGCAGGAAAATGCATCTGAAAGCTTGTTGCAGCCCTACAACCAAAACAGGAGATCAAATGCCTGACCCTTACAGTCACATTAAGAGTCCTGGGTTCAAGGGAAGAAGGTCTAGTCTTCCTCCAGGTTCTTCAGACAGCAGTGAAGTCTTTTTCTGTTCAAGCCCAGAGGTGTCCTTAGGAGGTACATGGGACAACATATTTATGTCCACTGCAAGCCTGTGGGTAGGAGCCATACCACAGTCTATGAGCCAAGAGTTCCTACAAATGACCACACATACTTTTATACCACTTTCTCTGTGTTTTTTTGTAATCTATCCCTCAGTGCAGCTCTTTACCTCAAGATGATAGGGCTGTTCTACACTTAGTCAAAGCTGCCTGGCCACACTCAGATGTGTAGCTACGATAATGGGTGAACCTTCAGGTTCTCTGAGGAGGATCTCAGGGTCATGGTGGAGGAAATCGTCTGGGTAGAGTCACAGCTATTCGGATCACAGGTGCAGCACACCTCCATAACTAGGAAGATGAAGCTATGGCGCAGAATAGTGGACAGGGTCAACGCAGTGGGACAGCACCCAAGAAATAGGGATGACATCAGAAAGAGGTGGAATGACCTATGGGGGAAGATGCGTTCCGTGGTCTCCAGACACCACCTTGCGATTCAGCAGACTGGTGGCGGACCCCCACCTCCTCCCCCACAACTAACAACATGGGATGAGCAAGTCTTTGGTGATTCTGCATCCTGAGGGCCTCGCATGAGTAGATGGAGGAACGGACTCTGGTAAGTCAACTCTTAACTATTACATCCCCCACCCTACTTGCATGCTATCACATACCCCCACCCTCAACCCCATCACTCCAACTCCTCACAAATGTCCCAACATCACAAACCACACATCCCAACACCAAGCCCTGCATGCAACAACAAAGCATGGACACCCATCACCAAAGCATGGCAACTGCACATACCCATCCACCCCACTAAACTACCATCACACAAGGTCCCACACAGGAATGCAAGCACTGGGGTACATGGTCACCCACCCATTGCACACCATGGCACACACAGATGTAATAAACATCCTTTATACCCCTGCAGGACCCCTACCCAACGTCACTGGACAGGACGGTCCACACATGTCCACACCAACAAAAGAAGAGGCCCACAGTGATGACAGCAGCTCTGTCCAACTGGATGTAGATGACCAGCCCGGCCCATCGGGGACCTCTGGACAGTCTGTTCCCCTGACACAGTCACAGGCCACCACAGACCTTCCCCCCCTCTGGAAACACCAGCACAGCACCTACCCATCGGGCCCATACCTCTGTCCCCAGGACACGTCAAGCAGCAGTGTGTCCACCACTACAGGGAACCCAGACTAACCCACCACCCCAATAACAACAGGGACCTGGGGGCAGTGGTAGTGGGCACACGGACCGGGGGACGGAGGCCCAGGAACACATGGGAACTGGGAGGGCTGCTGTGCGACAGTGGGAGGACAGGCCAAGGGAACCCACTCTCCACGAGGCCCTCTCCAACATCATGGGAGCGTACCATCATTCCCAGGAGACGATAGCAACGGTACTGGCCAAGTTTCAGGAGACCCAGCGGCTGCAGGAGGAATAGTATTTGGGCTTCAGGGAGGAACTCAGATCCATCAATTCCACCCTGGGCACCATCATAGGGGTGCTGAAGGAAGTCCTCAACACCAGGAGGGACACTGTGGCACAACAAGGGGCCCCTGACACTAGCCTGGACGATGAACTGCCCACCACCTCTGCTGGTGCTAGTGGACAGGAGGCACCACCACACCAGCACCCCACCCCCTGCAGATGGAGAACCAACCTGCAAACGGTCCCTGAGATCCAGGACAAAAACAGAGAACGATGCCAAGACCCCCGCCAAGAAATAAGACCACCCTGAATGTCATCCTTCTGTTCCACCTTCTCACCCTGTCCATCCTCAAACTGCCCCAGCTCCACTTCCAATGCCTATTTGGGCAATGCACATGTGAGACTAATAAACTGGACTCTGCCATGGACATTCCTCCACCATCACCCCTCACCATTTTACAACCCCTTCCATTATTGATCACTGAAATAAACACCCTTAAAGCGCAAAACAATCTGGAGTCTGTCTGTGATTTTGAAATAGTGTATTAGCAATTACAGTGTCAAAATGCTCTTTTCATTGTAATGTCAACATACCTATGTCACACAGCTCTAGTCCATGAGGAAACAAAGCAGATGTCACACAGTGGGACCCACATCTGTGAAATCGTAAGGGAAAGTGACAACTCAGTGACCATACACGGGTTGAAAACGACAGACAGTAGAGAGGTGGTAGTGTTAAAGTACATGTAGTAGGCAGGTTTGTCTTCTTACCTGTGTCTCACTGGAAGTATTGCAGGATAACCGAGTTCCTATTGTCGATGTCCTCTATTTCTGCTTCCTCGTCTTCACTGTCCACAGCTGCCACAACACCTCCATCTGGACCATCCTCCTGCAGAAAAGGCACCTGTCGTCGCAAAGCTAAGTTGTGCAGAATACAGCAGGCCACGATGATTTGGCACACCTTCTTTGGTGAGTAGAATAGGGATCCACCAGTCATATGGAGGCACCTGAACCTGGCCTTCAGGAGGCCAAAGGTCCACTCTATAATCCTCTGAGTCCACCCATGGGCCTCATTGTAGCGTTCCTCTGCCCTTGTCCTGGGATTCCTCACTAGGGTCAGTAGCCATGACAGGTTGGGGTAACCAGAGTCACCTGTAAATGGCGAGGGACAACTGTTAGACACACACTAACCTGTAGGGATATCCCCAGACCCAGACAACCATTCCCACTGACTTGCCTCCAGGTGCTCACCTAATAGCCACACACCGTGCCTCTGGAGTTGCCTCATCACACAGGGGATGCTGCTATTCACAGGATGTAAGCGTCATGCACTGAGCCAGGGAATTTGGCATTCACATGGGAGATGTACTGGTCTGCCAAACACACCATCTGCACATTCATCGAATGATAACTCTTCCGGTTTCTGTACACCTGTTCACTCCTGCGGGGGGTACCACAGCCACATGTGTCCCATCAATGGCACCTATGATGTTGGGGATATGTTCCAGGGCATAGAAATCACCTTTCACTGTAGGCAAATCCTCCACCTGAGGGAAAACAATGTAGCTCCGCATGTGTTTCAGCAGGGCAGACAACACTCTGAACAACACGTTGGAAAACATAGGCCTGGACATCCCTGATGCTATGGTCACTGTTGTTTGAAATGACCCACTTGCAAGGAAATGGAGTACTGACATCACCTGCACTAGAGCGGGGATTCCTGTGGGATGGCGGATAGCTGACATCAGGTCCGGCTCCAGCTGGGCACACAGTACCGGGATTGTGGCACGATCAAGCCTGTAGGTGATGATCACATATCTTTCCTCCATTGTCGACAGGTCCACCAGTGGTCAGTATACCGGAGGATGCCGCCATCTCCTCACATGTCCCAGCGGACGGTGCCTATAAAGGACAACAGCGAGCAAAGAGTCAACTAACTCAGAGGTACGTACCCACAGCTTACACAGGACACGATTCATAATCCTAAATTTGGCCTGTATGAGTGTTGAGGCAAGGCCTAGGTATGTGTTTTGCAGTTAACAATTAAGCCATGTGGGCCCCTGAAATGGCAGCTGCCTGACCTGTAAAGTGGGACAATGGGATGTGAGGTAACTGCGCTGGCGTACACAATCGCGGTAGGCGGTCGAAGACCGCGGCGCAATTCTGCATTGGTTAACATTGGACCCTATGGGTCCCAGGAGCCAATGACGTTGTACACCGGCGGTGAGGGTACGCACCGCCGCGGACGTGACCGCCATTTTCTATCTGTTCAATCACTCAATACCTGATCTTCAACAGGAAGGACATACACTGCAAGTGCTGCTGTGACCTCAGTCTGGAAGAGACAATGGCTCGTGCGTCTGGGGAAAGGGCCCCTGCCTTCACATCAGAGGAGTTTGAGAAATTCGTGGATGGGGTCCTCTCCCAGTACACGCTACTCTCCGGTCCTCCAGACAAACAGGTAAGTACACTGGGAGCATGCTATATGGGCTATGCCTGTGTGGAGAGGGGTGGATGAAAGATGGTGGGGGGGAGATTGAGGTGTGCATGAAACGACGGTGAGTGCATGTGCCACATGGCAAGGGTAGGGATGGGGGCCAATGACTGTGATGGTGGAGTTGGTAATAACTTTCCTTTTTCCCCTGTACAATTCATGTAGGTCAGCGCCCACCAGAAGAGGGACATATGGCCATCACCAAGGAAGTCCGGACCCTGGGGGTCTACCACAGACGGAGCACCCACTGCCATAAGAGATAAGAGGACATTTGCCGCTGGAGCAAGAAGACGGCAGAGGCCCAGCTGGGGATGGCCTCCCAACGTGGGATGGGTGCCCGTCGCACCAGGATCCCCCTGATGTTCCGGATCCTGGCGGTGGCGTACCTGGAGTTGGATGGGCGCTTGAGGGCATCACAGCAGCCACAAGGGGGTGTGTACACTCTCATTCAGCTGATTTTGCGTGCAGTGGAGGTGTCTGGGTGGGGGAGGTGGGATGTGCGTTTCCCTAGGCCAGGGCGTGTGTGCTAGTTAGGTCTCCTTGTTCTGGCAGACCCTGTGGCACCCCACCCCACCCCACCTGTGTACAGTGCCAAGGACATCCATTAGTGCAGATGTCGGCCATAGCCTTGTAGGCCATGTCCCAGGGATTGAACAGTGGACTCCAAGTGTGTGGCGTAGTGCAGGGGGCTTCTGTGTCTGTCGTGTCCCCCATCAGTAGCGGTAATGCATGCACTCAACATGTCTTTCTTATGTCTTCCCCCCCTTTTTGTGGTCTCCATGTTCTTGTGTGCATTAGCATCATCAGGCAGAGGAGCAGTGGCACCGGAGCAGGAGGGAGCTGCATCCCACATGGCCCTGGAGGGCGAGACTACGGACTCAGAATTCACCAGTGGGACGGAGGGCGAGGGGAGCTCCACGGCGGGGACAGGAGCTGACACCAGTGATACCGACTCGTCCTCTGATGGGAGCTCCCTTGTGGTGGCAGCCACATCGGTGCCCCCCGCATCTACAGGTACAGGCGCCACCTCCCTTACCAGCACCACCCTCCCAGCAGCCCCTCAGCCTTTGCCCCGTGCCCACTCACCCAGGAGGGTGGGCATCACCTTCGCCCCAGGCACCTCGGGCCCTGCACCAGTCACCCCTGCTGCCCTCAGTGAGGAGGCCATTGACCTCCTCAGGTCCCTCACTGTTGGGCAGTCTACCATTTTGAATGCCATCCAGGATGTAGAGAGGCAGTTGCAACAAACAAACGCATTCCTGGAGGGCATTCATTCTGGTCAGGCAGCCCTTCAGCGAGCTTTTCAGACTTTGGCCTCAGCACTGATGGTAGCTATTGTCCCTTTCTCTAGCCTCCCCCCTCCAACTTCCTCCACCCAGACACAATCCCCTGTACCTCAGCCTATCCCAAGCACACAATCAGACCACCATGCAGACACGTCAACACACAAGGGAAGCTCAGGCAAACATAAGCACCACACATCGCACAGGCACTCACGCAAACATCACACACATGCAGACACACCAACATTCACTGTCTCCACTGTGTCCCCCTCCTCCTCGTCTCCCTCCTCCCTCCCAGTGTCGTCACACCTGCATGCACTACATCTACAGCCACTACTTCCATCACCAGCACACACACCACCGAACCCCGCTCACGTGCAGTCACCACCCCCACTACCATTCACACATCCCCTGTGTCCTCTCCCAGTGTGTTTGTGACGCCACCTTCCAAGATACACAAATGCAGGAACACACCCACCCAACAGCCATCCACCTCACAACAGCCTCCAGCGCATGCACCTTCACCCAAAGTCACCAAACGGACACCTCCTACAACCACAACCTCTTCTCCACTCCCAAACCCCCTCCAGCTACCCATCCCAGTGTTCCCAAGAAACTTTTCCTGGCCACCCTTGACCTCTTTCCCTCACCTCCCCCACCCCGTCAGTCTCCTAGTCTTTGCAGACAGTGAAAATCGCGACGGGTGCCACTGCACCTGTCGCACCCCTGCAACTCCGCCGGCTCCATTCGGAGGCGGCTTCCTCGTTGCAGGGGCTTTCCCGCTGGGCCGGCGGGTGGCCTTTTGGCGGTCGCCCGCCGGCCCAGCGGGAAAGTCAGAATGGCATCCGCTGTCTCCTGACCGCGGAGCGGCCATTCGGCGGTGACCGCATGGCGGGCGGCGACCGCCGCCCGCCGCGGTCAGAATGACCGCCTGTGTCTGGAGTGGTAAATGGCTTTTGTCATTTCACAGCTCGGCGAGGATGACACTGTGTCAATCCCATGCTTAAAGATTTTGCTGTACAAATGGCAAAAGACTTTGGGGGTTATTCTAACTTTGGAGGAGTGTTAATCCGTCCCAAAAGTGACGGTAAAGTGACGGATATACCACCAGCCGTATTACGAGTTCCATAGGATATAATGGACTCGTAATACGGCTGGTGGTAAATCCGTCACTTTTCCGTCACTTTTGGGACGGATTAACACCTCCTCCAAAGTTAGAATAACCCCCTTTGTCACTATCTAGCTCGGTGAGGATAGCACTGTGCTGATCCTATGCTTAAAAACTTTGCTAGATAAGCAGACGTTTGAGGTGAGCAAATCTAGAGTGTCGCTGGTGTTGCAGGGTGCTCCTTACTAGAGCGGCTCTCCACCTAAAATTGGGAACTTCCCAGAGTTCTCCTTTGTTTTTTGCATAATTTATGCATCAGTCTAACCATGAAAGGGCCTTGGTTTGACATATATATATTTATATATAGATATATCAATCCATGTAGATAGATATATCTATCTACATGGATATATCCAAAGATAGATCTATGTATCTGTATGTATATATATATATATATATATATATATATATATATATATATATATATATATATATATATATGTATCTATATATATATATATATATATTGATTGTGCCACGGCGTTTCAGACAGTTGACAAAGGCTAACCCAATAGCCGAAACGCGTCCTGAAGAGGATTAACTGTAATTAATAAAAGCTATGATCCTCAATCTGGAGTGCTGGCTTTCTCTGTATTCGAGGAAGAAGTGTTTATGTAAAGGCGAAGCACCACCAGCGATTTGGAAGCACACCGGCATCCGCAAGCAGGAGTGTTTGTCTAAAGGTCGGAGTGCCCCCGGGGGCCTGTCACAGACCTTCGGAGCTGGGCATCACGCAGATTTCTGCAATAGTGGTGGAGTGAGAGGAACTATGCTTTTCAAGCAACAAGAGATTTCATTTTGCAGCGCTTAGAAACGGATGTTAAGTATGCACCAACAAAAGACGAATATCCCACTTGGGAATGATTGAATAATGAAGGTGATTTAATGATTTATTTATTTTAAAGAACTGCAAAACCACTCATGAAATGCCGGTCGAATTCTAATTAAAGTTGTAGTGCACATGAAATGGAGATCTTACCTATTTAAGGAAAAACAGACGGGAGTATTTTTACCATTTTGGTTTTATCATCACATGTGGCAACTATTTAAATTGATTGTGCCACGGCGTTTCAAACAGTTGACAAAGGCTAACCCAATAGCCGAAACGCGTCCTGAAGTGGATTAACTGTAATTAATAAAAGCTATGATCCTCAAACTGGAGTGCTGGCTTTCTCTGTATTCGAGGAAGGAGTGTTTATGTAAAGGCGAAGGCGGAACGCCATGCCGAGCACCACCAGCGATTTGGAAGCACACTGGCATCCGCAAGCAGGAGTGTTTGTTTATATATATATATACATATATATATATATATATATAGATCTATCTATAGATATATCCATGTAGATAGATATATCTATATATAGATCTATATATATATTATAATAATAGATCACTTTTGACAGTGCATGTGTGGTTTTCCTGGGGGCTGCAATCGGCCCCCAGAAAAACCAGACCCACAGATAAAAGTGATCTATATATATATATATATTATTATATATATATATATATATATATATATATATATATATATATATATATATATATATACATATATATATATATATACATACATATATATATTTATATATATTTGCCACCAGTTGTCTTGCAGTTGCAGCTTGCGTCTTCAAAGCAGTGCACATACTTCAACTGATGCATTTCAACTGTAGCTTTTAGGCAGCAATAAAAAAGTCAAGTAAGTCTTGTGATTATGTTTCTTCTACAGAAGGATCAGACTTTTGTCTAGTGGCAGTTTTAGTGCCATAAAGAAGCGCAGAAGGTTTATATGACTACTGCTAAGAGCAAATCTGTATTTTATGTAAATTGCTGAGTACATTAGTAAAGTCAGCCACTACCTGTGCTATAATACAAATGAAATGTATGTGCGGGGTGGCTATGGAGAGATGAAGAGCACATTTGCTGGGTGGTAATGAGGGAATCCGAGTAGGAGGACATGGCAGTGGGAGTACCAATAATGATTGTTGGACTGGGCACAGGAGGTGCTAAAGACTGACGAATGGTATGTGGCAAGGTGGTTGAGTGTCTTGAAAGAACGTGCTGATTGAGGGAAGAAGCACAGGTAAGGTGGCCTCTACTGTTGCACGTATCACACACACACACACACCAGCAATTTTGTGACTGTCTTTGTAGGCTAGTGTTTTAGAGCAACAGTTTAGCCAATAGCAGAGATGGCATCTTGATGGATGACTGCTGCTGACGTCACTCAGGTTATAGAGGACAGCTCTGACATAGGATCAGAGACTGAGACAGCAGATACTGAGACAGCATCTTAGGGATAGGACAATGGCACAGACTCTGGAAATGATTTTTCAGTTGGAGGAGTCCCATTGGATAACTCCTTCCAGTAAATTGTGAGGGAGGTGATGAGGGTAGTCCTGTTGTCCCTTTGCAAGCACAGTCTATGCGACAGGGCAATAGTGGGTTAGCCCAACCCAGAGAGCAGGTGAATGCGGGGGCAAGCACAGAGAGGGTGCTCAATTGGGAGCTCCCCAATTTAGTTCAGCCCCAAATTCCACTGTCCAAATTGTATTGTGGAGACATCAACATTATCTATCACAAAACAAACTGGTTTTGTAAGGCAGGCACCTGTTTTTTTGGTCCTGGGTTCGGCGGCTATATAGGGAAACATACTAAACCCAAACATTTCTGGAAACTAGACATCCGGGGGAGTCCACAGAGGTGTGACTTGTGTGGATTCCCCAAAGTTTTCTTACCCAGAATACCCTGCAAAGCTGAAATGTTGAATAAAAACTCTATTTTTCTTGCATTTCTGTCACACAAACTACAGGAATATGCTGCGATCCACAAAATTCCTACCACCCAGTGATTCCTCACCTGTCCTGATAAAAACACTACCCCACTTGCGTGCCTATACCTAGTGCCTGGGTCAACAGTTGCCTCATGTAAGTACGAACATTGACCGTTGTGTGATCTATTCCTGTTGCGGGCACTCGGTCTACCCACACAAGTGAGGTACCATTTTCATCAGGAGACTTAGGGGAATGCTGGGTGGAAGGACATTTATGGCTCCTCTCAGATTCCAGAACTTCCTATCACCGAAATGTGAGGAAAAAGTGTTTTTTTTCCAAATATTGAGGTTAGCAAAGGATTCTGGGTAGCAGAACCTGATCAGAGCCCCACAAGTCACCCCATCTTGGATTCTCCTTGGTGTCTAGTTTTCAAAACTATGCAGGTTTGCTAGGCTTCCCTAGGTGCCAACTGAGCTAGAGGCCAAAATCTACAGCTTGGCACTTTGCAAAAAACAGCTCTGTTTTCTTTGTGAAAATGTGATGTGTCCAGGTTGAGTTTTGGGGCATTTCCTGTCGTGGGCACTGGGCCTACCCCCACAACTGAGGTACCATTTTTATCGACAGACTTGGGGGAGCGCTGGGTGGAAGGAAATTTGTGGCTCTTCTCAGATTCCGGAACTTTCTGTCACCGAAATGTAAGGAAAATCTTTTTTTTGCCCACATTTTGAGGTTTGCAAAGGATTCTGGGTAACAGAACCTGATCACAGCCCCACAAGTCAACCCATCTTGGATTCCCCTAGGTGTCTAGTTTTCAAAACTGTGCAGATTTGCTAGGTTTCCCCAGGTGCCAGCTGAGCTAGAGGCCAAAATCCACAGCTAGGGACTTTGCAAAAAACAGCTCTGTTTTCTTTGTGAATATGTGATGTGTCCATGTTGTGTTTTGGGGCATTTCCTGTCGTGGGCACTAGGCCTACCCACACAAGTGAGGTATCATTTTTATCGGGAGGCTTGGGGGAATGCTGGGTGGAAGGAAATTTGTGGCTCCTCTCAGATTCCAGAGCTTTCTGTCACCTAAATGTGAGGAAAAAGTGTTTTTTTGGACACATTTTGAGGTTTGCAAAGTATTCTGGGTAACAGAACCTGATCACAGCCCCACAAGTCACCCCATCTTGGATTCCCCTAGGTGTCTAGTTTTGAAAACTGTGCAGGTTTGCTAGGTTTCCCCAGGTGCCAGCTGATCTAGAGGCCAATATCCACAGCTAGGCACTTTGCAAAAAACAGCTCTGTTTTCTTTGTGAAAATGTGATATGTCCACGTTGTGTTTTGGGTCATTTCCTGTCGTGTGCACTAGGCCTACCCCCACAAGTGTGGTATCATTTTTATCGGGAGACTTGGGGGACCACTGGGTGGAAGGAAATTTGTGGCTCCTCTCAGATTCCAGAGCTTTCTGTCACCTAAATGTGAGGAAAAAGTGGTTTTTTGGACACATTTTGAGGTTTGCAAAGTATTCTGAGTATCAGAACCTGATCAGAGCCCCACAAGTCACCCCATCTTGGATTCCCCTAGGTGTCTAGTTTTAAGAACTGTGCAGATTTGGTAGGTTTCCCTAGGTGCCGGCTGAGGTACAGGCCAAAATCCACAGCTAGGCACTTCGCATAAAACAGCTCTGTTTTCTTTGTGAAAATGTGATGTGTCCATGTTGTGTTTTGGGGGATTTCCTGTCGCGGGTACTAGGCCTACCTACACATGTGAGGTATCATTTTTATCAGGAGGCTTTGGGGAACGCTGGGGGGAAGGAAATTTGTGGCTCCTCTCAGATTCCAGAATTTTCTGTCACCGAAATGTGAGGAAAACGTGTTTTTTTGGCCACATTTTGAGGTTTGCAAAGGATTCTGGGTAACAGAACCTGATCAGAGTCCCAGAAGTCACCCCATCTTGGATTCCCCTAGGTGTCTAGTTTTCAAAACTTTGCAGGTTTGCTAGTTTTCCCTAGGTGCCAGCTGAGCTAGAGGCCAAAATCCACAGCTAGGCACTTTGCAAAAAACAGCTATGTTTTCTTTGTGAAAATTTGATATGTCCACGTTATGTTTTGGGTCATTTCCTGTCGCGGGCACTAGGCCTACCCCCACAAGTGAGGTATCATTTTTATCAGGAGAGTTAGGGGAACGCTGGGTGGAAGGAAATTTGTGGCTCCTCTCAGATTCCAGAACTTTCTGTCACTGAAATATGAGGAAAAAGTGAATTTGTTGGCCACATTTTGAGGTTTGCAAAGGATTCTGGGTGACAGAACCTGATCAGAGCCCCACAAGTCACCCCATCTTGGATTTCCCTAGGTGTCTAGTTTTCATAACTGTGCAGGTTTTCTAGGTTTCCCTATGTGCCGGCTGAGGTAGAAGCCAAAATCCACAGCTAGGCACTTTGCAAAAAAACAGCTCTGTTTTCTTTGTGAAAATGTGATGTATCCACGTTGTGTTTTGGGGAATTTCCTGTCGCGGGCACTAGGCCTACCCACACAAGTGAGGTATCATTTTTATCGGGAGGCTTGGGGGAACGCTGTGTAGAAGGACATTTGTGGCTCCTCTTAGAATCCAAAACTTTCTGTCACAGAAATGTGAGGAAAAAGTGTTTTTTTGGCCACATTTTTAGGTTTGCAAAGGATTCTGGGAAACAGAACCTGATCAGAGCCCCATAAGTCAGCCCATCCTGGATTCCCCTAGATGTCTAGTTTTTAAAAAATGTGCAGGTTTGGTAGGTTTCCCAAGGTGCCGGCTGAGCTAGAGGCCAAAATCCACAGCTAGGCACTTTGCAAAGAACACATCAGATTTCAATGTAAAAATGTGATGTGTCCATGTTGCCTTTCCTGTCGCAAGCATTAGGCATACCTACGCAAGTGAGGTACCATTTTTATCGGGAGACTAGGGGGAACACAAAATAGCACAACAAGTGTTATTGCCCCTTGTCTTTCTCTACATTTTTTCCTTCCAAATGTAAGAATGTGGGTAAAAAAGACGTCTATTTGAGAAATGGCCTGTAATTCACATGCTAGTATGGGCTCTCCTGAATTCAGAGATGGGAAAATAACCACTGCTGCTCATTACCTTATCTTATGCCCATTTTAGAAATACAAAGGTTTTCTTGATACCTATTTTTCACTCTTTATATTTCAGCAAATGAATTGCCTTATTCCCGGTATAGAATGAAAAACCATTGCAAGGTGCAGCTCATTTATTGGCTCTGGGTACCTAGGCATCTTGATGAACCTACAAGCCCTCTATATCCCTGCAACCAGAAGAGTCCAGCACACGTAACGGTATATTGCTTTGAAAAATCTGACATTGCAGGAAAAAGTTACAGAGTAAAACGCTGAGAAAAATGACTGTTTTTTTCAGCTCAATTTCAATGTTTTTTTTTTCAGCTGTTATTTTCTGTAGGAAAACCTTGTACTATCTACACAAATGACCCCTTCCTGAATTCATAATTCTGTCTACTTTTCAGAAATACTTAGCTTGCCGGGATTGAGTGATGGTTTCACACCCATTCCTGTCACTAACTCGAAGGAGGATAGTAAAATGAAGTATGTCCCAGTAAAATGCTAAAATTGTGTTGAAAGATCTGGTTTTCTGTTTCAACTCTGCCTGTTCCTGAAAGCTGGGAAGATGGTGATTTTAGCACCGCAAACCCCCTTGTTGATGCCATTTTCAGGGTAAAAAGCACAAGCCTTCTTCGGGAGCCCTTTTTTCCCATTGTTTTGAAAAAAACAAAATGTTAGGTGTATTTTGGCTATTTTCATGGTCTCCCCCAAGTGAACCCAGAAACTCTGGGTACCTTTAGAATCCCTAGGATGTTGGAAAAATAGGATGCAAATTTGGCGTGGATAGCTTATGTGGACAAAAAGTTATGTAGGCCTAAGTGCGAACTACCCCAAATAGCCAAAAAAGGGCTCAGCACTGGGGGGGGGGAAAGGCCCAGCAGCTAAGAGGTTAATTTATAGGCCCATGGTACATATAGTACCACATACTAGAGATTTAGAAATACATTAAATGTGCCACTCAGGTATTTGACAACTTTAGCACATTTTAGGAGAGCGCACAGCACTTTACTACCAATTAGCATGAGTAAAGTGAAAAGAGTCCCAAAGCCATGAAAACAGTTCAGGGAAAATCTGGTCTATTGGAAAGGACCATCTTTGTAATTTCCAACAGACTGATTTACTTAAACTGCTAAAACTGTACTGGGTGTGTAACCAGCACATCTGAGAGAATAAAGGCCAGACAATAATCCTGTGTATCTAATTAGTATTCCTGCATCTCTCATTATTGCAACCTCTCTTTTAGGCCTGGTTTCTTAATTACACTGGAATAATTGGAGTAATTTCAGTAATTATCCATTACTCTGGTGAAATTACCAAAATTACGCAATTGCTACAGCTTCAGTAATTAAGTGTAATTTTGGGCACAAATCCAAGCACAGTGGAACAACAAACTGAGAGAGCAAGAGTGGCTGTGACTACTGCTGTTTATGTGCTGTATCATTTGGTGTTATTTTCTTAGTGCAAGATGCACCCTCAGACAAATTTTGGATGCAAGGTGCATTTTGCAACAGTGCTGCATGCTGGGTTGATTACCCATTTCACACAATTATGCATAATTATGAGTAATTTTGCAGTAATTATGAGTAATTATGCTAAAGAGAATTCCACCAGTTTTGTCCACCTCTACTCTTTGTATAATTACCTCTAGGTATTGCTATCTCTAGCTCTCTCTAGCTACCACTGTGACTAACTGTCAGACTCACAGTTCCTCAATGGGCACGTCGGAGCCCTGATATTTCTATATCTCACCCACCTTGCTCTTTGTATTACATGCAGCCCCTGGGGAAATAGGGAGAAGGAGATTTGGAAAAGCTTAACAATCTATATAGTGCTGCAACTTGATCTGATATGGATTCTATTCCTGAACTGCAATTAAATAATTTGCACAAACAAAGCCACATTAACTCAGCAATCTACTTCAATAGTTGTCTCACCAATCACTGGAAAGCAATGTACTTTATGTATTGCACAATCATTCTGCAGTTGTATGTGGTTTGCATAGATAAAATTATTTCTTCTGTAATATGTAATGCGACATTCAGTATATGTTTCGAGAAATGTCTTCATTTGCCAGTGTGTGTGTGTGTGCAGTATAAACATGTATGGAACTACTTTTGATACCTGATAATGAAAAAGGATATTAATAAAGGACTGTTGTGGTCTAAAGGTGTATTCTACCTCAATCTACTATAAGAGTTCAAGAGTTTTATGATAAAGGGTTGTTATTATCACAACCCAGCACATTTCAGAATAACAAGCGTGTTTCAAATAGCAGTTTTCAATCATGATACCATACCGTGCCATCGTGAGCAAAGGACTCAGGGTAAACTCAGTGCTTTAAATGAGCCGGTACTGTCCGGCACTGAGTACCAGCACTTTTTTATTTTGAGGGGGAGGGTACCTGCACTTCTCAAGAAAAATGTAATACTTTAAATTGGACAGTACCAGCACTTCTATTTTTCCATTTCAAGCACTGGGTAAACCATAATGAGGACTGCTAGAGCAAAGTATAGACTGGGGTTTGTAGAAACATATGGCATCAACTCTGAAGAGACATGAACAAAACGGAACACCAATAGGTAATCAAATATCTCTGTGTTAAATCTCCTAAAGTACTGAGGATTCAGAAACATCCATCACCAACCAGTTCACATTAGGACGCTCTAGAGACCTCAGTCTCACGTGGAATTGGCCACCATCTTGGACTGAGGAATACCATTCTCAATATCTAAGTTTCTGTTGATAATAACCTCCTTTTTAGTTTAGACACATAGAATGTCAACCCTCGCTGCATTCTCTATTAATAGGTCTAATTCACTAAACATGTCACCAATAGAGATACACTGATGAGCCACGAAGTTAAGGAAACAGATGTATTTATCATGACCTAGGCCAATTGTGAATTGTTCGTTGTTAGACGTAGCATCCTTGGCGTACTCTTCCCTAACTTTTTGCCTCTACTGCCCAGGTTGTTGCTATGTGCTGGACTCTGTTTTTGCTGTTTTTGTTCCTCTGGGCACTTTGCAAGTGTTAAAATGCAAGTGCTCCCTATATGAAATTGTATGTGTAATTGGCTTTTCCATAATTGGCACATTTGATTTGCTAGTAAGTCCCTAGTAAAGTGCACAAAAGGTGCCTAGGACCTGTAAATCAAATGCTACTAGTGGACCTGCAGCACTGATTGTGCCACCCACATGAGTAGCCCTGTAAACATGGCTCAGACCTGCCATTGCAGGGTCTGTGTGTGCAGTTTTAAACTGCCAATTCGACCTGGCATGTGCACCCACTTTAAAATGGTAATCAGTGGCTTGTAACAAAACCTTTCAAGGCATGTGCTGCTTTTGTCTGGAAAAATGGCTGTGTTTGTTGATGTATCTAACAGCTAAACATAACAAAATAACATACAAAAAGCAACATAACACCACAATTTAAATATAACATGCACATCACAGCAAAACATAACAGAAAATCTATCTGTCTCTTTCATTTTCTACCTAACTTTATTATCTGCTACCACTATCACTATGTTTATTACTAGCTATCGTTTTATCCCTTGCTGTTTATACATTTATTTCCTGTTTATTTTTAACAAATGATATTGCTAGCACTCTATACATCTGCTTTATCAGTACTTATTTAGCTATTACCATCCACTTTTCTTTTTAAATCACCACCTTTCTCTATCTCTCTCTGAGTGTCTATAGCAAGTTCTCACTCCTGGCTGTGCAATTTATACTTGTCTCTGTCTCTAGCTGTTTTTATGTTGTGTTATATTGATTTGCATTGCTCACTAATCACCCGAGAAGGCCAGGTGCTTGGCCAGGTGGGTATATTTGCTTACACGAAGAGGCAGGTCTTCAGCTTCTTGCTCAGCTCAAGAAGTGAGCAGGAGGCTATGATGTGTTTAGGAAGGTCACTCCATGTCTTGGGTGCAATGTGATGTAGGAGAATGAGGGACCTCCAGTTTTGCTTTTGAGGGAAATGTGTGCAGGTGAGAGTGAGGCACAGCATAGTTGTCTGGTGGGTTGGCGAAAGTTTATGCAGCTGGTCAGATATTCTCATTTTGTGTTGTGTAAGCCTTTTTATGTGTAAGTGAGAATTTTGAGTTGGCTGCGCTTCTGATTGAGGAGCCAGTGGAGCTTAATGAGGTGAGGCGTGATGTTGGTTCAGCATGGGTGGTTTGAGTCTTACAGTGGTGTTCTGGATGGTCCGGAGTCTGTGAAGGAGTAGTTTGGAGATTCCAGTTTAGAGAGTATTGGCATGGTCCAGCTGGCTGGGGATAAGTGCATACGTGACCATCTGTTTTGTGTTATGAGGCAACAATATGAATATTTTTTGCAGCATGCGTAGGATGTGGAAGCATGAGGTGCACACTATGTAGACTTGAGTCGTCATTTTGAGCGTGTCGTCTGGAATGATCCCTAGATTTCTTGCAAGGTCCGTGGGTGTTGTTCCAAGCTCCAACATTCACCAAGTGGAGTCCCATTTTGAGGTCTGTTGCCAAGGACTAGTACTTTCATACTGTCGGAGTTGAGCTGCCGTCATTTGGTTTGCATTCAATTTGCTACCATGGTCATGCAGTTGGTGAAGTTGATTCTGGTGATGGTTGATTTGTTCGTAAACGAGAGGAAGAGTTGGATGACATGTCAGTGTAGTAGATGATGGTGATGACTTGTGGCTTGATGTTTTTAGCGAGTAATGTCATGTATAAGCTCTAAAAAGTGGGACTAGAGGACAATCCCTTTGGAACTCTGCATATGAATTTCGTGGTCTCTGATATGAAGGGTGACAGCCTGAACGTTTAGGGTCTTCCTCTGAGCAAGGAACAAATCTATTTGAGAGCCGTTCTGACCTATATAACACCCTGGGCTTTTTGGTTTTGGACTATTTGGTTTTGGACCTTTGATGTGAGTGAGTCTCAATTAGTGATTCTCGCTCTTTGCAATCTCTGTTAAAATTGAATGGTATTGCTAGCTGCCAACATTTGCTTTTAAAACAAGGTCTTCTGCTGCACAGTTGTTTTGAAAAGATCTAGGTTGACTGCATTTGAGCATATGATCGCAGGTATATGCATACATGGGGGGCTGAGCAAGGGGACTACCTTTTAGGGTGGATAGAACTGGTAGAGTTTCATTCTGCAGAATTCAGTGGAATTGCATTAAAATTCTGTGGAATTTCACTGAGGGGAAAACTGGGGCAAGGAGTATGCTGTGCACTACAGTGCAGTGCATAACTCTCAGTGCCCTTACATACTTAAGTAAGGGCACCGAGGAGTATCCACTCCAGTGCATACTCCTCGGTGCCTTTCATACTTATATAAGGCACTGAGGGGTACGCAGTGCACTATAGTGCACTGCACACCCATTGCTGCCCTTACATAAGTATATAAGGGCACCAAGGAGTATGTACTGCGCTACAGTACAGTGCTCACCTCTCAGTGCCGTTTAATACTTATGCACTGCCCTGTAGTGGTTTATAGAGGGCTGGAAGAGGGAGTAGTTCCTCCATGTTTAAAAGTCAAGTTAAAATTAATCTGCAGGAGTTTTTAAACACATGCTCCCTCTTCCAGCCCTGTTTAAAACCAAACAGTGCTGATTTAGGTCAGCGGGTGGAAAGGTGGAATTAATTAGTAATTCTGCATTACTTAAGTAACATGGAATTACTAACATCCTCTAATTTCGCCAGCAAAATTAAAAATTCTGCCCACTCCTTACTACCAACCAACTGAGCCTGGTTTCTATGCATAGGTAGCCTGTCACAGAAGGGACCATTCAGGGATTGGTGCTGACCTGGGGTAGGCTCTATAATCAGTGGGCATTCATACTGTAAGTCTGTAGAGCAAAGGGGTATGTGCTTTACTACATTATGCACTATTGCAAACTCTATACTCAAGTACAGTTCTGCCATATGCCAAGAAAGTGACAGATCAATCCTATGGTTAACATGGATCCCAAGTGCAGATTCATTGTAACTCTAGACATATCTGCACCCCTTCCGCCTCTTGAGGATTTATTATAGTTCTCTGACTCATCCTGATTAAATTCCTGGCATGTGTTCCTCTTCCTCCGGGCCAAGTGAATTACTCTACTGGCCAGCTCGATGATCAAAGCTGTCCCCACACTAGGAACATCTGCTAGGTATAGGTTGGGTCTGTTCCTAGAAATGAGAAAGATGGGGATGGAACCAGCATGTGATAATTACCCTGGACCTGACCTGAGAGGGCCCAGCCCAATGAAGACAAAGGGAAGAAGGCCAGACCTCTGGAGCAAATAACAGGAATGGTTCCACTTTAGTGTTTTTAATAGAAGGGACCAAGCAGCAGTGGCAGTTAGTAACTATGTTTCAGGCTGTTTGAAAGACCAATTCAAGTAGCCATCTTGAAATGTCACAAAATTCTGTGCAGGAGGTTTGGGACAGGAATGGAAGGATGATGATTCATCCCAGGGTTAGTTAGACGCCCCTACATTCTATAAATGCCCATTACACTTAAAAACCTAAGCATAAGGGCGTGGAAAGGAGAGAGATTACAAGGTTTTAGAAAGACCCTGAAGAAGACCAGCCCTCTTTTTGGGTATTAGACTGAATAGGACACTGTGGATTCACCTCTAAAAGGCCAGGGTCACTGGCACCCTTTGTCCCCCTTGGAGACAGTAGAGGGTTGGACCTGCTAGAAGTCTGGGGGAGAAAGGTTCATATGGCAATTCTAAGGACTGGGCCTTCAGAGGGGTAACCCATATCAGAGTGCCACCACTTGACTTCTGCCATTACATGGATCACCTTTAAGTGGCAAAAGAGCCTAGAGGACCTTAAGAGTGCAGGCATTAAGTGCAGTTCTTCGCTGCTGCGAGGTGATGCAGGAGACGAACCCAGGCTAAGAACCCTAAGCACTGGAGAGAGAACAGGTATAAGACATGTAGCTGTAGAGCAGAAGGAGCAAGCTCCAATAGGAATTTAAAATATCATGGGACCAGAAGGCTGAAAACCAACAGTCCTGGTGGCTAAGAAGTAGGAAAAAAAATTGACCACATCAGTTAAAATTGGCCCATGGGAAAAAGCCTGATCCTCTGATAAAACAACTGGGACAGGGCATGTGTGCCGCTCCTAAAGCTTTTTAAACTCCTGATGGAGGGCCAAGGCCTCAGGGACTAAAACGGTTCAGGGGTGTTAGAAATTAGTTTACAAATTAGCAGAGATATGCACTCTGTCCAAGTAGCGACCACCACTCTAGTCAAGGTAAGTGAGATACACTCCCTAAATTAACCTGTGCTCACCTCCTGGTAGCTTGGCACAAAGCAGACCGTTTTAACTTAAGAGGTAATGTGTAAACTATTTGGGCAACACTTAGAGCCCCATTAGGAGTTCACCCGATGGGAAGACCCATCCGCCGAAATTCCATTGGGGAGATTGCTGTCACACTGGCTACTTCCCTGCCGGACACATTAAGACTTTCCTGTTAAGCTGACAGGTGGAAACCTGCAGACAGTGAACACTGCAAGGGTGCTGGGCAGGGGGACCCCTGCACTGCCCATGCCAACTGCATGGGCAGTGCAGGGGCACTATTTGCTCTCCTGCACCTGTTCTCTGCCAGCCTTTTCATGGTGGTGATACTGCCATGAAAAGGCTGGCGGAGAACCAGGTCGTAACCAGCATTGCAGTGCTGCATGCAGCACCTCTCTGGCTGATTCTGACCTGCACCCACCATCAACCCGCCGGGATCACCAGTTCCAGCAGAGACAGCATTGGCGGTCCTAACTTTCATCACAAGGCTGGCAGTCTCAAGACTGCAGCCTCGGAATGAGGCTCTTAGTTGAGTAAAACTGTGAAAAAAGTACTACACTCCAGTTACAAAAATAGATATAAATTTAATGAACAAAATAAGTTAAAAATCACAAAAATCTAATTACTAGAAGTTGAGATATGAATTTTTAAAGAATATCTGGAAATATACTGCTTAACAGCTTAAAGGTCCATCCGGTGCTATCTGTTCACACTAGACTGGGGTTATTCCACAAGTTCAGGTTGACCACGGAGAAGCACAGGCTGGTTACAGGGACCAACCTGATCCCACTGAAACTTTACCTTGTGGGGAGGGATGCGTTGATGTCGAAGATCCGATGCAAGGAGCCAGAGGGCAAAGAGAAGGCAATACATCGGTTCTGATCTACACAGTCAGGGGGTTGTTCACCGTCGAGCTGCACAGTCATTGATCTGATGTCCCCTAGGTGTGACCTCGAACCCTTTGTTGGCAGTGGCAGTGGCAATGTGTTGAGGAAATATTTTAAATTTCAGATTGGTACAGTGAAGGTGATGCAGGATTTTTTCATAACACTACTGCTGAACCCACTTCCAAGTGCCCAGGACTGGACTAGCACCACTTGACAGGGCAGGACTCACAGATGACACAGTACTCATGCTGTTTGAGACCTGCAAGCATTATGTGATGTCCATGAGATGTAGGTGAACAGGAGCCAAGCCAGCAAGCCCTTGGAGTCACTGGGTTCTGGGGATGTAGAGATTCAGGTCCAGTCCTTGTCACTACCAGATAAGGCGAGCAGCAGGTATCCATATTCAATTAGTTTTTTTAATATGTTTTGGGACACAACAGAGATCCACATAACAAAAACACCAACACATCCATGTCTTCAAGAAAAAATATGCAAAACCTTCGGTTCCGACGAGAGGCATTTCCGGTTCCAGTTCTCGGGTCAGCGCGCCGAGCGCCGCAAACAGCTCGCCCGCACTGGTGATCCTCCCAGCCTCCGGATCACGGGCCACGGATCACAGGACCATCGGGAGCGCCCTACCCATAGCTTGACTCTCAACCGAGCCTGCCACCGGTGCCCCCAGCACCGTGACAGCGAGCAGAGGAGGTCAGCGTCCCCCATCCCCTCCCCCTCCGCAGACCCCCGCGGAAGCGGCCCGATAGCGGGTGCGGCTTGCGGGGGGGCATAGGGGCATAGGGGGTCCTTTGCCTGTAAATCTTTGGGTGGCAAAAAGAAGAAGGGACCCCTCAAGGACTGCACACCAGGCATCAAGCATCAGCATCAGGCTCAGGACATTCGCTATCGGCCCTCTCCTCCAGGTGCTCCAGGTGCTGCCCGCGACCACCCAGCAAGAGGCAAGTGAGCAACAGAGGGCGAAGGGCGAGGGCGGAGGGCGAAGGGGAAAGGGGCAAGGGGGGCAAGGAGGGCAACAGGGCGGAGGGAAGCTGGTCCAGGCTCTGGTATTGGTCCCACTGCAAGGGCGCGCAGCACGCCCCACTCCGACCCACCCTGGTAGATCCACCAGGCAGTCCGTGGTCTCACCCTTCCCCCCCCCTCTTTGCCCTGCTCCTCCACCCGCCCTTGCAAAGGGCAGCAAGTGCCAGGTGCGGGAGAGACCGACACAACACAACAAGGAATGGCACGGTCCAGTATCTCCGGACTCTGGCACTCAAAAACTCCAAAATCCACTGAGGGCGATCGCACACTCAGATATCAACATCCGTTAGAGCCTCTTTTTGGAGGACGGCACTCCTAACTGCCCCAAAACAACAAAAGCACAACAAGGCCCTTCTCCCTCACTCCAACAGCCCGCCCAAAATCATCCTGCTCCAAGGCAGCAAAACATACCGATCATGAGAGCAGGCAAAGCACGAGGCAGTATTACCAACCGTCCAGCAAAACAAGGAAAGAGAAAAAGGAAGGGAGACCTGGCTCTGGATGAAGCAACCCCAAAAAGGAGAGCAAGCAGCGAACAGGATCTCCCCCACCCCCTCCCAGGCAGGAGGCAAAACCTAACAAAGGGCACACGCGGGGGAGGCGACCAAATTTCAAGCATGGAAGAAACGATCTAGGGGGAACCCGGCTTTTGGAAACCGGCGACTCCGCCGGTGGGGGTTCCAGAGACCGTAGCCTCTCCCAAGCATCACAAGATAACCGACTATTTCCCTACTGCTGGTACCATTGCCACCAGAAAAAGGTTCGACTCCCTGGCTCCAACCCAAACAAGTTTTGGGGAAATAACCCCACTCAGCCAACATCGGCAACAGCAAGGAAGCAGCGAAAAGAAACTCAGAATGAATTCTCCACCTCCCCCCCCCCTATCGCCAACAGTAGTGATCAGGAAAAATCACCCCACGAAAGTAGACGCATCAAGTATAGTTCAGGACAATGCGATGCCAGCTACCCCTTCACCAGGATCCCTCTACAATCCTAGGCAAGACTTAACTCTATGTAATAAACCCCTAGACGCCACTAAATGCCAATGGACATCTAGTCCAGCGAAACTACCCATTCTAGACTCAGAACTGGTAGCAATCGCAGAACATTTAGAACAAGAATCTCAGGAAGGTGGCCCATTCTGTCAAAGTCCAAAACTTCACTCATTCCCAATGTATAACTGTGAAAAAGAAGAACAGGACCTCTGGGGTATAGAACAGGTCATCACAAACGGGCCAGTAAAAACAGAAACACTGACAGCGGCACAGAAAGTCCCCCATAAAACAACAATAAACAAAGTTCTATCAAGTGGTAACCAAGCGCCCGACTTAAAGTCACAAGCCCCGTGGCAGTCAGGTCAGAAGAAATGTGGGCTGCAATCCTAAATTCAATGCAAGCAACGGTCATGGCGCTGCAATTTCATTCAAACAAAATGGACACTCAAGTTGACATGCTAAACACCCTGGCAGTATTTGTCTCCGGGATTGACAGTAAGTTGGAAAAATTAAACGCACTTATAACAAGGGCGCAAGTCACTCACTCTAATGACTATACAATTTGTTCCTGTAAAGAGGTAGTAGAAAAGATATCTCAACTGCCGCAAATCTTAGAGGGAATACTTCAAGAAATCTGCTCCACCTGGAAGGTTGAACATACATGGCCTAAACCACTCGCCACCATGCTAAAATCTACTCTGAGGGAGCAGAAACAAAAGGAGCAGCAGCCCCTTTCCTCCCTTGCGCCTGTCTCATCGTTTTTAAGTGAGGAGAGAATATTGGCTGACAGCCGCCAACTAGCAAGTGTCCACTGGGAACCCATGGTGAATCACCCTCCGCTACAGCCCAACAATAAGCCTGGGAACCCTGAGTTTCCCATAACTCGGACCCTCTCAAAAAGAGAACGAAAGCGGGCAAGGAAGGGAAGGAAGTCCGCCCAACCCCATCAATTCAACTCATCAAAGGACCCATCTAAAGACCAGGCGACGTCAAATGGAGGGTATAATAGAAACATTACTACCCACACAAGTACAAGCTCTAACACAATAATAGATGTGACAAAACTCCCAGCCACAGCAGACGTCACCCACTTAACAAGGTCCCCCCTGAGACCTCCTGAAGCGATTGGCACTATAACGAACCGAAGACCAAGCCCCACAAGGGTCCAGCAGAGCACAAAACATAAACCCATTACACCTGCGCTGCCTCCCCAACTAACACTGGTCAATTTGGGCAGCAAGTCTGCCATTAGTCAGAGGGAAGATGGCTATATGGAGCAAGACCCGCGCATAGAGCAAAATCAGTCACGTATAACAGACACGAATACCCTCCAGTTACTCTGGATTCCAGAATTCACCTCCAGGTCCCCCACAGATGTTCTTAATCGCTCTTCGATCTTCAGAATCATAAAAGCCTTACCGGATCTTCAGTTTGTAGCCTCAGAGGACCTGGCAGCTATAAAATGTATCCAAGCAAGAGGCAACCAACACACGGATCCAACACTCACCATCTTCTCAGCACCAGATATCCCAAAGCGGATCTTGAATAGAAAAGACCTATTACCGCTATCCAACTCCGTTACTAGCCTCACAACACCTGGGAACTCCCAAAGGCACATGGTCAGTTCTGAAAGGAGTACATCAGGCCAGCAGACCCATTGAAGAAAGATGTAGTGAGGAGAATCCACCTAACCACCCGCTGACAGTCCAAGTATGGAGAGAAGACGGGAGGGAAAGAGTGGTCTTGGGTCAACAAAAGTATCCAGATAGGGAACGGGTAGCAACGGTTTTACCCCCAAGACTGATGGGCAATAATTGAATTGGTAAGGATCAACCCGCACACTGCATTTTATCCATTTGCTCCTGGAACGTCGGTGGCCTACGGTCAAAACTGGAGGATCCTGCAGTAATACATTTTTTCAGCTCCTTCGACATCTTACTCATACAGGAATCCTGGGCAATGGAATTAATACCGATAATCGGATTCATGGAATACCTTTAGCCCAGCAACGAAAACAAATAGGTGTGGAAGGCCAAAGGGAGGCCTCGCCATTTACGTTAGCACCAGCCTTTTGGTAAAAATCTCTGAGCATAAGGAGGAAGACCAACCTTTCCAATTGCTCCAGCTAGACGATTGGGGGAAAAACACACAGGAGCCATTGATTCTGGTCAACACATACATCAATCCTAAAAATAAAAAAATTGAAGCAAACAAACTTCTAACTCAACTATTAAGGATAAAATGAACAATAAAATGAGCATTCTGGTTAATGTCGGGCGACTTCAATCTCGGCTTATTCCACAACCCCAGTGAGGATCACATCCAAACAGTTGCAAGAATGACCGCCCAAACCCTGCCAAAAAAACTTAGGAAAGATAAAATAGGGGAGAGTTTCATACGCACCTATGAATTAGTAGGCCTCTTCGCGCTAAACGGACGGAAGTGCCCGGATATTCCACCGGCATGGACAAGATTCTCTGGGAAGTCGGTCTCTTATCTAGACTACACTTTGGTGTCCCCTGCTTTATATAAGTTAGTAAACACCTTTACCATCATGGACCGCACGGAAAGCGACCACAAACCACAGTTATTTGGGATTTGTGCATCACCGCAAAAACCGGAGAAAGTGGCAGCCCTAAACGGGACACTAGGCTTCGAAAATCTAAAGCGACTCAAATGGTCCTCTGACACCATTGAAAGACAAGCAGAAGAGGCCCTACGGAACCTAGAATCAACTATCACAGGTGGGACAAAGTTGACAACAGTCTGGGAGAACTTTGCCCACAACCTCATAAAAAAAGATTCCTTAAGTAACACGAGAAAGGGAGCACAATTGAATCACCGCCAAAGTTCACTTTTACCGCTGCCAGTGCGCAAAAGGAAAGCAGCAGTAGGTAAATTATTAAGGTCACTGCGTAAATGCCCAGATAATGGATCAATATTGACCGCCCTTAGAGAGCAAAGGAAATTGTATAAAAGGGTTCTATGGACCTTTAAAAAAGGCCAAAAGGAGGCCCTGTGGGCCAAACTAAATTTTGCGACCAAAACATCTGACTCCAAAAGATTTTGGAAAATCATCAATACAATAGACAATGGTGCAAAAGCAGGCAATAACGCAAACATAACAGAGGAAGTATGGGTATCCCATTTAAGGTCACATTTAAAAGAATCAAACATCGAAGAAGGCCCCCAAATGCAGTCATATATGATTGGTGGGGATCCCAACACCCCTGAACCTTTGAAATTTACGGCACCAGAACTATTAAAAATCATTGGAAAGTCACAAATGGACTGTGCCCCTGGCCCCAATGGCCTACCGCAAGCACTATTTAAACAAGACACGGAAAGATGGGCCAATTTCCTGGCAGCAATGTTTAATGAGGTGATCACAACAGGCATTGTCCCGGCATCCTGGAAAGGCTCAATAATCCACCCCATCTATAAGGGTGGGAGCGCGCTCTCCCCAAGCAACTACAGACTAATCGCTCTTTTAGACGTTGACCTCAAGTACTTTTCCTGCTGTGTGCTTAAACATCTAGAAGCCTGGATTACAGAGAACAATATTCTACCCTTTAATCAAACCGGGTTTACCAAGCACCAAGGAACATTAACAAATCTTATGGGGCTAGGTTTGATCATAAACAGAGCAAAAGCAAAGGGGACTCCAACTTATTTATGTTTTGTTGACTTTAAAGCTGCTTTTGACTGTGTCCCCCGTGGCAAAATGTGGGCCAAATTACTACAGTGGGGGCTGCCACACCCTATTTTAAATGCCATCAAAATGTTATACTCTGATACTTGGGTAAAGGTTAAATTGGGGGAAGGCTTTCACCTATCCAGGGCAGTCAAAACAACAGTGGGGGTGAAGCAAGGCTGTGTATTGGCTCCAGCACTCTTCAACCTGTACATAGCAGATCTCCCTGCCAAGTTAAATGGTCACTCATCCCACTCTCCATCACTGGGCGGTCAACAAGTATCCAACCTATTATATGCAGATGACCTACTACTAATCAGTAATACCAGAATAGGCATGCAGAAATTGTTAAAGGCATTAGAAGAATACTCTCTAATGATTTAGAAATTAATCATAAAAAATCTAAAATGATTACCTTAAACCGCAGGCCAACCATGCAAGGCAAATGGCATATGAATGGGAAAACCCTAGAGGAAGTAACATCATACAGATACCTAGGATTGGTGGTAGATGCTAGAGGTAATTACACGCCACAAAAAGAGGCTATAAAAAACAAGACGCAGGCCCTTACTTACGCCTTTTGCAAGCTAGCAATCTCAATCTGTGGTCATGCTCTGAACCCATTAACAGCTGTAATGAGAGCGAAACTACTTCCATCTATTACCTATGGGACCGAAATAATGAGGGGGATGGAAGTAGGTCTTCTGGATAAACTTCTGATAAAAACCTATAAGCGCGTTTTTCGGCTGCCCGGACGTGCATCGCCAGCCCAGGTCAGATTGGAATTTATGCTGGTCAAACAGTCGTTAGCCCGACCGGCAGCATACATTAAATGCTGCTACAAACTGAGTCGCGCTTCAAAAGGATCTTTAGCCAATCTAGTCTGGCAGGAAATTATCCTAGAAAGAGGGAACCCCAACTACATAAGGTATCTAGAAAAAAGTAAGAATCTTTTGAACTTAGATGATGTATGGAACCGGTCTCTACCCATCCCCATTTTCAATAAAGCAGTGAATAAAGCAAGTAAATTACAGAGCTTGATAGAAGATAAGATCTCATTGGCCAAAAGGGAGCATAGTTGGTTGATTCTTAACTCCTACAAAACATTTAAAGAATCGCCACTTATGGCTGGCCCCTACTCAAGGAAAATCAAGCAATCCTTTCTCAGACTTAGGCTGGGTGAAGTCCCTACTTTAGACCTCACGCCATAATGGAAGAAGGAGCGACAAGTAGGCTCCCTGGAGTGCCGTCTCTGTCATCTGGCAGATGAAAACCTGATGCATGTGGTCTGCATTTGCCCAGCCCTGGCGGCTGAAAGGAGACTCTTACTAAAAAAAGAATTTAACGGTTTAAAAATTAGATCTTGCAGACAAGCATTAATTGCAGCCTTTAACCCTCGAAATACAATATTGAACATTAGGCTGGTTCAATTTTTGGAAATTTTCACTCTAAAAACCACAGCCTCTCGAAATAACCAACTCAGAGGGAGGGCTGAAACGATAGCGAAATCCCTATAACCCGCATTGAACATCTTAAAGAAGGGAAGGCTCCTAGGTAGTCCATTGGGTTGTTTAGCTTATGTCATAATAAAGTCTGGTACCAAAAACCAGATTTAAGTAGGGGAAAATAAAATCGATAGAAGGTCTCTTCCCACTTTGCACTATTTTTACCAATACCACATTGGGTTACTGTTTATATTTCTTTGTGGAAGGAAAACTTCATATATCATTTCATTTTAATCACAAGATTTTATTTTGCGCTGTATTTTTTCTTACCTTCAATAAGATTATTCTGTTGCCCTATTATCAATACCTTATAGCACTAGTATGTCTTTTCTAAAAAAAATTATGTGGAAGGAAATTTTACTTACCATTTCACCCTAAGCCAAAGAACTGTAATTGTCTTTTTGAACTAAAATTGTTCTGTTATTGTTTACGTGGAAGGAAAAGTTTTATGGTTTTAATTAACTAATAAACTTGTTATTATCTCTCTCTTATTAAAATTGAATATGCAATGTCAGTGCTAAATACAGTACTGTATCGTAAATACAATAGACTAGGTAGTGCAAATGCGTAAAAGCTTGCTATTCAAGCAATGATATTCAATGCTCAAACACAATACAATGAAAAATATATTCAGTATTAAACTACACAACTAAAAAGTGCAAATGAGCAAATAAAGTACTAACCATGAAAATACCTGCAAACATAAACTATTCTATTCTGTCCACTCAAAATAAAGTGAAATAGTGCCATAATATTTGTTGAGCAACCTACATTAACACGTTATATATAATAGATCATAACGGCTACATTTGAATACCAGTAATTGGTATAATCTGCAATACAAGGTACCAGAAAAGCAATACCAAAGTGATTACTCATATACATACACAGTTAGAACACATTTTAAAAAACATGTAAAAATCTTTGCACAAACCATTTCAGTTGGTGGGGCAAACAAACAATAACAAGCCACAACTGCTGAAGTTATATTATATTCCAGAAAAAAATGGTCTCAAAAAGTGGCGACATGAAAAATGAAAAGCTGGACACACAATAAGCACATGATTTAAGTCTTGAACATGAGACAAGCAAAGATCACATCATTTGTCATTCTTCAATATGCCTTCTCATGTTCCTGTAATAACCTGTAACAAAAGCAAACATAATCATTTTAGCAAAATAATTCTCCGTACTCCATGTGGCAGATTCCATAAGAGATAGAGTTGTTTTGTTTACAGATACTACTTTTTATTACATGCCTATTCCTTACACACAGCTAACAATGCAAGATCTATTTCTTCCTACTGAAAGAGTGCAAAGATTTTTGTATCACTTTTTTTAAAGAGTTTTGCAAGAGGGGACTTCCCATGATAAGGAATCTCAAACATTTCCACAGCTTTTAAATAACTGGAATAAAATGTGCTTTTTCCCTTCAAACTATGACAATTTTCAAGATTTAGTGCAGCTCGAATAGAACCGATTTCACTACTCAACCAACTGATAGCCTACCTCGGCATAGCTGCCATAGTGAACACAGTTGAAGAAGATAGCCCAGATTCAAGTCAAAGGGTCGATAGTGAAGCCATAGAGTTCAGATTCAAATTTGGCACCATATCTGCCCTTCTACTTTCTCAAAAAAGACCAATGCCATCATCCATCACTTCATAGCCATAACTAAGAAAACAGACAGTATTTTTACTTCATAAACTAAGACTACATGACCAAAATGCCTTTGCCCACAGTTCCTATACAAACTGTGAATAGCGGAAGCCTGAGACAGCACCTTACTTTTACAATGAGTTATGTACTCTTGATTAGTTATGAGAGAGCGTAGCCTACATAACCTATATTAAAATTAAATGTTTATATATTAATGTGTGATGATGCTGCATAGAAAACTATAATAATAGCGATTTGCTTAAACGCGCACCTGAATTGTGACCAGGGAGAATGGCCACAAATGTATACGCAAACTAATAATGATGAATAAAATGTTTATGTTATGTTCAATCATGCTTATATCAACGTTCGTATTATTGAATCTGCATTGAAAATCTTTATAGGCCTTAAGTTAGCGTGAGCTGCGGTTTTAGCTGCCCAGCTCTCATATTAAATGCATTTTCTGTTTTTCCAGTGTGCTGACTTGCAAAGGGCCATGACCCTGCAAATGTTCTTTTCTTCAGAACTTGGAAGATGAATGTAACCATGTTAAATCCGTTCCCAGGCGCATATTCGGTGCCTTGTTTTAAAAGTTATGAGTAAATTGAAACAAATGTAGATTAATGAAATGTACAAAGTCACTTAGACCAATGGACAATGAATCTGCTGACCCAAAAGACGTACCAAGGAATGAAGTAACACCGGATGTGCCACCTCTGAAGACGTCAATTATGAAGACCAATCAAAAACTCGTGAATTAATGTGGGGTGACAATTAGGATTACCAAATGTTAAATTTGATAGGTTAAAGATAGTGGGGTATAGTAGATGTCCAATAGAACTTTGGGGGAATGTACTACGAAAAAGGGATAAAAACTCATGTCACAGAAAGGTCGAGAGAATTAGGTAGGGAATGCTATTGATTTTATCCAGAAACTCTGTCACTCTGTTTGGTGACTTGAGACTTATTAGAAATCATCCTTGCCCTCAGAATGCCCTTTTTCACTTTCCTCCTTATGAGGGAAGTATCCCTTATTCACCCTTAGCTTTAATCCTAAATGATGGAGATTTGACTGATGTCCTGACGACGAAGACTGAACCTGTGCGCTGACCTAATCTTAGGAGGGTAATTGTGACAATGCAATTGTGATTTGTCTATTTGCTTTTCCTTTCTAGGTACCAACTGCTTGCTTTTGACAGGGACCATAGCTAGATGTTTTCCAAAATTGGTGTTCTAAATTGTTTTGCATGAAGCCCAACATGCCAATGCTAATTAGTGGTTAGGACAGGTGATCATCAAATTGACGTAAACAGACAAACGACCAAGACAATGCTTTGTTGAACTGACGTGATATCACTACTCTGCTTTATTCTGATCTATGTTCACGCCGTGTTATATTCTAATGTTTATGATTTTTGCCTTATTGAAATCTTATCAAAGTTGCCATATCGTAACTATGCTGTTGTGTTTCTTGGCTTTGAGATTGACGCACTTAATCTTAGATTGTAACTAATAGGGAATAAAACCCATAAAATTCTATTAACTGGTGTGGTTATTCATGGCTGGAAGGTCATGGTTGCATCGCCAATTTGATTAATGACTTTGACTAAAGTGAAATGTATTGTTGTGATAAATATTGATGACATTATTGATATATTGATTGACATATTGATTAGCTATCTCGTCCTACGGTGTCTTTCAACTGGGTCAAAAGATTAATTGGCCTAAAACGAGTCCTAATGTGTAATAAATTAACATAAAGGGACGCGTTAGCAGTTCTGGTAGCAGAGCGACGGTTTGGTCCTTTGGGGCCCTAGGACGGAGAATCATTGTTTAATTTGTTTTTCTGTGATAATGCAAATTGGAGGTATGATGTGTTTCTAAACTCACCATGACTTTCCCGGGATCTCGGAGCCTGCCTAAGTGAGTTGGGAATGTTCTTGGCGTCATAGTGTGTGTGGTATGGGGTTTTGCACTTGCTCAGCTTATGCCTTTTTTGCAGGTGATCGGTGAAGTTTGTGTGTTTCTAGGCCAGGTAAATGTTGTTTTAGTAGGAGTGGGCGTACTCTGCAGTATGAGAGTAGGGAAGTCGGCGTACTTCACATGAGTGTGGCGCTTTGTGCTAAAAAATGATCCACGTGGTTGGTTGTTTTGTACGGACCCGTCGTGGTCTAAGACTCCGGAGTGTATTGACAAGTGTAGGAGACACTTGGGTTTATGTTGTAATCTGTACGGTTTATTAGGTCAATCGGGTGTGGTTGGCAAGTCAAGCTTGAGTCAAAACGTATGCGTGAAACCTTCAATGGAGATTTGGCAAGTTCTAAAGTGCACTAGGATGAACCATTGACAAGTCGAGAGTAGAATTTGCGGGTCGAATTCTGCTTGCGTATGCGGGAGCTGAGAAGGAGAGAGTAGCGGCCGAGGCTTCAAGTGAAATCTCTGTAAAGTTCTGAAGCAAATGTGTTACCCCTCCTGTAGTAAACCGGCAGATTTGTGTTGTTGTAAAAGGTGCTCGCAGTAATTTTGCATTAGTTTCTGTGGATTCAGTGAGGGGCGGACGAGCTGCAAGACTTTGTCAGCTGCAGTGTGTGAGTGTGACGTCAGTGGTGGCGCACTGAGATAGGTCAGTTGTTGAGAGGGGTCGTGCACGGATTGGCTGCCGTCCGTGAGAGGCAATAGGTTGAGAAAGGTAGGTGAAGAGTGTCCTGGGAATTAAGTCACTTTCTGATTAAATACAAATAAGAGAAAACCGTAAAAATGAATTTTGTCAAGGCAGAGCGCTCTGAAAGGAGACACATATATTATGGCAACTGATGGGGAGCCTACACCGTCTGAGGGTACTCCAGCTTACATGGTTATGGAGGAGAAGGGTGTCGCGCCTTGTTTATGGATGAAACAGTGCCGCAAATTAACAGAAAAAGAGGGATGTTTGGCTTTCCCAGAACATGGGACGTTCAATCCGAAGGTATTAGAGAATTTAAGGTGGATGTTAAGTACACAATAACCACCTCCGAGGCCAGCTCAATATGAGGCTCTAGCGATTTGGGATTTGATGGCTGTTGGAAAATGGGTTATTGGTAGGGCAGGTAGGTACCTACACCTAGCAACAAGCCACTAACCTCCACATAGGTACAGTTAGGTCTCAGTAAATTAATCCCAGCTCAACCCTTGGTAGCTTGGCAACGAGCGTCAAGGCTTAATTTAGGAGACAAAGGGGGTTATTCTAACTTTGGAGGAGGTGTTAATCCGTCCCAAAAGTGACGGAAAAGTGACGGATTTACCACCAGCCGTATTACGAGTCCATTATATCCTATGGAACTCGTAATATGGCTGGTGGTATATCCGTCACTTTACCGTCACTTTTGGGACGGATTAACACTCCTCCAAAGTTAGAATAACCCCCAAAGTGTAAAGCATTCAAATATCACAAAACAGTAATTAAATAAAACACAGGAAACAGTTTAAAAATCCCAAACCAATTTATAAAAATAGTTTATATTTTTATCTTTAAAATGACACAAAAACGATTAAAATCGGTTCAGGGGAACCGGAGATATGAATTTTTAAAGAATTATTACTTTTCTAGCGCTTAGAAACAAAAAGCGCCAATCGGGTCATCTGGTTGCACCTCGACCGGGGCAAAGTCAAACTTTCAGGCCGACCGCGATGGAGCCCTGCTCGGCTACAGGTCGCGGGAGGCCTCGGTTAAAAAGTTACCTTCTGACTTAGTCTTTATTTTGAAGTTTTTCTTCACCGGGACGAACCTGCCAGTTGAATCCGACCTCCTGGAGCCCTTGTCCGGATACGCGATGTGGGTTTCCTCGGTGGAGACTTTTACCTTCGGACTTAGTCGTTTTTTCGAGATGAAAATCCTTCGACCGGGGTAAACCTGGATCTTGATCCGACGTCCATGGAGCCCTTCTCGGATACGATGGCTGGGAGGTCCCGGTCAACTTTTTACGTTCGGACTTAGTGTCTTTTTTGGATGTTTTTCTTTACCGGGACGAACCACGAAGTCAGGCCGGGTCGCGGTTGAGGCAAGCCGGCTAGAATTTCCGCGGCGGATCGGTCCCTCTCTGGAGCTTTTTTCCAAAAATTCTCAAATCTTTTCCAAACTTCTGGGGCTTCACCCAGATGTTCTTTTAAGGTTCTTTTGGGGTCCACAGCTCACCCCAAGGGTCCAGAAGTTCTGTGATGGTCCTTGGGGGGTGCGGACTTCAACTCCCAGAATGCACCTGGCGCAAACTCCTTTTTGGCCACTGGACAGTGGTCAGCTGGTCGCTTTCTTCAGGAGTTGGTGCAGGGGACTCTGGTTAGCAATTTTTCACCTGTAGCAAACAGGGAGTCCCTCCTTGGACCAGTTGAAGCCAGGCAAAGTCCTTCTTGTGGTGAAGCCCAAGTGTGCAGCTGGTGCAGTCCTTCTGAGTGCAGGTTCCAGGTGCAGGCCAGGGGTCCAGCAGGGCAGTCCTTCTTCTCCTTAAGTTCTTTCTTCTTGAAATTTGGTGGGGATCTGAGGCGTGGGTGCAGGTCTGCCAGTTTTATCCTTGCTCCTGGGTGAAAAGCAGGGGGGCCCTGGTTCTCCAATCAGGGACAGGGTCGTCCCCCTGTGATGACCACTTCCTGGGAAGTGTGGCAAAAATCCATCCCAGAAGGCAACAGTCTCTAAAAATCCAACATGGATGAATCTGATTTTTGGAGGTTACATCTGGCTGAGCCCACCCACTGGTGTGGCTAAAAATCATAAACACACCCCTCTCCTGCCCTCTCCTAATCTAATCAAGGGGGCACCTAATTGTCTGGGGTTGCAGGATGTGGGGGTGTTGCTGGGTGCTCCAAATGTCCTTCTTTGCCTTTGAAGACCAGTTTGGCAGCCCTCCCCCTTCCTGCCTCACCATCTGCTGAGGGGACATTCTCTCCCCCAAGCACATTCCTTTGTGTGAAGCTAGGCCACTTCACACCTCATCAAGGCAGCCTGGCAGAAGCTGCTGCAGGCTGGCCAATCAGAGCACAGCAGCAAAAACAATGCAGAACTGAAATTGGCAACTTTTTAGGTAAAGTCTAAACTTTTTACCTGGACAAGTTATATTAAATCCAACAACTGGAAGTTGTGGGATTTATTACAACAATCAATTTGATACCAGATTCTTGGTATGTAACATTTAAGGAGACTTTAAAATTTAAAATAAAGTCTGCCCATTCTAGCCTGTGAAGGCCATTTACTTCAATGAGGGAAAAACGAATTTGGCTGTTTTTACCTCACCAGGGCTTATAAATCTATTTTTATAAAGTCCCTGCTTATAGTTACATGGCACCCAGCCCTAGGGGCACATAGGGCACACCTTAGGGGTGACTTATATGTAAAAATAAGGTAGTTTAAGACTTTGGAAGTACCTTTAATTCCAAAGTCGAATTTGCATATAACTTTAATTTAAAAGCAGCCAGCAAAGCAGGCCGGCCTTTAAAATGACACTGGGCACCTCAGCAGTGCACCTAGGTGTGCACCACCTATGCTGTGGTCCCTAAACCTACATGCCCTACCATATACTAGGGACTTATAGGTAGGTTAACTTAGCCAATTATAATTAGCCTAATTTGCATATCCATTTTACACAGAGCACAGGCCCTGGGACTGGTTAGCAGTACCCAGGGCACCATCAAAGTCAGGAAAACACCAGCAAAAAGAGGAAAATGGGGGCAAAAAGTTATGGGGCCTCTGCAATCAGCCCTGTTTTCTCACAATGGCTCTCAAACATAGACAAGAAAGGTTCCAGAGAAGGCTAAAAAGGGCAGACAAAATCTTATGCAGAAGCTAGGTGGGATAAAGATAACAAAATGTGGAGACGGGGAATCGTTGACGGATTAAAGTTGTTCCCAGCAATAGCTCAGGGAGAAGAATCACAGGGAAAGAAAGCCTCCTGTAAAACAGATAAGGACTCTAGTAAGCCTACAGAGTATAAGAGACCTTGGGAAGAGGAAGACGATTCAGACGATGAAGAATTCATGGACCGATTATTACATGATCGCCCGCCACCTTATGCGGTGAGCGACAGTGTTCCAAGCACTAGTGTGGGTCCTGGGAACCAGACGCAAGAGAAGGGAGTCACTGGTACGGTACAGACTAATGATACGACTTTGATACAGAATGGTGTCAGTGTACCCACTGCTCCAGACATGCAGATACAGTTGCAACCTCCACCGCAGATACAGAGAATCTATCCAGACGTCCCAGTACTTGAGACTACTACAAATCTGATAGTGCCGCCAGACCCGATATATACAAAATCGAGGTTAGTGCAGATTGAGTCAACTCCGAAATTGCTGTCCCAGCCGCAACCACAACTGATACCAGGGTACAACCCAGTAGCTGGTCGACCATTAGTACCTGTCCCGGGTACTTTGGAATAGGCTTATGGAGTTACTGCTCCACGAAGTTTGGGACCAGTTCAAACACCTGCTGCAATATCATTACCAATCACTGTTGGTCCACCAGGGCCATTATATGCACAGGGCAAATCTGGCGTATGTGATCAGGGAGTAATGACCCAAGATGCAATAAGAGGAGGGTCTATAGGAACTCCCCAGATAATGGCCCCAGGAGAGCAAGCAGTTGAAAAGCCGAGGTCCTTAATAGACCTTTGCCCAGTAGAAACACCCTTGGAAGCAATGCGTCAGGCAGGGTTAGGGGTTTTAACTCCACAGACAATAAGTACGAACACTTCACAGTCGCAATGATACATGCAGGGAACATTTCACTGCAGGGTTTTACAGTACAACAGTTGAATGAATGGCTAGAAAAGACATATACTTCACAAAAGACTACAGTGACTGCAGTGGAACCGGAAAAGTTAGGGCAAGATGACTACCTAAATTTTGTAAGACTGGGAGTGGAAGCTGCTGAACTAGTGGACGGAACCATGGGGTAAGCAGATTGGAGTCATACACTGAAGCAGAACTGAGATTCCTGTGCCCCAAGATTACCAAAGAAGTGGGCAAGGTGCATCAGAGATTAGCAAATTTGGCAGACAAATATAATATTGACATTGAGAGCACTAAACATTTGAAAAGAAGCTACAGATTAGACTTTGATTCAAAAGATTTTGAGCACATGAGGTCTGCCGGAATGAAGGCGCATTTAAAAGAACTATTGCAAAGCGCGCAAGTTTGGGGTGCATTAGAAAAATGGGAAGGTAGATGGGCAAAGAAAAGAGATAAGGAAAAGGGTGACAGTCCAGGGGCAAGTCAGACCAAAGCCTCACCCGATATAGAATCGGTAAAGATACTACCCATGAGAGAAACAGCTGGTGGTGTTTTAGTCCATGTGCCGTGGACCAGGGGAAACATTCTATCTTTTACTAACGATTATCCCAGGTTGAGGGAGAAACCGATCGAGTGGTATCAGCAAACAGACAGGTTTGTGAAACTTGCAAAGGGTCTCTGGGAAGACTTGAATACCTTGTTTGAGATCATTGTTCCGCCTGATTTATGGCTTGAGTGTAAGAGAGGGATAGACTGGACGACGAAGGAGCCGGCAAGGGATAAGGTGACCGGAGCTCCCTCTGAGGTGGTGATGAAGTACTATCATAAAGTGATTGAATTTTTTAAACAAAAGGTGTCGCCGAAGGTGACTGATTGGCAGAAAATTGACCGGACCTCACAAGAGGTTAAGGAATCTCTACATGCTTATTCTGAGAGGTTGTTAAAGGCATTCATACATTATAGTGGTACTGAAACCATCAAACAGAAGGACATGAATCATCTCGTGTTCAGATTGGTTGAAGGGCTGAGACCAGAGGTTAGTCAGATGATTAAGAATCATTTGATTTGTGGGCAAGCGAAGCCGATTGATGAGGTGTTGCAGTATGCGAAATATTGTAGTGATGAAATTGAGCTGAAACAGAAAAAGCTGAAGGAAAAAGTGATGGTGATGCAGATAAGGGCTCCACAGGCAGGAATACAGGGAAATGGAATTCAACAGATGATATAGCAGCAACCGTAAATGAATGGTGTGTTTCAGGCGCAACCGAGAGGTCGTGGCCGAGGGTTCGTGAATCGCGGTCCAGACTTGAATACCGTTGTGGTTCAAAATGATACACAAGGGATAAAAAAGATGTCACCATGTCACGCGTGCGGGGGCGTTGTGCACTGGAAACGGGAGTGCCCGAATGTGGTGCAGGATGGTGTCGTTCAACAAAGCACCAATGTCGGTACATTGCAAAATGTAAGAGGTCCAAAACTGAGACATCAAAATCCGAATTTTCAAAATAATCTGGTACAGATGCAAGGAGTACAGCCCATGCAGCAGATGCAAATGCCGCGTGTTTAGCCAGTACAAATGCAGCAAGTACAACAGCAGGTTCCCATGGTACCTAGACAGCAAATGCAATTACCAATGCCTCCAATGGGACAGCAACAGGTGATGCTTCATCAACAGGTCACAGGTCAGGTAATGAGTCAAAATAATACAGTACAGCAATTCCCATTACGAGGTGAAAATGGCATGAATGAAGAGTGGTCGGATGCCAGCTCAGATAGTGAAGAATGCAGGCTTGCAGCATCCCTAGAGGTAGACCAGAGGGGTCCCTATGTGGAAGGGAAGGTAATGGGTTACAAAGTTTCGTTCTTGGTCGATACCGGAGCTACACGCTCTACAGTCAGAAGTGCGGAGGTTCCGAAACTACAACTTTCGGGGCGTACCATAAGGGTAGTCGGAGTAGCATACCAGTACCTGACAAAATCCGATGACAGATCCAGTGCAAGTTGAGATCGGCAACTTCCAGGGACTGCATAGATTTGTAGTCTGTGATTCAAGTCCGGTATCCCTATTGGGAAGGGACTTACTGTGCAAGACAAAATGTTCGATTACCTGTTCAAATGATGGAATCGAAGTACAGACAAATAGTGATGATGAAGGAGATGAAGGCCAGTTCTCAGAGGAAGAGACAGGGACGGCAAATGAGGATTATCCTTTGATTACCTTGTTTCCGATTCTTACAATGATTGACCTACCTGTCGACTTACAGAGAACTGTGACAGAGAAAGTGTGGGATCTGACAGGAAAGGAAGTGGGACTAATAAAAGGTGTGGAACCAGTTAAAGTACAAGTGAAGCCAAATGCAGTGTTTCCCCAGGTGCCACAATATCATATGTCACAAGATGTTCTTATTGAAGTGTCACAAATAATTGCAGATTTTCTGAAACAGGGAGTCCTGAAAGAAATTTTGAGCAGTCCATGTAACTCTCCGATAATGGGTCTGAAAAAGCCCTGTGGGAAAGTCCGAATTGTGCAAGACTTGAGGAAAATAAACGAGATTGTGGTAAAATGTTGCCCCATAGTGCCCAATGAAGCAGTGATCATGTTTCAGGTTCCGTGTGATGCTGAGTGGTTCACCGTTATAGACCTGTCACAAGCCTTCTTTTCAATACCTCTTCACGAGGACAGCCAATTTTTGTTCAGTTTCAAATTCCTGGATAAGGTGTACAGTTGGTGCAGAATTCCTCAAGGGTTTTCTGAATCACTGTCCATCTTCAATCAGATATTGAAAAAGGATTTGGAATCCTTAGTACTGCCTTTTAACTCGACTCTAGTGCAGTACATCGATGACTTGCTGATTGCATCCAAAAGAAGGGATAACTGTAAATATGACACAATTGCCTTACTGAATCATTTGGGAAAGAATGGACATAAGGTGTCACCCAAGAAGCTGCAATGCTGTCAGAAAGAGGTGATATACTTAGGACATCTGACTGAAAGAGGGTCCAGGAGAATATCGAAGGAAAGAATAACAGCCATTTTGCAAATTAACCCTCCAACGACAAAAAGGAATGTCAGAATGTTTCTGGGAATGGTGGGCTACTGTCGCCAGTGGATACCCAACTTCTCGATTATCTCACAACCTTTGATAAAGCTGACAGGTAAAGAGATCAAGGATGAGCCATATACCATAGCTTTGACCAAAGAAGAGCTTGAGTCATTCGTGGAATTGAGAGAGTGCATGTGCAGGGTACCAGCGTTAGGTATGCCTAATTATACTAAGCCATTTCTACTGTTTTGTCATGAACGTGATGCTTGTTCTTTGTCTGTCTTGACACAGGTCCATGGATGTGCAAATCACCCTGTAGCGTATTTTTCAGCTACCTTGGACCCCGTCGCAGCAGCCTTACCAGGTTGTTTACGCACAGTCACAGCAGTTGGTCAGAGCCTTAAGCAATGTGAAGGCATAGTGATGGGATACCCCCTAACAGTAATGGTTCCGCATTCAGTTGAAATTCTGTTGACTCAAACCAAAACCCAGCACATGACAAATGCTTGACTTACCAAATATGAGACAATTATACTGGGGTCACCAAATGTTTCTCTGAAACGATGTACTGTGTTAAACCCAGCAACTCTACTTCCTACTGAAAGTACTGAAGTCAACAATGAAGAAGAATTTGAACATGATTGTCTTGAGGTAACGGAATTATGTACCAAACCACGACCTGATATTCAAGACACACAGTTAAAAGAAAATGATTGTATTATGTTTGTTGATGGTTCTTGTTTGAGAGATTCCATCGGAACACTGAGAGCTGGTTACGCTGTATGTACCATAGCTGGTGTCATTGAAGTTTCCTGGCTCAAGAAAGTGTTTTCCGCACAAGTGGCAGAGTTAATTGCTCTTACTAAGGCATGCCAAGCAGCTGTGAATCTGAGCGTCACTATCTATACTGACAGCAGATATGGATTTGGAATTGTACATGATTTCGGCCAACTGTGGTCACAGAGAGGTTTCAAGACCTCTTCTGGTTCTCCTGTGAAAAATGGTGAACAAATAAAGGATTTGTTACATGCGATTCAGTTACCTCTTGAAATTGCTGTGGTGAAATGCAATGCTCACGTTAAGTCACAAGACTTTGGGGGTCATTACAACTTTGGAGGAGGTGTTAATCCGTCCCAAAAGTGACGGTAAAGTGACGGATATACCATCAGCCGTATTACGAGTCCATTATATCCTATGGAACTCGTAATACGGCTGGTGGTATATCCGTCACTTTACCGTCACTTTTGGGACGGATTAACACCTCCTCCAAAGTTGCAATAACCCCCTTTGTGTCCATGGGAAACGGTTATGCAGATCAAGTCGCAAGATTTTGCGCATTGAACTGTATATCAATTATGGAACAGTGGGAATTGTTACCGCAAACTGAAAATGACACATGTTTGAACCTTGCATTAAGGGTGGTTGATACCCTAGATGAGCTAAAGACATTACAGGGGAGTGCTAGTAAAGAGGAAAAACGCTCCTGGCAAAGAATGCAATGTGTACAGAGGGCTGATGATTTGTTTGTCTCAGAGGAGGGGAAACTAGTTTTGCCAAACAGTCTTCTGTCATAATTCGCAAGGTTATATCATGGACAGGCTCACCTTGGGAGAGATGCAATGATCAGGTCATTCAAAATCGATTGGTTTAACCCAAAGTTCAGACATGCCGCAGAGGTTACCTGTCACAGGTGCATCATCGGTCAACTAATGAATGCTGGAAAAGGGACTGTGGTAACTTTGAGCCACATTGGGAGAGCTGGTGGTCCATTTAGCAAAATGCAAATGGTTTTTATTGAGATGCCTGTCTGTGGAGGATTGAAGTACGTGTTGGTGACTGTGTGTGTTTTCAGCCACTGGATTGAAGCCTACCCCACACGTAGAAATGACAGGCTCACAGTTGCAAAGCTGCTACTTAGGGAACTAATACCAAGGTTCGGGTTTCCGGTCTCTATAGAATCAGATAGGGGCAGACACTTCGACAATGAGGTGATTAAACTTCTGTGTGCCGCACTAGGCATCAAAAAAAAGCTGCATTGTAGCTACCGCCCTGAAGCATCAGGACTAGTAGAGCAAATGAATGGTACTCTGAAGTCAAGAATGGCAAAGATGTGCGCAGCTACCAATATGAAATGGCCAGATGCATTGCCTTTAGTGCTGATGTCAATGAGGAACACCCCTGATAAGAAGACAGGATTGTCCCCCCATGAGATCCTCATGGGCAGAGCCATGAGGTTGCCAGCAGTGCCTGCGAATGCTCTAATGAATATCACAGATGATATGGTGTTGGACTACTGCAAAGGTTTGGCTGATGTGATTCGCTCTTTCTCTCACCAGGTAGAGGCTAACACATTGCCACCAATTGGAGATCCAGGTCACACCCTACAGGCCGGTGACTGGGTGGTTGTCAAGAAGCACGTGAGAAAGTCGTGTTTGGAGCCGCGCTGGAAAGGGTCGTATCAAGTAATCTTGACAACAACCACTGCTGTGAAATGTGCAGGCGTTCCAAACTGGATACATGCCAGTCACACAAAGAAGGTAACGGGCCCAACTGACGAGGAACTTGAAGTTTCTGGCACAATGGTTCCAGGAAGAGAAGTCTCAGGGCCAGAAAGCAGCCAAGAAGGAACTGAGACTGCATAAGAGCCCACTGAGAACAGCCTCGTCCCTCAAACAGTGACTGAGTTCGAGAGAGGTGACAGAGTGCCTATCTCAGTAGAGGCGGCAGGAGAACTAAGTCAAGGAGAGGTTCTCCCAGAAGTAGACGGATATGGTTAGAACTCGAACCCGTTACAGATCAAGAAGAAGAAGAAGAAGGGGAAATAATAGAAGGGGATCAGAGTGTACCAGCATCCCCTGAGCCAGTTGCAGGTCCATCAAGCGAAAACACCATATTACAAGAGGAGGGTGCTGTCCAGCGCCCTGAAAAGACAAATCGGAAGAAGACGCATAAGGCTGATAACTGGCCAGAGAAACCAGTTTTAAGGATAAGAAACATACCAGGTGAAACCATAACAGAAGAAACTGACACATCCCGAGTGGAAGATCTAAGTGAAGGAGAACTACAAGGTGAACGCAGATTGAAAAGAAAGAGAGTTGCAAACAGAAGATATACAGGTCCTGAATGGGCGTATGCTATGACATCTGAATGGCAACAAGAATCCCTAGCATTCTGTTTTGATCAAGAAGTACCAGGTCAATACTACGGTACCTGAATTAACTCAAAGAAAAGACTTTGTTAAAATCGAAAACTGAAAAGAGAAGGAGACTTAGAAACTACCGGATGTGACATTAGAACCTGATTTGACTTTGAGAAACCTGATTATGACAAGCTGCTAACCTTATTTGACAAAGGGGTCCTGGAGCGAGTGAAAATGCTGTAAATACACGCAGAGAGCAAGAGAGAAAAAGAGTTCTATATCATCCTCGAGTTGATTGTTATTCTGCTATTTGATTCTATACAGACATGGCTTATAAAAGAGGTAGTAACAAGAAAAGTAAGGTGTGTGGTTGGTTAAGCCTTATAATAGGTATTGTGTGCGCAATAATAATTGTGGGAGTAATTGTGGGAATGCCGTGGTTAGATAAAAAGACTATTAACGCTACTTCAAAACCTGAAACTACAACACTAACACCATGGGAGAGGTTTGAGCAGGATGCAAGACATTTGCATGAGGGAACTAATTCAAAAGGGGAACTTTCTACTAATGTCTTCAATTGCTTGCTGAATGAGTATGTCGAGACCATGGATGCGAAAGACTGTTATGTGTGTACCAAGATTCCTTCATCTGTGCAAGAAGGGGTTACCTACCATAGCCTTCCTCTAACATACGGGATTAGCTGTAGTTTGCTACTAACCAGATTCTATAATCAAGAGCATGTGCAATACTTTTATTGAAATCTGGATGTTGTGTTTTCCTTTGTGCCTGTGATTGAGTTCTTGAACAAGTTAGCTAAAGAGCATGACATAAAAATAGTTAGAGGTTTCTTCGAACCAACACTTACATTTGGAACTGCTTACGCACATCGCAACAATCTGACCCGTTTACTGTCACCTGTAGAGAAAAGCTTCTTAGATCACACTGATGATAGACGCAAAGCATTAAAAGAAAGATTAGAAAAAGGATTAGAAAAACGCACATATGCAAATGACTATGCTTACACCGCAATCAAAACGCAAGGCAAACTAGCTATAGATGCTTTACAAATCCGAGCAGGACAATTTGTTTGTGGGAATGAGTGAATGTAGACATGTGTTTTTGTTTCAGAGTAAATGGACATTTGTGTTGAATGGGCAGGATCCAGCGATCCCTGGGATCTATTATAGCTGTGGACTTAATGCTTATTACCGTCTCCCTAAGGGATGGTATGGGACATGTTATTTGGGAATAGTTTTCCCAAAGATTTACCAGATTGATGACTTGAAGCAAATACCTAAAACGTCTGAATTACAACATGCTAGACAAAAATGAGAATCAGTGGCTGCTGTCATTGGTGATATATTTGGAGCTATAATCCCTTCAGTAGGGGTTATCTTGAATTCCATGAAAATCCAAAAGTTGTCTACTATTGTGGATAACATGCTGACAAATTTTACAGGGGCTATACTCCTGATGGATACTGAACTTGCTGCAGAAAGAGCCATGACTCTTCAAAATCGGCTTGCTTTAGACATTCTTTTAGCAAAGAATGCAGGGGTCTGCAAGATGCTCAACGAGGGTCATTGTTGCTCATTAATTCCAGATAACAGTAAAAAGATTAGAGGTATGCTTACTAACCTAACTAGAGATAGTGCAGATTTGAAGGATTTGAAGGAACTTGGAGTTTGGGAGAAATTTGGAAAAGGAGTTGCTAGAGTGGGAAGCTGGTTTACCAATATTTGGAACGGGTGCTTGCAAAAATCCTAGGGGGTCTATTAATTGTTCTGGCCTGTCTATTAGGATTATGGGGAGCATGCAAAATTATTGATAAAATTAAAAGAAATTGGACCAAAAGAACCAGGAGAAATGAAGAAAGTGAGAGAGAGAGAAAATGTTCAATGAAATTTGGGAAAGCTCACATAAGGGAAAAGATGTTGAGATGCGCATAATGCGTAAAGTGAAAAGTTAAAAATGAAAGGTTAAAGGGAAAGGTTTGTGTGATGACGAGCGTCATCAGAGGAGGGACTGAGAGAGCGTAGCCTACATAACCTATATTAAAATGAAATGTGTATATATTAATGTGTGATGATGCTGCATAGAAAACTATAATAATAGCGATTTGCTTAAACGCGCACCTGAATTGTGACCAAGGAGAATGGCCACAAATGTATACACAAACTAATAATGATGAATAAAATGTTTATGTTATGTTCAATTAAGCTTATATTAACGTTCGTATTGTTGAATCTGCATTGAAAATCTTTATAGGCCTTAAGTTAGCGTGAGCTGCGGTTTTAGCTGCCCAGCTCTCATATTAAATGCATTTTCTGTTTTTCCAGTGTGCTGACTTGCAAAGGGCAATGACCCTGCAAATGTTCTTTTCTTCAGAACTTGGAAGATGAATGTAACCATGTTAAATCCGTTCCCAAGCGCATATTCGGTGCCTTGGTTTAAAAGTTATGAGTAAATTGAAACAAATGTAGATTAATGAAATGTACAAGGTCACTTAGACCGATGGACAATGAATCTGCTGACCCAAAAGACGTGCCAAGGAATGAAGTAACACCGGATGTGCCACCTCTGAAGACGTCAATTATGAAGACCAATCAAAAACTTGTGAATTAATGTGGGGTGACAATTAGGATTGCCAAATGTTAAATTTGATAGGTTAAAGATAGTGGGGTATAGTAGATGTCCAATAGAACTTTGGGGGAATGTACTACGAAAAAGGGATAAAAACTCATGTCACAGAAAGGTCGAGAGAATTAGGTAGGGAATGCTATTGATTTTATCCAGAAACTCTGTCACTCTGTTTGGTGACTTGAGACTTATTAGAAATCATCCTTGCCCTTAGACTGCCCTTTTTCACTTTCCTCCTTATGAGGGAAGTATCCCTTATTCACCCTTAGCTTAAATCCTAAATGATGGAGATTTGACTGATGTCCTGAAGATGAAGACTGAACCTGTGCGCTGACCTAATCTTAGGAGGGTAATTATGACAATGCAATTGTGATTTGTCTATTTGCTTTGCCTTTCTAGGTACCAACTGCTTGCTTTTGACAGGGACCATAGCTAGATGTTTTCCAAAATTGGTGTTCTAAATTGTTTTGCATGAAGCCCAACATGCCAATGCTAATTAGTGGTTAGGACAGGTGATCATCAAATTGAAGTAAACAGACAAACGACCAAGACAATGCTTTGTTGAACTGACGTGATATCAATACTCCGCTATATTCTGATCTATGTTCACGCTGTGTTATATTCTAATGTTTATGATTTTTGCCTTATTGAAATCTTATCAAAGTTGCCATATCGTAACTATGCTGTTGTGTTTCTTGGCTTTGAGATTGACGCACTTAATCTTAGATTGTAACTAATAGGGAATAAAACCCATAAAATTCTATTAACTGGTGCGGTTATTCATGGCTGGAAGGTCATGGTTGTGTCGCCAATTTGATTAATGACTTTGACTAAAGTGAAATGTATTGTTGTGATAAATATTGGTGACATTATTGATATATTGATTGACATATTGATTAGCTATCTCGTCCTACGGTGTCTCTCAACTGGGTCAAAAGATTCATTGGCCTAAAACGAGTCCTAATGTGTAATAAATTAACATAAAGGGACGCGTTAGCAGTTCCTTGAGAAAATTCTACTAAGGTAAGAATAAACCTGCACCAGCTTAATTTTCCCTTAAAACCAAGTAAATTTCTGCCGATTCCACCACCGACATTCTAAAATTCATAACCTTACTCTTTGATACAGTTATTTTAAAACAATGTTCGTCAGCATATTTATCCAATACACAAAGTTGCCTTTGAAGGCCTATTGGGGTTAAGTCCAGTAAAATGACAACTGCAGAAAGTAGGCAAGCAACACTCATTTTGCCCATCTTTGGTGGATCCCCCATTAGCTGACCAATTCTCCCAGGCAGGTCATAAATATAAAGTGAAAAACGTTGAGAGGTAAACAGGTACCCCAGCATGTAACCATTGCGTGTCTCCACTCTATTTGCCAAGCCTTGGTTCCCTTCTAACAGGACCTGTGTCCACTTAGAAGAATGCAAAGCAGTTATTAGCCTTAGAAGGTGAGCATCATCCGTAATCCATATCATTTTCTCCACAGTGTCCCTTGGTCAAACCTGTCAAATGCTGTGGAGAAATCAATAAAAGCAGAATACACAGACATGCCCCTAGCTAAAGGGTACTTTTGATTAGGGTTTGAAGGGCAGTGATGTAATCGAGAGTACCACTATTTTTACAAAAACCAGCATGCTCAGCAGGAATAAAATTGTTACCAAACGCCCATTCCTGGAGATGTAATAATATACTTTTGGCAAACAATTTGCCAGATGCATCCAGGAGGACAGATTCTCTATAACTAGCAGGTGAGGTCTTCAGTCCTTTTTATACGGTGGTACAATGATGCTTCCGTTCCAAGATCAGGGAATGTCACCAGACAGGTAACAGGACTGAAACAGTGGACATATAAAACAGTCCATGAAGAAGCATCCTGCTTAATTCCTGATATCAGAAGCTTATTGGGGCTCATAGCCCTTGAAGTCCTAGCACCTGTAATAAATCCCTCAATCTCCTTACAATGGTGGGCCATTTAATTCCATCAAATCAACTTCAACACTAGGTACAAACTATCCACCAGCACTTAGATTACAGGTATATAATTGTGAAATATACTGAGTCCACTCACTATCAGATATCGGGATGTCCTCAGTGGTAAACCTAGATTCGCAATATTCAGCTATCAAAGCCCAATATTTATGCGTATTGGAGGAGATGGCAACTTCCCTCCAGTTAGTTAATTTTCTATCCTCCTCCTTTCTAGGTTCTACCACCTTCCGACTTGTTCTTTTATGCTTAAGGCAATTAATTTCCCTCTGTCTGACAATCAACGGAGATGTGAATTCCTAACAAGAGAGTTTAATTCAAAATTCACATTTTGTACAGGCCAGGAGGTCCTAATAAAGGATTAAGAGCTTGTGCCTCTATGTTTACTCCCCAAAGAATGAAAAAACATCAACTGTTTTTCAAATCAAGAAATAGGGTTTCTTTAAGAGTCAGGGGGGCCCAAACATGCAGTTTAAGTACTATGGCCCAGGCTTCTTATGTTGTTCCTTGACCAAAGAGTAGGGCCATTGGATTTAAAATAAGCTCATTATCTTTCACAGAATTCCAGGAATCAAGAATCTTCAGCTCTAAATCCAAAGAGACTAAAGGAACACTATGATCACTTATGTCAGTTCCCAAAATCTCCAATTGAGAACAGACTCCAAACTTTTGACGGGATACTGTGGTTAATCCAATTTAGTTTTTATTGGGACTCAGGAATTTAGAGATTAGGTTTGCTTTCCCAGGAATTTTACATTTCATGTTCATTGTAAGATGGTGGTGGTCTATTGGGACTCAGGAATTTAGCTTAGCCCTTTGGCTTGCAGGCCTGTGCCCCTGTCATCTAGTGACTTTTAACCTACTTAGCTTGCTCAGTTTTAGCCAATTCATTTAATTATTTCTTTTAAGATGGCTGCCATTGTTTATAGTTATAGAAATGTTTTGATTTGCATTATCAGTGCACTCTGTGAAGACATCACTTTCAGTGTCTTGATCAAGTGATGTACGTAGATATTAATATCATGTCCCTTTCTCACTTACGAGTGACAGAAACATAATGTACACTTATTGGGAGGTTGTTTATATAATTGCCACCACAAGCCTGCCTCCTTATCAGTTGTTTGGGAAAATACCTAAGTCAGTGGTCCTACATGATCCGTATAAATACATCTCACAGGGGCAAGGTCATTAGAGGGATTCCTTCCAGATGCCATCTATGCTGCACGTCAACTAGCTGCAGACCTCAGCCTTTGTGTCACCACAGAGTCTGACTTGGAGACCCCATTCCAAGGTAACAAGGGTTGGAGGGGTGCTAATCATGGACATGGTACTGGCAGATTAGGTTTATCATACCTAGCTCTCATTAGGTTAGAGATTAGGTTTGCTTTCCCAGGAATTTTACATTTCATGTTCATTGTAAGATGGTGGGGGTCTTTGTACTCACAACTCTCTTCATCACAATTGAGCTTCTTCTGTTATCCATTATCCTAATCATTGCAGTTCATGCATTTTAATGTAGATTGTAGTCTTTTCAATAAATTTATTGAAAACTTTCCTGCATCTCCTTCATTGCCTGTGTGTGATTCAGTCTTATTACTAACATGATAAAAAGATAACTTCCATTCCACCACAACTCCCTGAGATGTCGCAATCTAGAGTCCATGGATAAGGCTGCCAGAAATCACCTTCAACTGTTTGGGTTTTTGGTGAAGCACTAGTTGTGGCCAGGAGGGTTGGGCCGATAGTTGTGACTTATTGTAGGAGTGACTCAGTCGCCTACAAACAAAAGTGCTTTCATCCCTAAACCATCAGTCTCGCTTAGGAGCGAGAGTCCAACTACACTAATACCACCAAATAATCAATTAAAGAATAACTATGTGGGGAGTGAAATGCATAAGAAGGAGGAGAATCTTCAGGAAATCTACCATTTAAAAAGATACATTCATGCAATCTCTGGTGTTCCAAGAAATGGAGGCCCTGCCTATCTGATCTAATTTTTTACAGGTAAAACTAGCTCTGGAATGCACCATGTCTCATCCATTTCATTATTACCAAAAGTCCTACAAACTGAGTTAGAGACTTTAGCATTTAAGTCCCCTACAATAATAACCAAAGAACAATCCTCCAAGAGAATAATGCTAGGTATGAATAAAAACATTGATTCAACAAGGATAAATAATAACCCACCCTTCACATTAATCAAAGCTAAATTTAGTCAGAAGCAGAGTTTTGAAGAATGAACAAATACCTTTGGGTTCCAATTGATATCATTACAAAGTAGGATAACTATTCCTCCTCTAGCTGGGCCTTTTACAGAGGGTTTTGCAGCACAAGAGTAAACAAAATAATTCTCATACTTAAAATTGGAACAGGCCCAGGTTTCTTGGAGGCAATAGATGAGAGGCTTAAACCATGCTATGAAGTTCAATTTCAAATTTCACTGACCTAGGCCTGCCATATTCCAAGATGCAGATTTACCTGGACGGTTACCTCTGCAAAACTGGAAGCTTTGTGATGTTTTAGCCCCATTCAAGGTACCAGCTACCCAACGCCAACTGGGTAACTCATTTTCCTCCACCGGTTCCCAAGTAACTGAATCTTTCTTCTTCACAACATTTATCATTCTCCTCCCCATACCTTTGTCTACCTAAATAGTAATGTCTTTCAGATTAAGAGACACCCTCCTTAGTTTCAAATCTAATGAGACGCCGTTAGGTTCCACCATGGGACAATCACAATTAGTCACATTAGAAGATTCAACTAGAAGGACATCAATTATTTTTCTCTGAAAATAATCCACATTTTCTAAGATCAGCATTACAACAATCCTGGAACTGAATGTTACCATTGCACTCATGCAACCGACAGAGGGGTTTATATAGACATTTCCAATGTCTTTACTTGTTACCAATCTATGGGCCTCAATTTTCAATGATAGATATAAAATGAATTGTCTATTTAAAGGGCCAAATTTGTGAATGAACAAAGAGACAAATTCCATTACAATCGGAAAAGACTCTATTTAAAAACCCCTTGAATAATTAACAGGACTTGCCCCAGACCCGGAGTGAGGGACCAAGGATGATGGAAAAAATGGTTGGGCCTCCCCATTGAGAGTCTCAACTGACTTAGGTGCATGTTGTATAGGCACTACCCCCAAAGAGGAAACTAATAAAGTCTTCTCAAGGTTCCACCCCTCCACTTGGGAGCTCCTAGACCCTGTTCCAACCCCTAAAGGACTGAGATTTGCAGAACCACTCCCCCTCCACCATTTTGACAGCCTCACCCATATCACCCTGTGATTTATGAGTAATAACCCCATTTTTTAAGGATAACCCCTTTCCCTGAACAGAAATATAAGAACCCAACGCCTCCAATGCATTAGAAGGCGCTACTAGATAAGTAGCCAAACCTGAATCTTGAGGATCATTATTCAATAGTTCGGGGTTTGTTGACTTGTCAGGGGGAACCTTATTCAATACTTCTGAATTTATTAACTGATCATGGAGTACCAACTCCTCCGAAACAACTGCAAACCTTCGTTTTTTGTTTAACGTTTCATAATCCAGCATTTCTTCTTCTTCCTCCCTTTATTGGATCTTTCCCTACAGTCCATAGCTGTGTTCCCCACCCCCCGGGGATCCCCATTAGAGCACACTTTGGGAAGAATGCCAGAGTATGAGTAGAAGTAGAACCAATAGAGATTAATGCCTGTTTATTAAAAATCGGAAAATAAAGTTAGGGGTTTCTCCATTTATCGATTTCAGTCGAAGTGCCAGGTCTTGAGGTCCTCCCTTAATTGAGGTAGAGAGGGTGAGTCCTTAAGGTATACTGGAAGGGTGCTCAAGGTCTTTGCGTTGTAAGAGAATGATCACCTGCAGCTATGTTCTTGCGTATCCTTGGTGTCGTGTTGAGTGCCAGTTGGGCAGAGCGGAGGTGTCTGGTGGGCATGTGGAGGGCCAGGCGATGGTTGAGGTATGCAGGTTCAGTGTTGTGGAGGTCCTTGTAGATGTGCATGAGGAGCTTAAAAGGTGATTCTTTTGCTGATCAGTTGCCAGTAAAAGTCTTTCAGGTATCCAGAGATGTGGCTGTGAAAGGGGATGTCTAGGATGAGTATAACTAAGGTGTTCTGGATTGTTTGCAGATTCTTCTGGAGTGTTTGGGTGATGCCAGCCTAGAGTATGTTGCTGTAGTCTAGTTTGCTGCTGATAAGCACCTGGGTGACTGTTCTGGTCTCAATTGGTATCCATTTGAAGATCTTTCGGAGCAGGTGTAGTGTGTGGAAACACAAGGATGGGGCAGTGTTGACTTGGTTCATTGACAGCGAAGAGTCGAGGATGATGCCAAGGTTGCGTGTGTGGTATGTGGGTGTGGCGGGGGTTCTGAGAGCCGAGGGTCACAAGGAGTCCTCCCGGGCAGAGGGTGTGGAACCCAGGATGAGGACCTCGGTTTTGTCAGAGCTGAGTTTCAGGCAGCTATCCTTCATCCAGGTGGCGACTACCTTCATTCCGCTGTGGAAGTTGCTTTTTGCGGTTGTAGGCTTGTCGGTGAGGAAGAGGATCAGCTGGGTATCATCGGTGTAGGAGACAATGGTGAGTCCATGCTTTCCACTGATGTTAGAGAGCTGGGCCATTAAGATGTTGAAGAGGGTGGGGATCAGAGAGGAGCCCTGAGGAACTCCCCATCTGATCTCTGTCAGTTTAGAGGAGAATGGTGGGAGCCTGACTCTCTGGGTTCGTCCAGTGGGAAAGGAGCGGATCCATTCTACGGCTTTTTCGTGGATCTGACGTCGTGGAGTCTAGTGCAGAGGGTGGGGTGGGAGATGGTGTTGAAGGTGGTGGAGAGGTCCAGGAGGATAAGGGCTGTGGTTTTGCCTCAGCCGAGGAGAGTGCAGATGTCATCCATTGCAGAGGTCTCAGGAGGGGGGATATCTGTGGAGTCCGTGCTGTTTTTTTTTAATTCTGTGATCACAGTGAAGAGTTCTTTGCTGATGTGTGTTGGTGTTGTGTGTTCCTAAATGGCCATTTTGTTTGTGGTTCTGATGAGGTGATTGTGTGAGGTGATGGTTGTTCTGAAGGCTGAGCGGTTGGCCAGGGTCCTGCTGCTCCTCCATCTTCTCTCATGCCATCTGCAAGTGCACGTGGACTCTTGGAGGGCAGAAGAGAACCTGTTGACTTTCTTGGGGGGGTATTTATCAGAGGGTTGCGTGAGGGGGCCAGTGTGTTGGCACAGTCCGAGACCCATTGGTGGAGGTTGCGTGCTGATGTGTTGGTGTCCGTGGTGGCTGGCAGTGGTGTTTGGCAGAGGAGGGTGGTGAGTTCATCTTCAGGCACATGGTTCCAGCTTCTTCATGGGTGGTGGTGGGTGCGGTGGTGTTCGATGGTTTTGGTGAAGGTGAAGAAGCAGTGTATGCAGTGGTGATCAGTCCAGTAGAGTTCGGAGGTGAGGGTGACTAGGATGTCATTGCTAGCAGAGAAGAGGGGGTCGAGTGTGTGTCCTGCTGAGTGGGTTGGCAAAATGACCAGCTGCTTGAGTCCCAAGGTTGCAGGGTTCTCCAGTAGGGAAGATGTGTTGAGGTTGTTGAGGTTTTCCAGGTGGAAATTGAGGTTGCCGAGGAGGATGTAGTCCATTGAGGAGAGAGTGTGGTGTGGAATTAAGTCAGCTATGGATTCACTGAAGGGGGCTGGGATCTGGGGCTCTGTAGATGTGGGTGCTGCAGTGGGTGGTGTTCGGGTTAGTCTGGAACAGGAAGTGGAGGTGCTTCATGCCGGAAGAGTGGTCTTTTGAGCCAGGAGTGAGGCGGAGGGTGTTTCTGTGAATGATGGTGATGTCTCCTACTAGTTGGTTGATGCGGTCCTTGGTTATAATTTTGTAGCCATCAGGAATAGCAGTGGCGATGTCTGGGGTTGAGGTGGTGGGTCATCCAGGTTTCCGTGAAGAAAGCAACGTCTGGAGAGATGGAGTCGAGGAGGTCCCAGATCTCCATCTCATGATTGATGAGGGAGCGGTAGTTGAGAAGGATGAAGCTGCGGCAGTTGGATCCATTAATAGGTGGGAGTGTGGTTTGAAGATCTGGTGTGCGGAAACAGGTGAAGGTGCAGTTGCAACAAGTGAATGATCCTTGAGTGTCCTTTAGCAATGTACAATGGCAGGGGGTTGATTGTACAGTGCTGAGGGTGTGGAGAGTGGCAGCGTCGTAGCAGTAAAGGGTGCAGGGACCATGGTCCATCGCACTGGGCATGGTCCAGATGTGGATGGGCACAGAGGGGCTTGCCTTTGGCATGCCTCTAGCGTGCCAGTGGCGCGGCCACCATTAATAATGACAGGGAGGTGGGAGGGTCTTTTTAGCTTGGAGGTGGGAGACAGGAAAGCAGCGCTGAGAGGGGTGCAGGGCCACTGGGATGGAGCAGCAGCAGAGGCGGGAAAGGAGAGGGGCAGGGGAAGTAGCAGAAATGAAAAGGGAAAAGGCGAGGAAAGTGGCAGAAATAGAAAACAAACAGAAAAATAGAAGGAAAAAGCAAAATGAAAAGGCAGGAGCCAAGAGAAACAGAGACAGAGGTCACCACTGGACCACCAGGGATAAGGCGCAAGTAGGAGCCTGTGGATGGAGAAGGCCCCCAAACATGTGAACCTGAAGCAGCGTGAGGGACAGCAGCAGATAGGTGGAGCTGTGTGGTGGGGAGCAACAGACGCTGACCAAGGGTCAGTGAAGTCTCAAATGTGCATCGCTCTGAAAGTCTTATCTTTAAAACCTCAATATCTGGCAAAGTAAAGTACTCCGGTACACCGGGGGCCCTCTTAACTCATCACAATGGAATCCATTAGAGTTTTCCATATGAAAGGCATGTGTTAGCACTGGTGAGTCATTTTGCCCACAATGGAAATCCAAATGATCCACCTGAACAGAACTACAAAACAGCCCCTGTGTACCATACAAGCCACTTGCAGAGTACGATTCAATATGGCTTTTGGAAGCAGGACTTGATATTACAGCATACGCAAGATCCATACCAACATCCCTGCTGGGAACATTTTCCCTGTTTATGGTCCCTGCTACAACTGCTTCAACTACTTCCACTACACAGGGGGAGTTACGTGCCAAACTTAACTTAGCGGAAGAGGGTGAATGTAAATGTTGACTAGTTTGAATATCCTGCCAAGAAGAGGCCCAATGTAGCAATGAAGAGTCTAAAATTGTGTCAGCTGGTTAATCTGTACCAGTGGCCAACTCTTTCTTTTCTTCCTCAATACCACTCATTGTGAAGAAGATCAAAATTGAAGGATAAGACTTCAAATGGGACAACTGAGACTTCTTTCGACAGATGGATCTTTTTAACTTTAGGAGGTTATTGGAAGAAGAGTTAGATGTAGCACTCAGACGACCAGAGCATAATCTTCATAATGTCATTCTGTTAGACTATCAGTAAATTTCCCAATGGATGGTTTGACCATCATTCAGATTCCAGAGCCAAACAGATGTATAAGTAAAAAATTATGCAGTTGTGGATGTAGAATCACCAATAGGTGCAAAATTTCACCCAACTTCACTCAGGTGTCTTCAGGCAGCCTTCAGACTCGACCTGGTCCCCACAAGCTGCACCTAGGCTGTGAACAGACTCCCCTAGCAAACACAACTCAACCTTTTCTCTATCCACCCTATCTCACGTGCACCACGCCACACCTATGCCATTAAGTGCAAACACTGCCCCTGCAACATGAGGGAGAGTGCACCACTTAGAGGAGGCCAAAACTGAAGAGCCCACCAGGCACCAGCACACCAGACACCCTGCGGACAGTTGGGGAAGACAAAAAGAGGGGCAAGGAATGCAATGGGAGATAGCGGCACATGCACCCCAGCTGCTTCTGGAGCCTTCATGACCTTCGAGACCTACAGATCGAGCTAGCTCCCGCTGTTACCTTCACCTTGCCAAACGGGAGCTCATGGCTTTTCCTGGCCTTTGGTTGATCTCTGGCTGGTCTCCAGCATATACAATGTGCAAATTAACAAAATAACTAAATGCCCTCACTCAAAAAGGGCAAGAGAAGTAAAAGGCGAGTAAAATGAGGGGAAGAGTAGAAGAAGAGGAAGGGAGGGCCATAGCATGCAAAGCACACCTATGCGTAGGCAGGGTGCCTCTGCCCCTGCCCCCCCCCAACCCTGCAGAGCGGCACCTAACATGCGATTACCTCACTCTCTCCACTTTAACTTGGCCCTCCAAATGTGGCCAAATGTGACCAAAACGACACTAGCTGGTCAAAATGGTCAAGCACCACCAGCTGGTCAAACTCACAGTGACTGCGACCACTACAGGAGCCAACCGCACATTGCACGTTGCACACAATCCACTGAACCCAATCGGTGACTGCAGAGATGTTCAGAGTGCAGTGGGGCAGGAGTAAACTGACCCACCCCAAATTCTTTTTGCTGTGGTCTGCATGACAAGGTCTACAGGCCCACGGAGCATACTGGGACACCTAAGGACCACCACTCCTCGCTGTTCCTCTCACCATTCTGTTCCTCTCCTTGCCTCGCCTCCTCCTCATGTTGCGTCTACATGCATCTCCCTACTATGTTGTAGCTATACTACAACAGAAAACCTTGACATGGAATCAAGGAATCATTACCAGGATGTAGAAGTGCTAACCACCAGGATTAGGGCAGGCACATCAAAGCAGGAGTGCAGCAAGTCTAGTGCAGTCCAGCAGAGAGACAGCCTTTTCAGAAGCTCAACAGCCCTTCTTCCTGGCAGAAGGACCTCAGGTCCAGAAGTGTACTGATTTGTATGGGTGGACGGAACTAGCGGATTTTGACTCTGCGGAATTACACGGAGTTATGTAAACACAGTTACATTCTGCGGAGTTCCGTACTAATCTTGAACCATGAAGAAACTTGTGTAATGTCCCAGTGATATGGAAATGAAGTGTTCAGAGAGCATGTACTTATAGCCAAGACCGTAGTCTGTGTTCCAAGGTGTGACCTGGGATGCACAAAGGTGACAACAAGTTCTTAGAGGAGCTGTGGATGAGGCACCCCTTGTGAAACCAGAGGGGAGACAGGAGCTGAAAGGTTGGCCAGGCTGAACAAGCAGTTATTGAACGTGATTCACCTTGAGGATCAGGCAAGTGCCCCCAAAATTCCCCGGGTGCACACGCTAAGCAGGAGCAACATCACCAGGACGACATGTAGAGCGCCGCCATCACAACTGGAGCTCAGCAAAGTAACCAAGATGTTGTAAGAGATCCCCCCCCCCCCCAGGACAAACAGAGAACACAAAAGACAGCATACTGTTTGATACAATTTAGCAGCAGCTGTTTGAGATGAAAACTATTTTTAGCGAGCCAGGAAGAAAAGCGATCTGTTCACACAAGGAACATACCTACTGTGTCTGGGGTCGGAAACACGCGAAATTCTTTAGCTACCGTATGAAAACAAAGCTTGAGATGCGGGGAACAATGGGCATCGCAGCTTGGAAAATAGTACCTTTAATTTGAAATATTTTTAACAGGTTGAAATAGTGTTAAAGAAAATTTAAGATGCAGGGTATACTTTTCTTCCCCCTGGTAAGAACAATGTAGATTTTAAAATGGACTAACTTCGCTGCGTAATACCTTGACTGCATTTCCAATAAACGAAGGAGATTTTCTGCAGTAGCACTAATAAATCGGCAGCTGCACGAGAAATCAAATGCTATGTGTTATGCAGAGGATGCATTGCCGGTTGTATAGTCTGAAATTGTGACTTCTAATATGCTCGCTCCACTTTCCCGACCTGATGTGATGCCGACAAAGCCCCTTATCACCGAGTTCCTTTGGTATCCATATCTGATGACATTATTGGCGGATTGAGTAGGCTTTGGCTACAGTGTTGTTAAGGAAACAACCGTTCACTTTTCAGAACAAATGTGCTTTTTATCCACATTACCCATTAATGTGCTGTGATTCTCATTGACAGGGAGCACAATGCCTTGACCTGATTACAGCCCCTCTCCATCCTCTCCTACATATCTTACTCCCTCTGAATGTATTTCACTTAAAATTGATTAATACGTTATAGTGTCTCCTTCCTTCCTCCCTTTCCAGGTTCGGCGGCAATGCTGTGCTGCAAGAAATTCACTGCCACCCTAGCCACATTTTGATGGCTTCTTTTCACGTCCCTGTGCTCTAAGGGAATATGGCCTCGCCTTTCAGCGCTGCTGATTTTTAGTTGCCCCTGGAGCTCTCGTTTATCTAAGGGTAATGCAGTATTATTGTAAATTATTTAGCATGTGATACTTTCCTGTGCGTTAAGCTACTCCTGCTTTCTCCAAAATACATTTTATTCCAGAACATGACAGGCATCATCGTGATAACAATGAAGTTGCTTCAGTTTCCCCATGACTTGGCATAAATAATAAAATGACTATTACTTGAGCATGGGGATGTGCAAATGTTTCCCTATACTTTAGAATGATGATGTTCAGCTTGTCTACAGACTGGTAATTATGTGCCATCCTTTTTGTAGGCATTTTACGTTCATGGCTCATAATTAACTACTGCGGAAGCCAACTCAGCTTTTCATTCTTACTATGTGGCTACACTGAGCACTGTTTGTGCCTTAAATCCAAACGTCTGCTGTTCAGAATTAGAACGGCATGACATGAAAATATATGTGCGAGCAAGTACTAAATAAACCAGTTGATTATGTGTCATGATCCTGGTAATCTCTGTTAGTTACAGCGCTATGTAAGCCAAAAGACAGCAGGAGCATGTGGCCTATTAAACTGCAGTTTTATTAATAGTGTACTGACTTGTTTTAAAGTGACTGCAAAACAACATAAGTAATAGCCTCCCATCTCTCCATCCCTTACTCTCCCTTTAATATTTAAATGCCTCGGTGGTCCTATGCACAGCCCTTCTGGTGCAAGGGTCTCCACCGAAAAACAAAAATACAAGGATATCAGTGCTGTGCCTCAGTTGCACAAGTGCCTTGGGGTTATCTGTGCTGTATGTACGGTGAGGGCTGGTGGTCACGCAGAGCGCCAAGGGTTCAGTTGGCCATGCTGAGAGGGGGGCACCCCAGGCTAGTCCTGAAGTCGCCTCAGAGAGGGGTGTACTGCAAGCTGTTGGCCTGACTGCAGGAGCTGCGGACAGTATAGGCGGAGGCCTTCATCACAGCCATGCATGAGTCATATGAGTTGAGTAATCCATTGTGTACAGGACAGCATCGGCCCCGGTAAACTTCGCTACACAGCAGTTGTTGGAGTTTTCATCAAACTCTGTGCTCCAAGACTCCGCAAACTCTGCCGGCAGAGCGGAGTATATTGCCAACCACAACTGATTTGGTGGGGTTAGGGGTCCAGTACTTATACCCAGTTGTGGCTTTGAAGTGGGGGGGACTTCAAAGTGAGGCCTTTGAAGTGCACAAAGTCACTGTTTCTTCCTTCCCTAGTCCCAAACACATTTAGAAGGGGTTATACAGCTCTTTGTGTGGGGACAGTCACAGCCCTATTCAGGTTGAAGTGTCAACTCTTCCCTCCCATCTAGCTCAGGAACTCCCATCAACCTGGTGATGGGTCATCAGGATGTGATTGACACACCTCAGCTCCCTTTGTGTGTGACTGTCTAGAGAGAATACAAAAAGCCGTGCTGTCACGTGCCCCACAGGTGTATTTAGAGTCAGACAGAAGGCACAGATTGTATGAAGTAAGAAAATGCCAACTTTGCAAAAGAAGCGCTTTAAGACTTACAGTTTAAAATATGAATTTATCATAAGTTGCAATTTTAAATTGTCATGCCAGAGATAAAAAACAGAAAACATCCATCTTGTTCCAGTTGGAAATTACACTAATAAAATGCAATAAAGTAATCCCAATGTTAACCTACGGGACCACTAGGCCTGCAGTAGCGAAAAACAAATTTGAGTGTTTTTCATTACCTGGACGTGTAAAACCTGCAAGTACTTATCCAACTTTATAAATCAACAGCACCTTGCCCTTGGGGCTGTACAGGGCATACCTTAGGGATAATACATGTATTAAAAAGGAACGTTTGGGCTAGGCAAGTGGGTTACCTTGCCAGGTCGACATGGCCATTGAGAACTGTAAACACAGGCTCTGCAATGACAGGCCTGAGACATGTTTAAAGGGCTACTGCAGTGGGTGGCACAATCCGTGCTGCAAGACCACTAGTACCATTTAACTTACAGGTCCTGGGCGCATGTAGGGCACTTTACTGAGAGCTTACAAGTAAATCAAATATGCCAATTTTGAAAGTACCAATGTTACCATGTTTTAGGGTAAGAGCACATGCACTTTAGCTCTGGTCAACAGTGGTAAACTGGCCAGAATCCTAAAGCCAGCATTGAAACCACGCCAGGATGGCAGGTCAGAGATGGGTTATGTGTGCTGTACCTGTTCTTTGTTGAAGTTGTCCATGGATACCCCCATCTCTCTGGGATCTGATGCAAGACTGACACAAGGAGCACTTAGAGAAAAAGAAACAAAATGAGTGCTGCTCTGCTTGTACAATAAATGCCCCCTTAGGGCCTCAACTCCCCAGGGACAAGGACTAAAATCCCTACAGTCAGGCTAGAGAGCAATATCGGCAACCCTGGGAGAGATATTCCATAACATAAACTGCTTCTGTATCTCAGGCTTTTTTTACAAATGCTCTAGAGTACTGGGGCCCTCACTGGTGAGTTCTAAGACTCCTTTGCAATATGTAGAAAAATAACTCATGTAAATAGCTTCTTGAAAGTTGAAATCTTTTTTACATTGTGGCAGTGGAGGGCTGATGTCTTTTTCATCCGCACCAAGCAGCCATGCTAGATGAAGAGAGAGGGGTAGAGGAGATTAATCGTGCTCTGAAATAGGCCATGAATAACCAGGAATCCAGAAAGCTTACTTAAAAGCGATGCAACGTGGCCTGCTTTAATTGTGGCAAATTTTGGAGTGCTTACCTTCCAGGACTCCTGTCAGCAAAATCGCTGTGCTGTACTTTGCAGTGTTCTTTCGGTGATCTGCGGGTGGCTGGGATGGCAAACCGAGATGGGAGTCTGATCAAGAGCCTGGGGTGGTCTGTTGGATTTGACTTCAGTGGGATCAGGGCCGGCTTTAGCGCTGGTGGCGCCCTGTGCGACAATATTTGTTGGCGCTCTCCACCCCATGACCACCTCCTCTGATTCTCTCACTACTACCTTCCAAAAGTTCCCCTCCTATCTCAATAGCCCCTCTCACGTAGATTGAATTTGTTTTAAAGCACTTGTAAAGGCTAGCCTTACTAATCCACTCAGCTATTCATGCTAATTTTAGTTCTGTTTTTAACAGCCGGCATATTAACCCACTGCGCTACTTTATATCGAGTCAAAACTGCCTTTAGACAAAACGCCTATCTCTCTCTCTAATGAGAACCTTAATCACAAGAGTTATCTTGACATTTAAATTGCTTCTTGAAGGCTGGATACACAAGGAACTTTTCAGCAGGTGCTTTTAAATCGCAAATCTTGTAAGTTTATTGCTAAACACAGCACACCCCTGAGGTCAACACCCCCTATTCAGGTTAGCACCCGGTGCAGCCGCGTTGGGCCCTAAAGCCGGCCCTGAGTGGGACATTTCACAATACTGTATTGGCGAGGTGGGTGTAGTGGTTTTAGGGCTGCTTCTTCAGCCTCGGACAGCCTGAAGATCAGAGAGGTTATCTGAAGCAACTGTGCTTCTGGCAAAAGTCTTCAGGTAGCAGACAGGGAACCTAAGGAATCCAAAGCACTAAAAGAGCCAGAGGAGTCCAAGGGAGCCAACTGTCTGGAAAGGCTATATCAGGGCACTGAACTTACTGATACAGACAATGCTACCAGAAGCAAACATCTACATATTGGCAATGAAGTCTTCAATGAAGCTCTGCAGGTAAAGTCACAAATTAACTTTTTTTTTTCTAAGCCTAATACAGGTAGTGTAGTCAAGGTTGATTCATCTGATACTGTGGCTAACCAAAGGACCCTGGTTGACTTTTATGACCCAAGGGATCTGGGCTTCAAGCGCATACAGCAACAGCATTATCGGTCTCTCCGTCTGAGTCAGGCAAACTCCTTACCGGGACGGCCTGGGAAGACCCAGCATCTGTTAAAGACAAGGCACAGGATGAGGTGACTATGCAAGTAGTACAATCAGTACAAGTTTGGATATATATCTGCTGGACACTCTAGGAGTGTGAATGCGGGTCCCATTAACTCTAATTGCAGCATCAGCTCATTGAAACCTGGGAGTTGGCTCCAATATATTTCAGATGCCCAAAGTTTGGATGCAGATGCCTGTACTGAGGGAGTGGTTTTGGTGTTGCAACCAACTGGCTGGAAAAACTCTGAGGCCCGCTCCTCCAACTTACAAAAACCTGGACACGTCCGTGGGGGGCGGCGGCCGGCGGGCTCCAGGTGTTTTGGTGAAAGGAGTTGAGGAGCCAGGGCACAGAGAAACCACAGCTCAAGCTGAAGCCCAACCAGTGAAGCACAGGCTGTACATGAATCACTGGGTGCAGTATTTTCCTTGTAGGATTGGTCCGGGGACAGTAGTCAATCACGCCCTTCTGAGTCAGACACGGAAATGAATGGCAACTTGACATGGGTAGTGGGTTAATAAGTACGATAAAATGACCTGATTGTAAGCAACAAATACCAGACTCCATAAGGTGAGGGCTCACAAGAAACAATTGCAGGCTCACAGTCTAACAGTCTAAAAGAGGCAACTTAATGCTCTGGATCATGAGAAAGGCAGCAGAATACTGAAAGAGAGGTAATGAGGATTTCTCAATGTGGGGATTTAGCTTGGGACCCTGAGGGTTTGAACTGACTCCTACCAATGAATTCTAGAGCGGGATGCCTGTATGTGTCTCCTTACATGCCCAGTATGGCTACTATACCAATGAATCCTTCTAACCAGGACCTGACCAATTCAGAGCAGGAGACGGAAGGCAATTGGAAATATGTGGCCCATGGAAAAGTGGAAAATGGAGAACAACTGCCCCCTTCACTTTCTTCAATTTATGAGTTATTACAGCATCATAGAGAGGAATGTAGAAGTGGTTTAACACGGACAAAGGCATTGCATCAAAAAGCTTACGTAATTGTTCAGAGAATGTGAAAAAAATGGATATTCATTATATCCACTTGCGCAAGGTTGAGTTGCAAATTACATATTTTCTAGAATAAACAAAGTCATTGCAAACTCAAGTAGATTGTCAAGTTGAGCGAGATAGACCACAAGGTTTAAGATATGGAGGATCCCCTACGGAGGAACAACCTCAGGGTACCAGGCATATTGGACTGGATTGAGGGGAAAGACCCAAGAAAATACATTGCTCATCTTTTCAAGCAAGCCTTTCCTCAGCAGATTAGGATATAGACACTCAAGTCCAAAGGGCTCACAGGTTCCTCTTACATAAGCCTGACAATACCCTCGCTCGATCCTGATATGCTTGGGCAATCTTTGTTTAACAGCTAGTCTTTTAGTGGCACACCCTCACAGCCATGTCAAGGTGCTTGGTGAGGGGTTTTCTGTGTGATCAGACTTGTGGCATCGGACAGTAGAGAGATGCTGGCAGATGTAAGAGGTGATCCCTGCCATTGAAAAAATTGTGCCACTAGTGTCTTTGCTTGAATCAGCAAATCTGAGGATTTCATACCAAGGATAAACTCCCTTCTTTTAAGACCCCATGAAAGCTAAGGAAGTCTTAATACAGTGGGTGATTCTAATGGGAAATGATCGATTGGCTGTTTCATCTTGCCTCCCTTTGGTCAGGAGGCTCTAATCTAGCTAGCTATAAGAATATCGGCATCGGATGCAGAAACAAACACTTTGAGCATTTGTTTGGTCTACAATGAGATCAGCTGCTGTTTAGAATTGGCATTGTTCCCGTTCTTCTTTTTTCTCCTCCTGCTAGCTCTTGAGCATGACTTTCCATGGCTTCTTTTTAGATTTTCAATGTTACAAATGTATTATTTCTTCTTCTGGTTATTCTTTTTCTTCTCCTTCTCCCTCGCTTACTTCCACTGCTCGTCTGGTGGCCATGGTCCCAGTGGGTGTCAGAGGCATTTACTACACCACTTTCCTTCCGTGCTGGTGAAGTGCTTTGGGAGGATGGAGTTAAGGTATATTTCCCTTCAAAGAAATATGATAAGTGTGGGTAATCTTGGGAATTTGAAGGGCGGGATCTATGGTTCAGTGGGGGAAGGACTAGAGTGGTGTGGCTGGGGGTTGGGCACAAGTTGGAGTAATGTTCAAAAACTGTCTAAAGGCTCGCTTGAGAAGGGCCATAGTTGCTTGACTAGTTCGGGCAAAATTTAAAGTTAGAAAGTGTTGAAATGTGCTGTTTTTTTCTCATGCCTTTGTCATACACAAACACCACACAAGTAATAATGGTTGGTAACACAGGTCATCACAGCTATGAGGTACAGTTTCTTACCTGGAATTTAAATTGTATGCAAGCATCAGCTAAGATCAGTCCCTTCAGGGAGGAGCTCTCCTTAATAAAGTCCAACCTAGTCAGCTACAGGAGACTCATTTAACTGTGTCAGAGTCCAGTAATGTCAGCAGTTTAGGATACAATGTCGTGGTGGTATTGGTTCTGAACCCTTAAGCTCATGGTTGTGTTGTTGGCACAGCCATGCTGGGGAAAGCCCAAGATGGCCAATCACTCACTTATGTAGCGGTGGCCTAGTCTTCCCCATGTGCACCATTTATGTGTCTAATGAGTATGCTCCATCATTATACAATGTTTCCCTGTCTGAGCTCAGTGATTTTGAGAAAGTAGCCTCTTTCTAGCATTGGTACCCCCATTTATGGCCTGTTAGTGAGTGTTTGTAAGTGTGGTTTTAATGTCTCACTGGGATCCTGCTGGCCAGGACTCAAGTGCTCATTGTTAGAACCCCAGTGCTCATTGTTAAAGCTCTGCTAGCCAGGACCCCAGGGCTCATAGTTTATGTCCTATGTGTTTTGTCAGTATGCTTGTAGGAGGCTGGCCTGGCTTGTAGTGGGTACCAATGGTACTTACACCTTATGCCAGGTCCAGTTATCCCTTATTAGTAGAGTGTAGCGGTGTTCTAGCAGCTTAGGCTGGTAGAGGTAGCTATAGAAGTGCAGCCAAGGCTGAACTAGGAGACATGCAAAGCTCATGCAATACCACTTACATCATATAGGTACTATATCATAAGAAAGACAATACTCATAGTTACTAAAAATAAGGGTACTTTATTTTAGTGACAATGTGCCAAAAATATCTCAGAGGATATACTCCCTTAGGAGGTAAGTAACATACACAAAATATACACAACAAACCAAATCAGGTAAGTAAAACAGTCAGAAAGTAGTGCAAACACTGTAAAACACAATAGGGTGCAATAGGCCTAGGGGGCAACACAAACCATATACTAGGTAAGTGGAATGAGAAACACAAATGCACCCCTAGGCAAGTGTAGTGTGTAGAGGGTCACTGGGAGTGCAAGAAAACACTAGGGGTGTAAAGGAGACCCCACCCCAGGTCCCTGGAAAGTAGGAGTAAAGTACTACTATCTCCCCCAAAACACACTAAAGTCATGATAAAGGAATTTGCAAGGACCACAACAGATTGCAAAGCAGTGAAGACGGATCCCTGGACCTGAAGACCTGCAAAGGAAGGGGACCAAGTCCAAGAGTCGCTAAAATGTCCGGGGGGGGCAGGAGCCCACTAAACCCCGGATGAAGGTGCAAAATGGCTGCCTCCGTTGGAAGAAGACGATGGTTTTGCACCAACAAAAGGAGGTAGGAAGTTCTTCTTTGTGCAGAAGATGTCCCACGGTGTGCTGGAGTATGCTCTCTCTACCTACCAAATTGGTCACAATAGTTTAGTGACTCCATATTCCAATTCTGATTGGCACACTGGACCCCCCTATTAATCCCTAGTATATGGTACCTAGGTACACAGGGCTTTGGGGTTCCAGGAAAACCTTATGGGCTGCAACATTTATTTTGCCACCCCTAAGGAGCTCAGACAAACCTTTCTTCAGGTCTGCCATTGCAGCCTGAGTAAAATAGTGAACACACAATTTCACAGCCATTTTCATTGTACTTAAGTAACTTATAAATCACCTATATGTCTAACCTTCATTTACAGAAGGCTAGGTGCAAAGTTACTGTGTGTGAGGGCACCCTTACACTAGCAAGGGTGCACCTATGTTGTCCAGGGCCAATTCCCCGGACTTCTTGAGTGCAGGAATTCCATTATACGCGTGCACTACAGATAGGTCAATACCTATATGTAGCTTCACAATGGTAACTCTGAATATGGCCATGTGAGGGGTCTAGGATCATGGCATTGTCCCCCCATTCCAAATCTGGTATTGGGGGGCCAATCCCATGCTCCCTGGGGGTTCCACCATGGACCCCCAGTGTGGTCAAACCAGCTCTCTGAGGTTTCCACCACAACCCAGCTGCTGCCACCTCACAGAAAGGTTTCTACCCTCCTGGGCAGCTCAATCCCAAGAAGACAGAATCATGCATTTCCTTCAGGTGGAGGGTATTACACCCTCTCCCCTTGGAAATAGGTGTTACAGGCTTGAGAAGTGTAGCCTCCCAGAGCCTCTGGAAATGCTTTGAAGGGCACAGATGGTGTCCTGCTTGCATAAGCCAGTCTACACCGGTTCAGGGACCCCCAGTCACTGCCCTGGCACGAAACTTGACAAAGGAAAGGGGAGTGACCACGCCCCTGTCCATCACCACCCCAGGGGTGGTGCCTAGAGCTCCTCCAGAGTGTCTCTGGCATTAGCCATCTTGGATTCCAAGGGGTGGGGATCCTCTGGGACCTATGAGTGGCCAGTGCCAGCAGGTGACGTCAGAGACCCCTCCTGATAGGTACAGACATGGGTAGGTAGCCAATCGCCCTCTCAGGGCTATTTAGGATCTCTTCTCTGGGTGTTTCCTCAGATTTGGTTTGCAATATTCCTCCAGGGCTCCCCTGCATCCTCTGCTTCAGCTTCTGACTGACGGATCAACCGCAGACTGCTCCAGGAACCGCTGTAACTGCAACAAAGTATCTAGGATGACTCCTGTGACCTGCAACTTCAGCTCCAGCCAGCTTCTGCAACAGTTTCCAAGGTGTGCACACTCTGAGGACTGTCTGTCTTCACCTTACACCAGAAGAACCAAAAGAATCTCCTGTGGAGTGACAGAGTCAATTTCCTGCTTCTTCAGGCACCCTTCTGCAATGACAACCGGCACTCTGGGACTCCTCTCCTAATGACGAGCGTGTTCCCTGGAACACAGGTGCTGGACCAAAGTGACCGAGACTGTCCAAAGGTCTAGCTCTCCAAATTTGGTGGAGGTAAGAGCCTGCCTCCCTCTTCTGCGACAGTACCCCTGTGCACCACGTCTTCTACAGCTCCTTGGGCTTCTGTGGACTTCTTCCAAGAATCCTTTGAGCACAGTGTAGCCCACGTCCCCAGCACTCCATCCTGCGATATGCAGCTCCCTGAGTTGTTCTCCGGTGGCGTGGTGCCTTCCAGTGTAGTGCTGCGACAACCGCACTTTGCATCTTCTTTGTCCCCGTGTTCTGGGACTCCCGTGGGTGCTGCCTGGTCTTCTGAGGGCTCTCTAAAGTACTGAGAGCCCCATCTGTCTCCTTAGTCGGAGCTGAGACCCCCAGGTCCCTCCTGGGTCCAGGCAGCTCCTATTTGATGCAAACCGGGTACATGCTTCAACGAAGGCTTGTTGGCGGAATACAGCAACACAAACAGCCTGCATCTAACAACTCGACGTGGGACATCACCTGCACCAAGCAGGAACCTGCAGCCATCTTCTTTGGTGCTCTTCTGTACTTTTGTTCCGACCGGAGAATCCACTTTTGCACCTTCTTCTAGGTCGGTAGGGGCTCCTGTCCATCCTGGACTCTTGTTCGACTTCTGGACTTGGTCTCCTCTCTCCACAGGTCTTCAGGTCCAGGAATCCATTGTTGTTGCTTACAGTCTTGCTTGGTTCTTGCAAAATCCTTTATCACGACTTGTAGTGCGTCCTGAGGAAACTTGCTGTACTTCACTCCTGCTTTCCTGGGCTTTGGGGTGGGGTACTTTACTTACCTTTGGTGTTTTCCTACACTCCCAGCGCCCCTCTACACAGTACACTTGCCTAGGGGGAATTCGACATTCACATTTTAGTATATGGTTTGTGTTGCCCGTAGGCCCTTTGCAATCTATTGTATTTTCTATTGTTTTCACCATTCTATGACTGTTTACTTATCTGATTTTGTTTACTAGTACATATATTGTGGATAAAACTTACCTCCAGAAGGAGTATTGCCTCTAAGATACCTTTGGCCTTGTGTCACTAAAGTAAAGTACCTTTATTTTTGGTAACACTGAGTATTGTATTTTATTGTATACAAGTACTATGTAACTATAGTGGTATTGCAGGAGCTTTTCATGTCACCTCGTTCAGCCTAAGCTGCTCTGCTACAGGTACCTCTAGATAGCCTAGGCTGCTAGAACACTGCCTACATTTCACTAATAAGAGATAACTGGACCTGGTATAAGGTGTAAGTACCTTAGGTACCCACCACAAACCAGGCCGTCCTCCCACAGTCATTGCCAGAACCGATTATTTTAGGTGGAGATTTTATTCTGGTCTTGTAGCCAGGTCTAGATTTGAGTTCTTTAAAGTGGTCTCTTCAACATCACATTTCTAAATCTAGGCTGTCAGTGAAACAATTGAGGGACTCTTATTCTCTTACTGATGTCTGGCATGTCTGTAGGGGAGGTGAGTATGGGTTCTCTTATTTCTCTGCTCCTTTTTTTACATCCTCACTCATGGACATGTTTTGGTGAGTCATACTTTGCTACTGGCTCTTAGAATCCCGATTAATGCTAGGATTATTTTGGATCATAGTACCCTTTCGCTCTTTTATAAACTAGATCGGATAACCAATGAACCACCACACTGTGGGACATTTGACAGGAAGATACTTTTCGATACAGAGTTTATTGAATTTTTGCAGTCTGCTTTAGCGATATTTGTTGGTTATAATGTTGATACTTCCGAGCCCAAAGCGTTATTTAAAGTTCTAAAAACAAATGTTCATGGACAGTCCCTGAGCTTTAATATTCAGAAAGGAAAAAAGAGAGTAGGAAATCAATGAGTTGTTATGGTCTTAGCTTCACCGTTTGGAAGTGTAAATTTTGATCACAGTTGCTTTTCTTTTGTTGAATATTTTTTATTGGAAGATTCAACAACAAATAATAAAATGCATTTTTAGGATAAATATAAGATAAATAACAAATATGTGTAGCATTGAAACAGGTAATTAGGAATATTGAACTCCAAAAATGTCAATATATTAAAAATAAACAGAATCATTTCATGTTTTTATATATATAAAAAGAGAGGAAAGAATAGTGGGGAATAACAAGAAAGAAGGCTGAAGGAGAAAAGTGAGTAAATATTAGATTAGTGGGAAGATAGATAAGTAGTGAAAGGAAACCAGTAAAGATCAGATGTGATCTTTTGGTAAGTAGTCAATGAAGATACATTGGATATTCTATGTTTGTCACAAATAAAGTTCTACCATATTGATACAGATATTTTGGAAGTGTCTTTCCAGCATGAAAGTATAACCTTAAAAGCAATAGCAATGACGAGGTCTAACACGCTGGGTTTAGGAGAAATGTGTATAAAATCAGGAGAAATAGTGCCAGGAAAACATTTTGAATATATAATTGGACATTATGTTTGAATATGTGTGTGCATTTAAACCAAACATCCTGCCAAAAATGGAAGACATGTGGGCAATAATATAGTAAATGAGATAAAGTGCCATTAGAGATAGAGCAAGACCAACATAATGAGGAGAAATGTTGATCAAATTTAGAGATACATACAGGAGTCATGACAGCTCTATTGTAAATAAAAAATAAAGATTGTGTAATATTAGCAGCTCTGGAGGTACTGAACAGTTTTAGTCAAACTCTATCCCAGAGCTGAGTAGTAAGTGATACATAAAGGTCCTTTACCCATAGTAGTTCATTTAGGGTTTTTGAGCGTGTAATTTTAGGGGATAATACAAGTTTATAAATGAGTGCAGCTTTAGGAATAGAATCATGGCTAATGTTATATAGTGGTGTTGAACGAGTAATTGGTGTAAGAGAGGTAGGAAAATTATTGGCGTTTAAGAAAGATTGAAGAACAGAAGATATAAGTTTATAAACTTGAAGAAAATAATTTGGTGAATTGTGCTGTATTTGCAGTTGAGTAAAAGGTAAAACAGAATTATGGCTTATTAATTGACGAGCAAGCTAAATACCCTTTTCTTTCCAATGCATATAGTGGAATGATTTGCGAAGAAATTTAATGAATTTATTATACTAAATAGATGAGGAAAAGAACTGTTGATGAAAGTCTAATCCTTCTAAAAAATATTGTATGAAGTAAATGTTGGGAATACTTCAAGACTGGATATTTAGAAATGTAAGCACATTTACACATGAAAATTACATCTTTAAACGATAAATCTTTGAGTAGTAATCTTTCAAGTACAATCCAATGTGGCATAGGGAAAATATGAGAGGTATTAATTAAGACATAAAATTGTCGGATACAAAATTCAGAGTGGTATAGTTTAAAATCAGGAAAACAAATGTCACTTCATCCTTAGGACGTTTAAGCTTAGACAAAGCTACACGAGCATCTTTATTATTCCATAGGAATTTAGTACAAATAAAGTTGATCTGGGAAGAATAATAATTTGGTATTTTAAAAGGTATCATGGAAAGTATATAAAGGACATGAGGTACGATCATTATTTTGAGGGTATCCAGTCGTCCCCAACATGATAAGTGAACAGGAGACCAGGAGGAGAGCAATTTTTACATTTTACTTTCTAAATTATTAAAAGTATGACTAATAATACTGGGAATATTGGGAGAAAACCAAACAACTAGATATTTAAGTTCAGAGGGATATCAGGTAAAATGAGTAGTATTGAATATGTATCTATAGCATTGAGAATGCAAAGTTAAGATTTGTGTTTTAGAGAAATGTATTTTATAGCCAGTTTTGTTAGAATATAGGTTAATTTCATTTAAAAAGGGAGCTAGTGAGGATTGAGGGTTATATATATATATATATATACTAAAATATCATCAGCAAGAGCTGACAATTTGATTTCAAAGAAATTATGGATGAACCCAGAAATAAGCTTATTTGTGTGAATACACTCCAGGAAAGGTTCTAAACAGAGAATGGAAAACAAAGGGGAGAGAGGGCAACCTTGTCTGGTACCTCTGTGTAGAGTGAAATATAGGGAGAAACATCCATTAACAAAAATACTAGCACGAGGACCACAGTAAAATGAAGGCCAAAAAAAAGCATTGAAGAGTGATAAACATAAAATGCCAATTAATACGATCAAAAGCCTTTTCAGCATCCAGAGATAAGGCTGCAAGAGGGGATTTGAATTTCTTAGCTGATTGAAAAATATTAAAAAACAACCTGGCATTATCAACAACAAGCCTGCCCTAACAAAGCCTCACTGATCAGATTTCGCAAGACGGGGAATTACATTTTCAAGGTGTGATGCTAAAATCTTAGCAAAAACTTTGCAATCATAATTAATTAAGGAAATGGGACGATCATTTTTACAAATGGTATGATCCTTATCCGGAATTAAAATGTTCAAGGAGTTTGGGGCCAAAGATTTGAGAAAAGGAAGAGTAGTTCTGTAGAAAAAACATCTGGGCCTGGGGCTTTAGCTTTTTTTAAGGAGTTAATGGCATCAATGATTTCTTGAAGAGTTATGTCAGCTTCAAGGGTTTTGAAATAATCAGAAACAGAAGGATGGGTAGGAAGGTCATTAAAAAATATTTTAATGTTGTGTTCAGAAGGGTTGGTGTCATCAGTATATAAGGATTTGTAATAAATATAATAAAACATCAGAAATATCATAATCAGATAAAGCCATTAAATTAGTGAGTTCATTACAAACTGGCCCAACGTTTTTGCATTTGGATGTAATCTTTAAATAATTAGTCAGCATTTTACCAGCTTTGTTTTGACCACCATGATATTTCGATTTGCCTTTGAGCAGAATATTACATGGATTAATAGTGGCAAGTTTACTGAGGGAAGAATTAGCTGTAATTATTTCATGTAAAGCATATAAGGATTTAGAGGTATAGTGAGAATGTTTGAGTACTTTGATTTGTTTTAATACCCTAAGATATTGAGAGTTTATACTCCTTTTCCGCTTAGCGGATTATGCGATGGTAAAAGCACGGAAAGATGTTTTAAAAGCATCCCAGTAATTAGAAATAGAGGTATATTTGGATTGATTAAATTGAAAAAAATCAGAGATAAAATCAGTGGCTTCTGTAAGGAAATTTGTGTCTGATAAGAGAGAATTATTAAATCTCCAATGTCCAGTTTTAGAATTATTTAGACAAATCAAAAGAGGATAAAACGGGGACATGAGCCAAAATAAAATGGAACCAATTTCGGAGGATTGCATTGAAAGAAGTAGGGATTTAGTAACTAAAAGATAGTCAATCTTTGACATAGTATGATGAACATTAGAGAAAAACGTAAATTGGAAGCATCAGTGTTACAAATCACCTGAACATCAAATAATGGACGAGAGGCAATGGCCAACTGGAATGCTTTGTGGGATTTATCAGGGTTAAATTTACATTTGGATTTCCGATAAATATAAGGGTCTAGCCATTGATTAAAATCTCCTGCTATGATAATGCCAGGATTATCAATATTAGCCAATTTTATTTTATTAGTGGTGCAAAATGCAGGATCTGGTTTAACAGGACCATAAATATTATGAAGAGATATTTGTTGAGTAAAAATGATAACTTTGGCCAGTGCCCATCGTCCATCATTATCACATTGAGTTGATGTAGGAGGCTGGCCTGGCTTATAGTGAGTACCTTGTGGTACTTCCACCTTGTGCCAGGTCAAGTTATCCCTTATTAATAGATTGGTAGTGTTCTAGCAGCTTAGGCTGATAGAGGTAGCTATAGCAGAGCAGCTTAGGCTGAACTAGGAGACATGCAAAGCTCCTACTATACCACTTATATCACTTAGCACTATATCATAAGAAACACAATACTCAGAGTTACTAAAAATAAAGGTACTTTAATTTAGTGACAATATGCCAAAAGTATCTCAGAGGATATCCTCCCTTAGGATGTAAGTAAAATACACAAAATATACACAGAAACCAAAATCATGTAGGTAAACAGTTAGAAAAGTAGTGCAAACACTGTAGAACACAATAGAATGCAATAGAAGACAATAGGCCTAGGGGCAACACAAACCATATACTCCAAAAGTGGAATGCGAACCACGCCTATTGTAGTGTGTAGATGGTCACTGGGAGTGTAAGAAAACACTAAGGGTATCCAAGATACCCCACCCCAAGACTCTGAAAAGTAGGAGTAAATTTACCCTACTACCCCAGAAAGACAGTAAAGTCAAGATAGGGGATTCTGCAAAGACAACAACTGACTGCAAAGCACTGAAGACGGATTCCTGGACATGAAGACCTGCGAAGGACGGGGACCACGTCCAAGAGTCACACAAGTGTCCAGGAAGGGCAGGAGCCCACTAAACCCCGGATAAAGGTGCAAAAGGGCTGCCTCCAGGTGGAAGAAGCCAAAGATTCTGCAACAATGGAAGGTGTCAGGAACTTCTCCTTTGGTCGAAAGATGTCGCACTGCGTGCTGGAGGATGCAGATTTGTTTCCATGCAGTAAGACTGCAAACAAGCCTTGCTAGCTGCAAGAGTTATGGTTAAGGATTTTGGGTGCTGCCAGGGCCCAGAAAGGACCAGGAGGTCGTCCCTTGGAGGAGGAGACAGACGGGGCGCTCAGCAACACAGAGAGCCCATGCAGAAGCAAGCATCACCCGCAGAAGCACCTGAACAGGCGTTCAGATGATCTGAGCACAGCAGTCATCTCAGCACAACAAAAGAGGGTCCCACGAAGTTGGAGTTCAACTCAGCAAGTTGGACAATACAGGACAGAGTGCTGGGGACCTGGGCTATGCTGTGCATGAAGGAAATCTTGCAAAAGTGAACAGAAGCCATAGCAGCTGCAGTTCATGCAGTACACAGGATTACTGTCTGGCGTGGGGAGGCAAGGACTTACCTCCACCAAATTTGGACAGAAGGGCCACTGGACTGTCAGGGACACTTGGATCCAGCTCCTGTGTTCCAGGGACCATGCTCGTCAAGATGAAAGGGGACCCAGAGGACCGGAGATGCAGAAGTTTGGTGCCTGTGTTGGCAGGAGGAAGATTCCGTTGACCCACTGGAGATTTCTTCTTGGCTTCCAGTGCAGGGTAAAGGCAGACAGCCCCCAGAGCATGCACCACCAGGAAACAGTCTAGAAAGCCGGCAGGATGAGGCACTACAATGTTGCTGGTAGTCTTCTTGCTACTTTGTTGCGGTTTTTGCAGGCATCCTGGAGCAGTCAGCAGTCGATCCTTGGCAGAAGTCGAAGAGGGAAGTGCAGAGGAATTCTGGTGAGCTCTTGCATTCGTTAGCTGATGAGAAACCCACAGGAGAGATCCTAAATAGCCCTCAGAGGTGGATTGGCTGCAGAGAGAGGTAAGCACCTATCAGGAGGGGTCTCTGAGGTCACCGGCTGGCACTGGCCACTCAGAGGTCTCCATTGTGCCCTCACACCTCTGCATCCAAGATGCAGAGGTCTATGACACACTGGATGAGCTCTGGGCACCTCCCCTGGGGAGGTGCTGGCCAGGGGAGTGGTCAATCCCCTTTCCTTTGTCCAGTTTAACGCCAGAGCAGGGCTGGGGGGAACCCTGAACCGGTGTAGAGTGGCTTATGCAGGGAGGGCACCATCTGTGCCCTTCAAAGCATTTCCAGAGGCCAGGAGAGGCTACTCCTCTCAGGCCCTTAACATCTATTTCCAAAGGGAGAGGGTGCAACACCGTCTCTCAGAGGAAATCCTTTGTTCTTTCTTCCTGGGACTGGGCTGCCCAGGCCCCAGGGGGCAGAAACCTGTCTGAGGGTTGGCAGCAGCGGTAGCTGCAGAGAAAACCCCGGAGAGCTAGTTTGGCAGTACCCGGGCTCTATGCTGGAGCCCCGGGCATGCATTGAATTGTCCCCCCAATACCAGAATGGTATTGGGGGGACAATTCCATGATCCTAGACATGTTACATGCCCATGTTTGGTGTTACCATGGTGACGCCACATATAGGTATTGACCTATATGTAGTGCACGCATGTAATGGTGTTCCCGCACTCACAAAGTCCGGGGAAATTGCCCTGAACCATGTGGAGGCACCTTGGCTAGTGCCAGGGTGCCCTCACACTTAGTAACTTTGCACCTAACCTTCACTAAGTGAGGGTTAGACATATAGGTGACTTGTAAGTTACTTAAATGCAGTGTAAAATGGCTGTGAAATAACATGCACGTTATTTCACTCAGGCTGCAGTGGCAGTCCTGTGTAAGAATTGTCTGAGCTCCCTATGGGTGGCAAAAGAAATGCTGCAGCCCATAGGGATCTCCTGTAACCCCAATACCCTGGGTACATACTTACCATATACTAGGGAATTATAAGGGTGTTCTAGTGTGCCAATCAGAATAGGTAAAATTAGTCACTAGCCTGCAGTGACAATTTTAAAAGCAGAGAGAGCATAAACACTGAGGTTCTGGTTAGCAGAGCCTCAGTGATACAGTTAGGCATCACACAGGGAACACATACAGGGCACACTTTATGAGCACTGGGGTCCTGGCTAGCAGGATCCCAGTGACACAGGCAAAAACAAACATATATACAAGTACAAATGGGGTAACATGCCAGGCAAGACGGTACTTTCCTACAGTTGATACAATCTGTACATTTAGAGATCTATGGAGCAGGGTAGAAACATGTAGGAGGCTGGCCTGGCTAATAGTGGGTACCAATGGTACTTACACCCTGTGCCTGGTCCAGTTATCCCTTATTGGTAGAGAAGAAGTGTTGTAGCAGTTGTAGCAGCTTAGTCTGATAGAGGCAGCTGTAGCAGAGCAGCTTAGGCTGAACTAGGAGACTTGCAAAGCTCCTACTATACCACTTATATCATATAGCACTATATCATAAGACTCACAATACTCAGAGTTACTAAAAATAAAGGTACTTTATTTTAGTGACAATGTGCCAAACAAATCTCAGAGGATATACTCCTTTAGGAGGTAAGTAAAATGCACAAAATATACACACAAACCAAAATCAGATAAGTAAACAAAAAAGTAGTGCACACACTGAAATACAATAGGATGCAATAGGCCTAGGGCAGGAGAGAAAGCTATCTGACCAACCCATTGTCTCTTAGTTTAAGTGATTCCACATCATTACAGTGGGTTTCTTGTAATAGGGTAACATGAGGGTTACATTTAGACAAATGAGAAAGTATCTCCTGTTTTTTAATTGGGTGTCCCAGACCACAAACATTCCACAAAACAACAGCAACATACTGGGAATTAAATGAATAAGAGAGACAGGAATATGGATGAAGAGCTGCAAAAAACATGAACTAAAATGAAAGACACTGTTTATGATCACGACAAAGATGAAAAGGCAGATCAAGGATAAAAATCCAGTTCTGAGGTAAAGAGTATAACAAATTAGCAGTTGGTCGCTATTGCTAATCAATTATTACTGGAGATTATGTCCCACCAGTCTGCACAGCTTAATTTGGCATGCATGGCACTTAGGAAAAGGATATGGGATAGAGCATTCCAAAAAAGTAAGGGTCAAGCAGGTTTCAAGTTTTGAGAGTAACGAGGAAATGGGCAAATTACTAGCGTTTTCAAATTAAGTATAAGAAAAGTGCCAGTGTACGGCAGGGCATTAAAAATTTCTTGGGTGATATCACAAAAGAGCATGGTGAAATATTGGTGGTTTTTAAGAAACTCTATTCTACCTTATATCATGACTACTGCTTAGCAACAGTGGAAACAGTGGAAACCTCTCTTAATGCTGTGAGCTCGAGTCAGCTAGTGAGATATCAGCAAGTAATCCTTGATGCATCTGTCCTGCAGGGAGAGGTAGAAAAGGCCATAAGGAAACCCGTAGCTGATAAGACCATTGGTACTGATTTAATATACTTGAGTTCTAGAAGGTGCCCTCTAGCTCATTGGTTAATATCACGCTGGATTTGTTTAATCTCAAGCCTCAGCACACTCAGCGACAACAACATTGGGTGAAATATTCATATCAAAAAGAATATTTATGAAACAAATAAAGATCTCTCTTGCACTGGCCTTTATCACCCACTTTTCCTGATCAATGCAGACTCAAAAATCTATACTCAGATACTTGAAAATCACATTTATATGGTCATGGCTTACTTAGTTGATCCCATTCTGGTATGGATTAATTCTTGCACATGATACCATGTCACATAGGAGAGGATCCTCCTTGGTGCTAAAAAAAAAAATTTAACATGGGCTCCTGGTGGGTTCTATGTGTAGTAGTGAATACTATGGGCTTCAGTAATGTCTTGCTTGGGCCTACTAAGGCTCTTCATGCGTCCTTAACAGTGCAAGTTGTATATGTGGGCCGATTATTGGGTCCTATTCATAGAAGCAGGAGAACAAAGTAGGCATACCTCTTGCCCTCACTGTTTTCCCCTTTATTTAGATCCTTCTATCCTGGTCCTGAAGCGAAGCGTTAATATCCAACCACTATGTCTGCATACACTGAAAGTTAAGCTTCTACATTACACAGACTATACGGCTATACTAACCTGCTCCCCTGTAACTGCTCTTCAGCCAATTGAGCTGCTGGTTTTGGCTTGTTTCCAACCATAACTTAAGACATAGATTTTAGAGGGCCTAGCCCCTTCTTGAGCCACATGAGCATCATTTTGTTTACACTAATGTGGCCTAACAAAGCCAAAAACGCTGCACCAGATTTACAAAATGGCACAATGCATGTATTGCGCCACTTTGTAAACCTTATGCCACATTTGCATGTGCTAGACATAATGTATGCAAAGGGGGCATTTCCCCAATAGAGGGGCCGAAAAAATGGGGCAAAGAAATCTAAGGGATTTTTTCTGCATTTTTTAATGAAAGAGCAGGCGTTAAAAGGGGGCACACCATTGTTTACAATGAGCCCCTATGTACTGTTCAGGGTTAGCGCCAACATTTTGGTGCTAACCCTGAACAGTACATCAATAACGTAAAAACGTTTGATGCTATTGAACCCTACCCTGTGCCATGGTGCTACGTATTTTAAATACGGCGCACACATGTGGTGGTACAGCTCCACCTTTCTTAAATCTGCCCCTAAATATTGATTGGATGGGGATTTTAACAAGTATATACCTGGATGCACCTGATGCTCACTTCATCACCTCTGTAACATATACAAATTTCTCTTGATGGAGCCAAGCACATCAAGCTACATTATGAGGCAATGTTTGCAGTCTCACTTGGTATCTTTAGGAAATGGGACATTTGGGTCTCATCTATATGTGTAACATGATTAAAATGGTAATGTTATTGCACTTCCTTTATCTATTGTGGCAAATACCACTGCATTTCCCAAAATCATTTTTAAAAGGTACAAATCAAGTTGGCAGAAATGTATTTGGCAATATAAATCACCAATGCATGTTATACAGTTTCTACACCTTCCACACGAGCCAGGAATAATTTTGCTTCCCCCACTTTGATCACATTTCATTTTATTTTATTATAGACTTTCTGTGGTGGTTGGGTCCTGGGTATGGGAACTTTGTGGGTTATTTCCAGAATATCAGATTTTAGAACACTATGGTGTATCTATAAAAGGCCTTGTTGGTCCAGCATACTTTAAATATACAGGTTTTAAACCTTGCTGGTCTACCACAAGGTTTGTCAGTCTGCTAGAATGTGCTCTTAAGTGCAAAGTTTTAATTTTTACACCTCCCTTGGGCCCATATTTATACTTTTTTGTGCCACGGTTATGTCATTTTCTGTTCGCAAATTTGGACAAACCTAACTCTATATTTATATTTTGATGTTAGACACGTCGAAAGTCAAAATAAAGGAGCTTGCAGCATTTTTTTAGATGAGTGAACCTACCGTGCATCAATGAGATGCAAGGTAGGTGTTCCTATCCATAAAATGGTGCCATCCCCATTGCCCCATAGATATTTCCCGTGCTAAAATGATGCACGGGTGGGAGGAGCGGCCAAACAATGGTGCTAAGCTTGCTTAGCAACATTATTTAAAGCCTGGGTCAGACCAGCCGTTAGGAGAACTGTGGACCCATTTCCAAGGTTAAACACCATGGAATCGGTCCACAGGTGCCCTCCCCCAGCCCCAGGAACATCCCCACCCCACCAGAGGGACACCAGAGGATGGGGTATCCCATCCCAGGTAAGTCCAGGTAAGTATTTTATTCTATTTTTTTGGCCATCAGGGGCCCTAACTTGGGGCCCTCTGCATGGCACAGGGTGCTATGGCTGTGCCCAGGGAACACTTGTCTCCTGTGCTGGCCATTGGGGTGATGGGCATGACTCCTGTCTTTCCTAAGACAGGAGTCATGTTTTTGGTGGTTGTGCACAAGGAAATGGCGCTAGTCTGGTTAGAGGCATTTTACTTGCCTCTAACCAGGTTAGTGTCATGTCATTTTCTGACGCACAACCCCTCCTTCCCTACCACCACCCCTACCCGATTAGTGCCGTCTTTTAAGATGTTAGCCCAAGTTTAGTGCCAGCTTGCACCATTCAATAAATACAGCATCTGGCTGGCATTGTAAAATGTCGCAAGTCGGCGCTAAACTTTCTGCCGCATAACTGTGTTAGCACAGTTTTGTGGCAAACAGTATAACTATGGGCCTTGGTTTTCACCCTAAGTGGCTTTTTTGTTAGTGACATTTATTTAAGTTGTTGGTGAGATCTAGGTCTTCACATATTCGGCTAATTTTCCTCAGTCGGGATATTGAGATCATTCACTGACCTATCCAATCAATTTGGAATATCAAACAGGAAATCTTTTAGATCTCTTCACTTAATGAATTTTTTTGAGGCAGCTCCCAACCAATGAGGTAGTGCTTGTGGATAATGTGTTTCTGGACAAATTTGGTAGGATTACTGAGACGGAATACTCTTAGTATCTTGTATAAACTCTTGAGGGACACTATTGTCTCTTTAGCTAACATTGCACATTTGGATGGCAAATAGCAGTGAAATTTCGGCTTCAATTTTTCCAGTGTTGAGATCACTAAGAGTACCTCATAATCACAAAATGTGCTCAATTTATCTCGATTAAAGGTTCATTCATTTAAAATATTGTATGATTGTATTATACACCTCATGGGCTGCATAGATGGGATCATAGGTGTCCCTAAAGTGCTTTTGATGTCAGTTTCCTGGAGTGAATAGTAATCATATATGTGTTTCATACCACAACATATTACATAGAAGTTATTTGGGTCTTTAAACTCAGAATTGGCCCAGAACCTCCAGTCATCTTGCAAGGTCATTCATCGAACATACCTTCTTTTCAGTCAGGGATATTTGTTTCTGTAATCATCGTGGACAAAATCAGCATGGCATGTTCATGGTTAAAAACAGAAGTACCTGATTTAAAAGCATGGTGGCAGGAGTTTATTTTCTTGTATAGGCTTGAAAAGTCAATTATCAGTTGCAACCTGAGATGCAGAAAACTCTGAAAGGATGGTTGAATGCAATCCTGGCAGGGTAGATTTAGTTTAGTCTTCTTTATTGTGTGCATGCCATATGTTGTTTCAATACACATTGATTTTTTCTTTCTTTTGTTTTTTTTTTTTGTCATTCACTTTGCATGAATCGCAAAAAGTGGTACTGTTGTCCAATGGATAGTTCACTATGTAACTACTTATGATTTGTGATGGCGAATGATACTTTGGTATATGCCTGATACTTTGTTAATACATAAAAAGAAAGTTGAAAGCTTTATTGACAATGACAGAATTAACAGTGAACCATTCCATGTATGAATGCAGGTCACTGAAATGGTTTATTAACAATGACAACATTGGCAATGAATCAGTACATGTCGTAATCAATGTCTTTGTAAGATAGTACCAGTCTTAGTGACTTTAACGGTGTCTCCTTGGTTTATGACATATATCTGATTTTATTAATGAGGAGCCACCCCAACAGAATTTGTATGCCTGCCCTTTGTTCACTACACTCCATTACATGGTTTCTAGTATATGTAGGGGGTAGCGTGGTTTAAGGAACAGGGCTTGATGGGGGGTGTACTCTTGGGAGCATTTGGGGACATGGGATGTCACACGCCTCTTGAATAACTTATTCCTGAGTTGGCAGTTGGGCCTGGGGACTTAAAATCTGTGGTTGCAGAGTCTGCATTATGTTTCTCATTAGGTCTGAGATCAGCAGCACTCAAAGAACTTCCTCCTTTCTCACACAAAGGAGGGCAGAGGAAACAGAGGGAGTGATTAACATACATTAATCCCTTTATGTTGGCTCTTGAGGCACTACAGGAAATTGAGTAAAAGATGTACCAATGGTATCCTTGAAGAGAATTCTCCAGCTATTTGATGGGAGGCTTAGATAGGGTGGGAGAGCAAGACAAAAGTACACAAGGTCACCCCTTGTACTGTTACGTTTTTATAAGGGGTAGTGTGTAAGGTGCTCTTAGAACCCACCCCAGCTCATATATTTGTTCATACGTCCCACCTAACTGCCTTTGGAAGACAATTCTACATTTTAGAGCTTTATTTGCCAATTGTGAACATGTTTTACTTCGATTCTTTGTAGAAAGTACATGAATTCAGTTAAATATTAAAAATCTCATTTTACTGTCGCTGGTGAGGAAAATAGTGCAATTGGTGGTACCATATGTCCTGCTTCCCAATTAATTAACCTATTTTATTATTAAAATATTTAAATGTATCCTTTCTTGTTTCATTAAAGATAAATAATATAATATACATAAAATCACAACTATAATGGTGATCACTCAGAATACAAGGAAAACCAATAACTTTAGTTGATAAATATTAATAAACTACAATAAAATGCAAAAACATGCTATGGGAATTAATATGTAGACTAAACGATATTAATCACAAAAAAGACAAAAGAAGAGGGAAGAAAAGTAAATCAGGAAAAAACAAGATGGGAAATGTGTTGTTAAAAGATAAGAATCTCATAAAATACAATGTTCACAGCAAAATAGCAAAGTAATGAAACACAATATCAAATTCTTTAATAATCTTACATGCAATATAAATAATTTAACAATGTTTTAAAGGATTTTTAGCTGTTTCATCATTTACATTTGCGCAAGAAGAATCAGAAGACAGCAATGTTTTGTTAAGCATTCTGTCACAAAGTAACAAATGTTTGTTACTTTTCATGAATAACTAGGGAGATGAATATTGGTATTAATTTTATGCAAATAACATTTTCCCACTTTACTGGCATTATAAAAAGGTTTGAACTATCTTTCCATGTCAGTGCTGCTTTTTCTTCCATTATTAATTGTTTTTAAACTATAGAAAGTGTACTTAATGGCAAGTATGAATCGAAATTTCCTCCGTATGTGTTTTAATGTAGTTCTTCTATTGGCAAGTATGAATTACATCTTGTCTAAATGTGTTTTAAGGTAGGTATTTGCACAGAATTGTATAATATCCAATCAGGGTTAATAGTGTTATTTTATTTGTGATTTTATGCTTGAACATGTTTTATGGATGCTCGGTTTCATTTTAATAGCTATTTAAGTTCCTTTGCTAAGATTTTAATTAATCATGGAAATAAGTTCCCATGTCAGTGATGCATGTCACTATTTTGACCTTGGAAAATGCAACCCAGGGTTCTAATCCCTCTTTTGACTTGTGATCAAATATCATGTCCTTTTAGGCAAATTGCTGTCTCTCCCTTAAAATTGTTAACTTGTGTAATGTAAAGGAAAAAATGGACATTAGTACTGCCTGTTACCGTCCTTATGCATACTTATGAGCTAATTGAGCGTATACTTTGAGTGGGGGCTATTATCTAGTAGAAATACAAAATATAACGTTTATTTGCAAAGAGCTCTTTCATCCATCGGGGTATCTCGGCACTTTATAACCCATACCAAGATTGTTATTACCTTAGAGAATGGCACCCTATCATCCTTCTCAATTTAGTATTTAGTATGAAATCTCAGACCCACACTCCCCCACAACTCTCAATAGGAGGGTAACATCAAACGTCATCAAAGTATGTTTTTTTTGTCAAGGAAGTAGTGTACTTCTGCAATTTTAAATAAAAATAAATAAATCACTTCCTAAATGGTAGTCTGGAATATCATGACTTTCTCTCACAAAAAAGAAAACTGCCTACATTTCATTCTACTGATTCCATATTATGTATGCATGCTGGAATGTATGTATGCATGCATGTGGTGTCTGCATAGCATGAAGCAAAACAAAAGGCACCAGGGCATGTTGCCTTTCTTTCGGGTTTTTAGTAAGTTTTCATTTCCATGTATCACAAGTGATTGCCAGTGTGTTGCCTTGTTTGGCGGTATATCGTATCGACACTGCCTCCAAGTATTCTCTATTCATAAAACCAATATTTTTGTATTGTTTGCACAGATTGAATAAATAACTTTGCAATTGAGAAAAAAGGTTGCGGATTCTGCAGCTAGGCTTGCACACTAATGAGAGAAAATCTGTGAAACTCTAAGCAGTCCAGAAGTGTAGCAGCACAGTTGGGTGATGTTTCTCATTTATTCGAAAAAACATATTTTATCCAAGTGTGGAAACTAAAAACCACAAAACAAATCCCCGATTCTACCACCCTAATAAGGTGCATAAGCTAATACATTGTTTAGGATGGAGGAATCGCGGCTTTCTTTACTCCATGTTTATTTTTTCAGTCTTTAATAACTCTCTTGCCTACTAGAAATATGCATGGAAAAAAACAACCTATGACATTCTGTCGTCCATGCCAATATCCGTTCTTTAAAAAGGGGTATTCTGAAATGTCAGCTCCTGACTGACTCCAGGGTCTTGTGTTATAAAATGTATTTCGAAGGTTTATTTTTTCCAGTATTTTTTGCAGTTGTCAGCTTGAGCAAAAAGTCATATTTCAGACGGTCCTTACAAAGTGACAAAGAGGCTGAGAGAGGACTAGTCACAAAACACCCCACATAGCTTCTCTTTCCCGAACATTGCTAGTTGTAGTTGCCATTCGAGCAGAAACCACGCCCCTAGAGGCCACAACATCACCGTTAGGTGCTTGGGTTTTGGATCATCAATATTCATAAGGTCGAGCTGCTCAAAATGAGTTTGGAAATGGAATGTCACTACATTCTGTTACAGCTCTCCCGTGCACCGCATGCTTTCCCCAATGAGTGAAAATGTCGCATTTCAAATGTCACCCATGCTTTATTGTTGTCAAATAATTTGCAACTGTTAACATTAATTTATGCTTGGGGACACCACTAGGTTGAGAAAAATTGAAGACGATAAGCCTAAAATAGCTTCAATATTGTGTTCTAAAACCTATTTGAGCATGGATCTAATCACATTGAAACCCAAGTAAATCCTGCAGATTTAGATCTCATTTACAGGCAGTGTCCATGCATGAATTCTTCTCTTGAATTGAACACAATTTCTGAATGCAGTAACAGCTTTTTTCGTAATAGACTATAATTGTTATACTTGCCATTTTAATGTTTACCAACTCAAGGAGTGCCTTGCTCCTCTACACAAAAGGAACATTTAGTATCTGATTTAACCATAGAATATGTGCTACCAGGAAGTTTGTTTTGAGGGGGTGTGGGGGTGGAGAAGTCAAGATGTCTCCAAACACCTCAAATGGCCTGTTGGGCCGCTCTGAGCCAGCAACATGCATGAGATGTTGACGAGGCATTTGCGCCATGCAACCCTTGCCTTCTATGTTGAGGCATCTTTGCTGTATCTGTCACGGTTTTCAATGGGCTTACCGTCGAAGTTGAGAAGAGTTGGGGAACAACCCCGGTTCCGGCAGGTTCTGCTCTGGCCGAGGTAGGGGCGACCCCTTCCGGTAGCCACAGTGCTGTTTGACAATAGCAAGCCACTACAGTCCGTGCCCTCCAGAAGGAGTCCCAGAGGAAAAACCCCAGTAGGGTAAAAAAACCTCCAACAGGAACTCCCTGAAACAGAAGGAGGACACCAAGGCATTAGAGCTGAAGATCCGGAGTACAGGAAGACTGGAAACGAAGACAGGTCAGGAAATACTGGATTCACAGGAAGAAACCAGTCAGAGTGTGACTACCACCAAGGAGTGTTGCAACGCAATGAACAAGCAGCTGAATTCCCCTTATATACCTCTGGACAGGAAGTAGGAAACAGGAAGTAGAAACACCACCATCTTGGATTGGGGAAAAGAGTATAATAGTGAATCAGGTACATGCGTCTAAACAAAGAAAAACAATGCATGCTGGGAAGAGAGGAAGTGGGCAGCATGCTGGGAAAGGAAAAGGCAGGCATAAAAACATCACCATGTGCAAGGGTTCGGCTTTTGCCTGGAGACATTGGTAAGTGGTGAGCAGATGTTTAATTCATTAGTACAGGAAGACTTGATGTAAAGCGCACTAAATGCGCTATGCGCGGTCAGGCCTGAAACCCACTCGGGGTCTCAAGCCCTGCCGCGTCTGCCTTTGTGGCAGAACTTAAAGAAAGAGGCGCGGCGAGTGCCGCGACCCTTGACCAGGCCTCTTGATCTTCCCGCGGCTTGCGCGCAAGCCACAGCTTTTCCCGCGGCCTGCGCGCCAGCCGCAGCCTCTCCCGAGGCTCGCACACAGGCCGCGGCATGAAGGGAATGCCGCGCTGCGGCGACACGAGCCCGCGGCCGCGGCCGCCGTATGAGCCGCGGCGGCCGCAGCGTGACAGTATCACATCTTTGTTTAGCACTTCTCTTCCACTTGTATGATTTTCTAGCACTTCTAGTAAAAGAGGTCTGTACAGAGGTGTACCTGTCAGTAGTGGAGCAGGTATAGTAGCACTGGGCCTAGACGTGAGAGGGGTCCACTCAACCCGAAATGTAGCTAATTTCACTACCAAACAGGGAGCTGATAGACCATTTTCCTTCCATATATTAAGCAAATGCTACTGTGACCATGTCACTGGATCCGCCGACAAAAGCCCTCATTATGAGCTCAGGGCTAAATTCTGATCCTCGTGCAAACGTGTTTAGACAGGGATCAGAATTACCAGTTGCATGATAATTTCACACACTCACAGTTTTCCCCTGATAAATTTTGGCAGATCAAACGTGCCTGAATGTATCAGGGAAAAGACCTGTGAAAAGACAAAACATGGAATTTGGTTTGTTAAAAACAGATTCCTCATGTTATTCCTTAATTACCCACACTGTGGAAATTATATTTACCAGATGTAGTGAACCAGACAGGGAGAGAGAAAATATATCAGAGCCTTAACCCCTTAGCTGCTGGGCCTTCCTCAACCCACCAGTGCTGAGCCCTTTTGTGGGTTTTTGGGAGAGTTTGCACATAGGGCTCCCTTTTTCCAGATAAGGTATCCACACTGAATTTGTCTCCTTTTTTCCCCAACATCCTAGGGATTCTAAAGGTATTCAGGGTTTCTTGATTCCCCTGGAGAGGACCGGGAAAATAGCAGACATTTAGCAAATTTTGAATTTTTGAGAAAAATAGCGAAAAAATGCTCCATATAAAAGTGTGTGTTTTTTTACCTAAAATTATCATTCATGAACGGTTTTCCGTACTAAAGTCACCATCCTCCCAGCTTCCATGAACATGAAGAGTTGAATCAAAAAAACGAATTTTGTGACACAGATTTGGCATTATTCTAAGAGGTAGCCTATTTTCCCTATTTTCTTTGCTCTAAACCTACTTTCAATTTTGGTGGAAACCAATGTGAAACCCATCTGTGATCCAGCTATAGATTTCTAAAAAGTAGATACAATTCCAACAAGGCATCATATTTGTAGATTCCTCAAAGTTTTCCCATGGAAAAACTGTTGAAATAAAGAAATATCGAAAATGAGTAGGAAAAAATGGCCATTTGTGACAACATGTTCATCTGTAACATTTTACAACAATGGTCAATTTACAAAAGCAATATACACTTACGTCCACTAGACCCTTCTGGTTGGGAAGATTTATAGGGTTTGTAGGCTGTTCAAGAATCCAACAACTGAGATTCACAGCCCAATGGTTTTTCAATGAGCACCAAGGATAGACCAATTCATATAACAAAAAAGACAGAATGAAAAATGGATATAAAGGAAACATAGGTATTTCTGAAATGGGCAAAAGATATGGAGTTTAGGAGCAGTGGTTATTTGTACATCTTCGAATTGGTGGTTACCCATACTAGCGTATGATTTAGATGGTATTTTTCAAAATTCCATCTTTCATATACACTGCCTTAAGAAAGTCACAAATGCAGCGAAATCCAACTAGTAATAACAAATGTTCTACGATTTTATGCTCCCACAAGTCTTCGGATAAAAATGGTATCTCACTTGAGTGGGTAGGCTTGGTGCCTGTAGCAGGTAATGACCCAAAACGCAACATGGATGAATCATATTTTTCACTGAAAACTGACCATTTTCTCGCAATGTGGGTAGCTCTGGATTTTGGACCCTAGCTCAGCCGGTACCTAGGGAAACCTGGCCAACATGTACATCTTTGAAAACTAGATGCCAAGAGGTATACAGGGATATGGGGTAGGCTGACCTGCGTGCTTCTCGACATTTTCTTTTACCCCAAATCCAGTCACAGCTCCTAAAAGGGGTGGGGTGGGTGTGGCACAACAGGCAGTGGAAGGGGGGACAGAGGGAGGTGGGAGCAGGGAAGGGAAAAACATTAAGTTATTTTAAAAAATAAAATAAAAAACGTACCTGAACTCGCCACACACCGCTCCTCTGTCTCTGCTGCCTTCTGCTGCAGGCACAGGCTCACAGCCTGCCTTGCGCCAATCCTGACGCTGCTCAGAGCACTGAGACAGCCTACTGCACATGTGTGTTTGGCCGGCCCAAGACGGCCAGCCTAAACACACATGTACTCTGAGGGAGAGTGTTGAGCACTCTCCCTCAGTGCACGTCACCCGCAATACATCTCAGTTTCTGCTGCTGGCGGGGGGACACACTTCTCCATCCATATGGAGTAGCCGTCTCTGCCCAAATCCCTTGAAAACCTCAAATCTAGACTAAAAAGTCTCCTGATAAAAATGGCACCTCACTTGTGTTGGTAGGCATAGTGGCTGTAACAGGAAATGGCCCAAAATGTAAAATGGATGCATTGGATTTTCTACTGAAAACTGACCCTTTTTTCCAATGTGGGTAGCTCTAGATTTTGGAGCATACCTTAGGTGGCACCTAAGGAAATCTAGCCAACCTGTATATTTTTGAAAACTAGACACCTAGGGGTATTCATAGTGGGCTAACTTCAGTAGGTCTTGCCACATTTTGTTTTACTTAGAATCCCTTGCAAACCTCAAACTTTGACTAAAAAAACACACATTTTCCTCTGATTTATGTGATGGCAAGTTCTGCAATCTGCAGGCACCCAGCATTTCCACAAGACTTCCAATAAAGATTGTATTTCACTTGTCGGGGTAGGCATAGTGGCGGTGACAGGACGTGGCCCAAAGCACAACATGGATGCATCAAATTGTTTCACCGAAAACTGGCCCTTTTTTCCAATGTGGGTAGCTCTAGATTTTGGACCCTAGTTCAACCAACACCTAGGGAAATATAGCCAACCTGTACATTTCTTTAAACTAGACACTTTAGGGTACCCGGGGTGGGCCGACTTGCATGGGTCTCACCACATTTTGTACCAAGAATCCCTTGCAAACCTCAAGCTTTGACCAAAAAACACTTTTTCCTCACATTTCTGTGATAAAAAGTTCTGGAATCCACAGGGAGCCGCAAACGTACTTCCACACAGCATTATGCCAAGTCTCCCAATAAAAACAGCGCCTTACTTTTGTGGGTAAACCAAGTGCCCGCGACAAGAAATGGCCCAAAATGCAACATGGACGCATTGCATTTTTATACCAAAAAACGGACCCTTTTTTCCCAATATGGGTAGCTCTAGAATTTGGACCCTAGTTTAGCCAGCATCTAGGGAAACCAAGCCAACCTGTACATTTTAAAAAACTAGACACCTAGGGGTGTCCAGGGTGGGCTGACTTGTGTGGTTCTCACCACATTTTATTACTCAGAGTCCCCTGCAAACCTCAAATGTTCACTAAAAATCATATTTTCCTCACATTTCTGTGATGGGAAGGTCTGGAATCTGAGGAAAGCCACATATTTCCATCCTTCCAGCATTCCCCCACATCTCTCAATAAAAATGGTACCTCTCTTGTGAGGGTAGGCTTAGTGGGCAAGACAGCAAAGGCCCAAAAAGAAACAAAGATGCATCACATTTTTCTTCTGAAAACTGACCCTTATTTACCAATGTGGTTAGCTCCTAGTTTTATCCTAGCTCAGCTTGCACCTAGGGAAACTTAACCAACCTGTACATTTTTGCAAACTAGACACCTAGTGGTATCCAGGGTTTGCTGGGTTGTGTGGGTCTTCCTGTGTTTTTTTTTAATGCAGAATGCTTTATAAACCCCAAACTTTGACTGACAAAAAACACATTTTCCTCATATTTCTGTGATGGAAAATCCTGGAATCTGTGGGGACCCAAAACGTCCTTCCAACTGCTGTTTCTCCAAGTCTCCTGATAAAAATGGTACCTTACTTGTATGGGTAGAACTACTGCCCATGACAGAAAACAGTCCAAAACGCAACATGGATGCATCATATTTTTCCACTGAAAACCAACCCTTTTTTTCAATGAGGTTAGCTCTAGCTTTTGGACCCTAGCTCAGCCGGCAGCTAGGGAAGCCTCACCAACCTGTACATTTTTGAAAACTAGACACCTCAGAGTATACAGGATGGGCTGACTTGCTCAGCTCTCGTCATGTTTTTGAACCCAGATTCCCTTGCAAGCCTAAAAAATAAAATTTCCTCACATTTCTGAGATGGAAAGTTCTGGAATCTACGAGGAGCCACAGACTTCCAGCCACCCGCATTTCCCCAAGTCTCCCAATAAAAATGGCACCTCACTTTTGTGGAGAGGCCTAGTGGCAGCACCAGGAAATGGCCCAAAACACATCATGAATGCTTCACATTTTTTCACTGAAAACTGACCCTTTTTAAATGTGGGCATCTCTAGGTTTTCAGGCCAGTCTCAGCTGGCACCTGGGGAAATCTAGCCAACCTGTACATTTTTAAAACACAACACCTAGGGGTATCCAGGGTGGGCTGACTTGCATGGGTCTCACCACATCTTTTACCAAGAATCCCTTGCAAACCTCAAACTTTGACTATCAAAACACATTTTCCTCAAATTTCTGTGATGAAAGTTCTCAAATATGCAGAGAACCACAAACTTTCTTTCCTCAGGATTCCCCCAGGACTCCCAATAAAAATGTCACCTCACTTGTGTGGGTAGGCTTAGTACCCATTACAGAACAGGTCAAACTAAGGTGAATGGGAGTCCTCTTGTGGAGGCTCTCATTGACCTTAGTTTGAGCCATTCTTGTAGCTGGCAGTAGGTCCAGCCACACAAGTGGGGCAGCATTCATATTGACTTATGGGTAATGCAGAGTGGCAGGAATTTTGTGGTTTGTCGCTAATTCCAGAACTTTCCCCCATAGAAATGGAAGATAAATGTGTGATTTCACTCAGAGTTTGTAGAGCATTCTGGGTAAGAAAACCTCATGGGATCTAGGCAAGGCACACCACTCAGGACTCCCTCCCTTTTCTAGTTTTCAAAAATGTCTGTGGCTCATAGGTTTGCATAGGTGGGACTACATTATGGCCCAAAAATACCTCACACATCCCATTACATATCTTTCAACATAGCAATTTAGTGCTTTTTGTTTCCTTTTCTCTTGGGCCATACACACAAGTGGGGTTACGTTCTTATCAGGAGATATGTGGGAACTGAGGGTGGTAGGACACCTGTCACTCCAAGCAGATTCCATGTCTTTATATCACAGAAATGTGTTAAAAATGCATGCTTCTTTCCAAAGTTTGACATTTGCAAGGGCTTCTGGGTAATAGTATCTGATGAGAGCCAGGCAAATCATGCACGCCTGGAGGCACCTGTTGTCTAGTTTTCCAAAATCTGCAGATTTGCCTAGGTGCCAGCTGAACCGGGCCCAAAATTCACAGGTACACATAATGAGAAAAAGGAGTTCTTGTAAAAGCCATCTTACTGCCACAGATATAAATCTGGTATATATTTTTGAAAGTAAAGTCACCACTTACACTGGTTGGTTTTAGTGCCTCCTAAAATGATGGCTTCAAAGTACAAATATTGAAATCAAGACTTCTGAAGGTCAGCAATAAAACCACATTGAGGCACCAACCTTTATGGTCCATTCACAAGCCCTTCATACCATTGGCCGTGAGCCCAATCCAACCAATCAGTGTGCTCACACCAACATACTACCACCATGCGAGGGCCCATCGCATTCATACGCCACAGGATGGATCAGTTTGACTATATTTTGCCACCTGTCAAGTAACCTCCTCCTAGTTTCTGAACATTACCGAACACATGCTTAGTGAACCTTTACTAATGGATCCCTTGACAGCCCCATGAGGTTGAGAAAGTTGTGTCTTACATATGTCTTAAGCACACTCACTGTGGAAAATACAACTCCTTCCAGTTTGTGGATGCAAGTTGGGGGTGTCCAAATATGCCTCAAAGACGTAATTCCTCGAACTGAGTGAGCATATCTACCTTTAAAACTAAGGCAAACATGCTGGGGAAGAATACTGAAGTTCCCTAAAGATAATATCATAAACTATGAAGAACAGAAGTTTTTGATACACAGGGTAGTCTGTTAGAACGTAGCTTATGTCCCATCCACCATTATGCACAGTGCTGTGACTGTAATGCACTCATCGTACAGCAAACTGAACATCTACTAAGTTCTGATAGCAGATGAACATGGGAAGCAGGTGAAGTATTTACCCATGTATTTCATAGTAATTCCGTATCGGGGTCAGTGTGGCACCAAAGTGTTTGAATCCATGGGTGAAGATGAAGTCACGGCATGTGTATTTGTACTACCTTTAATATCTGCCTTTTATCTATGAAATATTCCTGTGAAAGCACACCTACGGTAAGGTTTTCTTACCTATTCATATCTCTGTCCTAATCAGAGTCCTCAGTAATCATGTATAATTGCTAAGCGAACCCATGCTAAGGCCTTCTGTCCCTAGATACTTGAAGCTCAAGAAAATATGTCCCTCATTACAACCCTGGCAGTAAATCCCGCTTATCGCCGTGCTGAAGGCCGCCAACATACCGTAGCGGTGGCGGAAATCCGCTACAGGTATTACGACCCACATCTTGGAATCCGCCACAATACAGACACCCACACAAGTCTGCCACACCACAGGTCAGTGATAAATTGGTGATGCCAAACCCTACACCGTCACGCCAACAAGAATATGCCCACACTATCACGACCCACGAATCAACGCGGCGGTCTTTCAACCGCGGTAATCCATTGGCGGTACACACCGCGGCGCTCAAAATACACACACACTTACAAAACACAACTACATTGTACAATTCAAAATACACACACCTGATACACATAAACACACCACACCCACACACTCGTACCACTATAAAACACACACCCACATTACCCACAAACTCTTACAATAGCAAATTTTTGAAAAAGCTGAGAGAGAGAGAATAGCAAGCACAACACCAGCACCCACAGGCACACAACACCATCACTCATACAACATCCACGCACCTCAAACAACACACTCCAACACAACACATCACACAGCCCAACAAACATCACCTCACACATCACCCACACCACATTATGGCACCCCAAAGACACCCCAGGTTTTCTGAGAAGGAGCTCAGGTTCATGGTGGAGGAAATCATCCGGGTAGAGTCACAGCTATTCGGATCACAGGTGCAGCATACTTCCATTGCTAGGAAGATGGAGCTATGGCGGAGAATCGTAGACAGGGTCAACGCAGTGGGACAGCATCCAAGAACACGGGATGACATCAGGAAGAGGTGGAACGACCTACGGGGGAAGGTGCATTCAGTGGTATCCAGACACCAGATTGCTGTACAGAGGACTGGTGGTAGACCCCTACTTCCTCCCCCACAACTAACAACATGGGATGAGCAAGTCTTGGCAATATTGCATCCTGAGGGCCTCAAAGGAGTAGCAGGAGGACTGGACTCTGGTAAGTCATATCTTATTTGCCTTATCCCCCCACCTCAACTGCATGCCATCACATACCCCCACCCTCATCCTCACCCCCATCACTCCAACACCTCACATATGCCCCACTATCACAACCCACACATCCCAATTCCAAGCCCTGCATGCAACACCTATGCATAAACCCCCATCACCAAAACATGTCCAGTACAGATACCCACCCAGACCCCTAAACACTAATCACACAAGGGCAAACACAATAATGCAAGCACAGGAGTATAGGGTAACTCACCCAATGTACAAGATGGCACACACAGATACTAAAACTCTGCATTACACCCCAACAGGACCCATACCCAACGTCACTGGACAGGAGGTGCCAGACATATCCAATCCCCCCAGAGAAGAGGCCCACAGTGATGACAGCAGCTCTGCACGCCTGGATCAAGATGACCAACCCAGCCCATCATTGACTTCTGGACAGTCGGTTCCCCTGCCACAGTCACAAACCACCATAGACTCTCCCCCCCTCAGGAAACACCACCACAGCACTCACCCAGCGGGTCTATGCCACTGTCCCCGGGACACGTCAATCAGCAGTGTGTTCACCACTACAGGGACCCCAGGCAAACCCACCAATCCAAGACAATCAGGGACCTGGGGTCAGTAGCTGTGGCCACACGGTTCAGCGGACAGGGCCATAGGAAAACAGGGAAGCTGGGAGGACTGCTGTGCGACAGGGGGAGGACAGACCCAGGGAACCCACTCTCCACAAGGCACTCTCCAACATCATGGGAGCATACCACCATTCCCAGGAGACCATGGGCACGGTACTGGCCAAGTATCAGGAGACCCAGTGGCTGCAGGAGGAACACTACCTTGGGATCAGGGAGGACTTGAAGTCCATTAACACCACCCTGGTCACCAATGCAGGAGTGCTGGCAGAGCTGGCCAACACCATGAGGGACACAGTGGCACACAAACGGGCCCCTGACACTAGCCTGGACGATGAACAGCCCTCCACCTCCACCGGCGCTAGTGGACAGGATGCACCGCCACAGGACCAACAGGCCACCAGCACCCCACCCACTGCAGAAGGAGAACCACCCTGCAAACGGTCCCTGAGATCCAGGAACAAGACAGAGAATATTGCCAAGACCCACACCAGGAAATAAGACCCTCCTGATTGTTACCCTTCTGTCCCACCTTGTCACCCAGTCCAACTTAAACTGCCATTGCCCCCCATGGACAGTGCACCTGTGAGACCAAGAGACTGAACTCTATTATGGACATTCCTCCACCATCACCCCAGCCCATTGCACACCACCCTTCACTTATTAGCACAGAAATAAGAACCCTTGAATCACAAATCATTCTGGGGTCAGTCTGTATTTTCACAAATGTGTAATTACAACCTCTCAGAAATATAGCAATGCCATTGTTCATGTTCACATACCAATGGTACACAGTTGTTGTGCAGCAGTAAACATAGCAGAGGGCACAAAGTGGGACCCAGATCTGTGAAATGAAAAGGCAAAGTGACATGTCAGGGTCCATACACAGAGGTAGAAAGGCAGATTTATGCTATATCCTACAGTAGTATGAGATGTGTGAAGCAGTGCCATCCTCTTACCTGTGTCTCACTGGAAGTATTGCATGATGATGTTGTTTCGGTTGTCTATATCTTCTTCCTCTACCTCCTCTTCTTCACTGTCCACAGGCTCCACAGCTACCACAAGACCAGCATCAGGCCCATCCTCCTGCAGAAAAGGCACCTGGCGTCTCAAAGCCAGGTTGTGCAACATACAGCATGCCATGATGATCTGGCACACCTTCTTTGGTGAGTAGTATAGGGAGCTACCTGTCAGATGGAGGCACCGGAACCTGGCCTTCAGGAGGCCGAAGGTGCACTCTATTATCCTCCTAGTTCACCCATGTGCCTCATTGTAGCATTCCTCTGCCCTTGTCCTGGGATTCCTCACTGGGGTCAGTAGCCATGACAGGTTGGGGTAACCAGAGTCACCTGCAGATATCGAGGGACAACTGTTAGACATCCTCCAAACATTAGGGAATCTCCTACACCCAGACACCTATTTAAACTGTGTAGGGACCTTGGGCTCACCTATTAGCCACACACGGTGCCTGTGGAGTTGCCCCATCTGCTGCTATTCCTCAGAATGTAAGAGTCATGCACTGAGCCAGGATACTTGGCATTCACATGGGAGATGTACTGGTCTGCTAAACACACCATCTGCACATTCATAGAATGGTAGCTTTTCCGGTTTCTGTACACCTGTTCATTCCTGCGGGGGGGGGGGTCGGGGAGACAAATGCCACATGTGTCCCATCAATGGCACCAATGATATTGGGGATATGTCCCAGGGCATAAAAGTCACCTTTCACTGTGGGCAGATCCTCCACCTGAGGGAAAACGATGTAGCTGGGCATGTGTTTCAGCAGGGCAGATAACACTCTGGACAACACGTTACAGAACATTGGCTGTGACATCCCTGATGCCATGGCCACTGTTGTTTGAAAGCACCCACTGGCCAGGAAATGGAGTATTGACAGGACCTGCACTAGAGAGGGGATTCGTGTGGGATGACGGATAGGTGACATCAGGTCTGGCTCCAACTGGGCACACAGTTTCTGGATTGTTGCACGATCAAGTCCGTAAGTGATAATGATGTGTCTGTCTTCCATTGTCGACAGGTACACCAGGGGTCTGTACACCGGAGGATGCCGCCATCTCATCACCTGCCCCAGCGGATGTGCCCTATAGAGGAGAAGGGTGAGCAGAGGGTCATACACCACATAGGTTTCACAAGGCTGTTTAGCAAAATCGTGAAATTATCTCTGTGTGCCTTTGTCTGTCCATATTCCTGGCCTATATAGGTGTGACGCAGTTAGTTGGCCTGCCATGTGGCCCCCTGAAATGGCGGCTGCCTGACCTGTAAGGAGGGACAAGGGGAAATGAGGTAACTGCGCTGGCGTTGTGCAGCGTTGCGGTAGGCGGTCGAAGACCGCTGCGCAATTCAGCATTGGTTTACATTGGGCTCTATGGGTTCCAGGAGCCAATGACGATGTACGCCGGCGGTGACGGTACGCACTGCCGCAGACGTGACCGCCATTTTCTATCTGTTCCCTCACTTGATACCTGACCTTCAACAAGAGAGGACCTACACTGCAAGAGCTGCTGTGACCTGCGTCTGGAAGCGACAATGGCTACAGTGTCTGGGGAAAGGGCCCCTGCCTTCACTGCGGAGGAGTTGGAGAAACTGGTGGATGGGGTCCTCCTCCAGTACACGCATGGTGGATGGGACATGATTGTATGGAGTGTTGTGGATGGAAGGGATGGGGGGGATAGGCCAGCATGTGAGGATGGTGAGTGTATGTTTTTCTGGGACAGGGTGGGGGGTTTGTGGCCAATGTCTGAGAAGAGCTGTACGGGAGAATAACATCCTTTTTAACTTCACTATTCCTCTAGGTCAGCGCCCACCAGAAGAAGGGTATTTGGCGTGCCATCGCCAAGGGAGTGCGTACATTGGGGGTCTACCATAGACGGAGCACCCACTGCCAGAAAAGATGGGAGGTCCTGCGCCGCTGGAGCAAGAAGACCACGGAGGCCCAGCTGGGGGTGTCCTCCCAGCGTGGAAGGGGTGCCTGTCGCACCATGAGCCCTCTGATGTACCGGATCCTGGCGGTGGCATATCCTGAGTTGGATGGGGGCTTGAGAGCATCACAGCAGCCATTAGGGGGTGAGTACACTCTCATTCAGCTGACTCTGCGTGCTTGACGAGGTGTCTGTGTGGGGGAGGTGGGCTGTGGGTTCCCCTAGGCCAGGGCAGAAGGGCAAAGGTAGATCCATTGATTTGCAGGCTCAGTCCCACTCCAACCTCAAAGGTGGTATTTGCCCTCTACACCTAGTGAGGCTCCCATGTGTTCCAGCTGTGCATGAAATGTTTCTAGACAGAGTCCCCCATGGGCATGTGCTTTTCCCCTGCACTGTTAGGGCTTAGTGCATAGGGCTGCTCCCTGTGTGTTGTGTCCGCCAACGGTAGTGGTGTTGCAGGCATTGACCATGTGTCTCCTCTGTCTTTCCCCCTCTTTTTGTTTTGTCATCCAGTCCTTGTGTGCATTAGCTTCATCTGGCAGAGGAGCATTGGCACCAGAGCAGGAGGGAGCTGCAACCCACATGACCCTGGAGGGTGAATTAACGGAGTCAGAAGGCACCAGTGCACCAGCAGCGACATCAAAGGTGGGAAAGGGACACAAGGCGAAGGGCAAGTGAGGACAGGGCATGGAGCCTCCGGCTGAGGGACCCGAGTCACCCCTTCTGGCAACCAGAACAGCAACCTGCACGGCGGTGGACACCTCCTCCTGCACCGCCACTTGCACCGCCACCTACATGTCTGCTGCCTCAGCAACAGTCCCCAGGATCATCCCCAGTGGGCAGCCATCCGAGGCTGCTGTGTCCCTCCACAGGGGCTGACACATTCACCACCGCAAGCATCTCTGCCACCGACACCGCCGCAACCACCACCACCAGCCCCGCGACGTGTTCAGACAGTGCCCAGCCCCGCGACGTGTTCAGACAGTGCCACCACAGCTGACATGGCTATCATCCCCAGTGGCCAGCCGTCTGAGGCTGCAGGAGACGTCCTGGACCCTGCACAGCTTACATGAGGCATGACACCCAGCACTGTTTGTACCTGCAGGTATCATGCTACCTGTTCCCAGGCAATCTCGTGGCACACACACCCAGGTGAGGGAATGGGAACTGCCACACTGCATGTGAAACACTCCACTAACCCAGCCCTTGGCAGGATGAAGCACTCTGGGCACAAAGCCCCCTCCAGAACCAGTGGAGAAAAGCATTCACTAACCCAGTCCTTGGCAGGATGAAGCACTCTGGGCACAAAGCCCAGTGGAGACTGTTATCCACTTGAGAGGCTGTGGCTTTGCACTACCCAGGATAAAGCAGTGGGCAAACGACCCACTGGGAGGACTTGAGAGACTGTGGCTTTGTACTCCCCAGGATAAAGCAGTGGGCAAACCACCCACTGGAGAGACTTGAGAGACTGTGGCTTTGCACTCCCCAGGATAAAGCAGTGGGCAAACCACCCACTGGAGAGACTTGAGAGACTATGGCTTTGCACTCCCCAGGATAAAGCAGTGGGCATGGAGCCCCCTCGTGGAGCTGTGGCATCGTCCGTTCATCCGGCTGAGGTGCCCCCCTCCCCCTGAGGTGCCTGTTTATTTTCGATCTCATGCCCCAGCAGTGTTCTCTCCGTTTTGAGTAAGGTATCATGTGTAGGCTTCTCCCATGCATTTTGGGACCACTCGTCCATGGACAATGATTTCATTACTATCCGGACTTGTGTAGTTGGTGTACATATTTGTATATACTGATATTTTAATATTGGCCTATCTGATTTTGTGATGATTACACTTGGTACAATCATTTAGTCTTTGCGTTCTTCCAGGGGGTGACGGGGGTGTATATGTAATGTTGCTGCATGTATTTGTGTGTATGGTGTTGTGGGTGAGGGTGGGGGTGGGAGTGTTGCGTGTTGCATGTGTGTGTTACTCTCTTTTCCCTCCTCCCCTCCACTGTGTGCTAGGTGCAGTACTCACCGTGGTCGTCGCCGGCGTCTTTGCTGCTCGTGATACAAGAGGAGGTAAACCAACATGGGCAGGACCTGTAACTCGGGCTCCATGGCAACCTGGTTCTTCTTTGGGTGTTGAAAGGTGAGTGGTTTCCGTTTCACAGACTGTTTCCGCCGTGCTTTTGATGGCGCTGGTACCTCCCCGGAAAAGGTGGCGGATAGGCCTGTTGTAATACAGTGGGCGGTACATTGTGTTCTGCCTGTCTGTTGGCGGTTACCACAGCGGTGTTTATTTCTACCGCCGTGGCGGTCGGTGAGTTAAAGTTGCTGTCTATGTTGGCGGTTTCCCCCATGGTTGTGATTCCTTTTTTTTTACCGCCGGCCTGTTGACGGTATTACTGCCGCTTTAACACCGACCTCAAGGGTTGTAATGAGGGCCTGTGTCTTTCATGCACCATCAGCGCACTTACTTTGCTAAATCCAGCTCCTTCCAGTATGTGAATACAAGTTGGGGGTGTCCGAGTTTCGCTTCTGAGGCCTCATTCATTGAACTGGGCGAGCATACCTACCATTGAAACTAAGGCAAACATGCTGGGGAATACTACCTAGTTTCCCTCAAGTAATAAACCAAACAAATGTTGTATGCAACATTTGCTAAAGTTGTGAGAACAATCTTCATACGAGATATTGTGTTCTCTAACCCTTTTTAATTGCATTGGTTAAGATACAAGTTACTAATTGAGTTCTCACACATTCATAGCAAGTAGAAAAGTTGGTGAATAAGTCCCATGGGGCATTTATCTGACTTATTACATTTACTGTGGTTCTCGTGGGCAATCAGGGTGGTCCTTGTGTAGTATACATAAGTTCCCTAAAAAGCACTTCCATATCTAGTCAAGCCTTTCACAGTTTGCCGCACAGGGTACTTCGTCACAATGTGGCATATGTTCTGTCCACCATTATATTCACTGTGGGGACTATAATGCACTTGTCAATCAGCAAACAAAACACCTAACACATTCTGACAGTGGATTAAGGTGTCAAGCAGGTCATATGGAAGCCCATGAGTTCTTCAAATCAACGAATTAAATTCGGCAGCTGCTTGCCTAGCAAAATAGTGGGCCATGAAAGGTAGGTATCCATGTACAGCCATTGAAAGGTTTACCTAACAGCAACTCCACCTCAGTCTATTTCCCAGCCCTTCACATTTGTATGATACAAAATAAAGCAAGTAGGAAAAGACAGGGCTGACTGAGATAGGCACTGGGGACAGTAATCACTCTTCTGCCCTTCCCTTACTTAGAGCAGAATTTACAACAATAACATGGTTGAACCTTTTTGGGTGCTTCAGGAATGTGATCAGCACATGTCTGTAGGAGGCTGGCCTGGCTGTAGTGGGTACCTTGGGTACTTACACCTTATACCAGGTCCAGTTATCTCTTATTAGTGAAGTAGTAGTGTTCTAGCAGCCTAGGCTGATAGAGGTAGCTATAGCAGAGCAGCTTAGGCTGAACTAGGAGACATGCAAAGCTCCTGAAATACCACTTATAGTTACACAGTACTTATGCACCTGTAAAGACAATACTCAGTGTTACCAAAAATAAAGTTATTTATTTGGGTGACAGTACCAAAAATATCTTAGAGACAATACTCCTTCTGGATGTAAGTATTATACACAATATGTACACTAGACACCAAAATTAGACAAGTAAATAGTCATAGAAAAATGCAAACAATAGGAAATGCTATAGATTGCAAAGGGAGAAAATGGGTCTAGGGACAACACAAACCATATACTAAGAAAGTGGAATGAGGATCACAAATTCCCCCTTAGACAAGTGTAGTGTGTGCAGAATCACTGGGAGAGTAAGAATACAGTAAAGGTAAGTCAATTACCCCAACCCAGAGCCCAGAAAAGCAAGAGTAAAGTTCGGCAAGTTTCCTTAGGACACACTACATCTCATGATCGGGATTTTGCAGCAACCAATCGAGTCTGCAAAGAACAACTGCTGGATTCCTGGACCTGAAACCTGCAAAGGTATGGGACCAAGTCCTGAAGTCAAAAGAAGTTCCACGAAGGACAGGAGCCCTTGCCAACCCAGAAGTGGGTGTAAAAGAAAAGTCCCCAGTTAGTCGAAGACTGCAGGAATGCACCCTAGGAAGATGCCAGTGGGTTCCTGCATGATGCAAAAGATTTCCCATGGAGTGAAGATCATTGCAGATGTGATTTCGTGTTGGAAGTCACCAACAGGCCTTGGCTTCAACAAAAGTGCGTTTTGCATCAAAATGGTGCTGGATGAACCCAGGAAGGACCTGGGGACCTAAAATCTGTGTGAGGAGGAATAGGGGGCTCTCAGCATTTTAGAGAGCCCTCAAGATGCCAGCCAGCACCCTTGGAGGTCCCAGGACATGGGATAAAGGAGGTGCAAAATGCAGTTGATGCAGCACAACACAGGAAGGTCCCACACCACTGGAGAACAACTCAGTGATTTGAGCATCGCAATATGGAGTGCTGGGGACCAGGGCCAGGCTGTGCACAAAGGAATTTAGCAAATAGTGCACAGAGGCCTCAGGAAGTGAAGGAGACTCAGTAAAGAAGGGTACCATCGCTTTTGGGAAAGGCAAGGTCTTACCTCCTTCAAATTGCGTCAGCAGGACCTCAGGACAGTCTATGTCAAGGATGTTCACCCTCTGTGTGCTTAGGAGCATGCTCATCACTGTGAGAGGAGTCCAAGGGTACTGGTCGTCGTCTTTGAAGGTGCCTGCTGGAGCAGGGGAGTGACTCCGTCACCCCACGGGAGATTTCTTCGGTCCTTCTGGTGCAGGATGAAGACAAGCGGTCCTCAGAGCATGCACACCATGGAAACTGTTGCAGTTGCTGACTTGGAGCTGAGGTTGCTGAAGAAAAGTATCTCTTATGGATACTTTGTTGCAGTTACAGCGTTTCTTGGAGTAGGCTGCGGTCGATCCGAGGTCAGACGAAGCTGAAGTTGTTGGAGAGGATTCCTGAAGGAAACTTACATGAAGAATCTGAAGAGAACCCACAGGAGAGACCCTAGAAAGCCCTGAGAGGGGTATTGGCTACCTTATCAGGTATGGACCTATCAGGAGGGGTCTCTGACGTCACCTGCTGGCACTGACCACTCAGAGCCCTCCAGAGTGCCCCCACACCCTGTAAAGCAAGATGGCTGAAGTCTGGGACACACTGATGGAGCTCTGGACACCAGCCCTATGGTGGTGATTGACAGGAGAGTGGTCCCTACCCTTTCCTTTGTCCAGCTTCACACCTGAGCAGGGGACAAGGGGTCACTGAACCGGTGCAGACTGGCTTATACAAGGAGAGAACCATCTGTGCCCTTCAAAGCATTTCCAGAGGCTGGGGGAGGCTACTGCTCCCCAGCCTGTGACACGTATTTACAAAGAGAGAGGGTGTAACACCGTGCTCTCAGAGGACAGGCTTTGTTCTGCCTTCCTGGGAATGGGCTGCCCAGACCCCAGGAGTGCAGAACTCTGTCTGTGAGGTGGCAGCAGCTGTAGCTGCAGTGCAAGCCTCATTGAGCTGGTTTGGCAGTACTGGGGGTCCATGGTGGAGCACCCAGGATGCATGGAATTGGCTTCCCAATACCAGATTTGGAATGGGGGACAATTCCATGATCTTGGACATGTTACATGGCCATATTTGGAGTTACCATTGTGAATCTACATATAGGTATTGTCCTACAGTGACAAATTTAAAAGCAGAGAGAGCATAAGCACTGAGGTTCTGATTAGCAGAGCCTCAGTGACAGTCAAGCACAACTGACAACACATACATTAGGCCACAAACTATGAGCACTGGGGTCCTGGCTAGCAGGATCCCAGTGAGATAGGCAAAACACACTGACATATATGTTTTAATCTATGAGCACTGGAGTCCTGGCTAGCAGGATCCCAGTGACACAGTCAAAACACACGGACACACACTCACAAACAGGCCAAAAGTGGGGGTAACCATGCTAGAAAGAGGCTACTTTCTCACAGTGTCACTCTTGCAGCCTTGGCACATCCTCCAGAAAATATGAAGTAGAAGCTGCTGATCCTGTAGCAGCAAAACCTTCAGCTGAAAGTCAAGGAAAGACATGAGTGTGCCTGTGGTTGTCTGATAATGTTGCCATCTAGATGTGGTGGGTAAACAGTTTCTTGTACCAAGTGCCAGTTTTACAACTCGCATTGTATGGGTGAAGAACCTGGCCATTCTTATCCACTCCACCCATATACTTGTTGTAATTATGTATCCAGGTAGCCTTGTGAACTTCGGCCATCTGATTCCAAACATGGATGGGGTGTCACACACTCACCTGGTTCCAACAACGGAGACGATGCTGGGCCTCCAATCCCTCCAGAGGCAGGGAATGAAATCAGATAACATTAACCCTGATTCACCCACTGCCTCTAAGAGGAAAAGGGATGGGATAAAGCAAGAAAAGATGGACTATTGTCACTGGACTGGGTCCGCTGCCTTGCAACACTGCCAGAAAAGTCTGAACTCCCTGGATGACGTTTGTGTTGATGCAGGTGCAGAGCACCAGAAACAGCAAGAAGCATTGTTTACCAACAGTTCTCAGCTCATCATGTTTTTAACAATTGTTTTACAAATAATGTACACTTACAGGCTTCATCGTAAATATTGCATAAGAGAGCAAGAACAATTTAAAAAATAAACTAGAGTTTTTTTTGTCACTCCCAAGATAGTCATAACATACAATGTTCAGATCAAAACTCTAATGCAAGTTTGTGTGCTAGAATCTTCTCCAATAGTCGATTCAACTAATCAAGGAATACTACAGAAAAAAAACCTTCTGTTCAGGTAAAATAAGTTTTGGGCCAAAAAAACACTCCAGAGCTCTGGGCCTCTTTGGGGTTGAGGGGCTAATACACTGTCTGATATCCAAGAACATACGCACGCCTTCGAGAAGCTCGGTCTTGGATTAATAAACTGAACTATAGATTAATGCATACTAACCTGAGGATCGAATACTTAGCCTTGCCTTAGTTATTTAACTGGAATCTGAAGGAATACAGGAGGCTGTGGTGCAAGGAGCCCAAGAAGAGGCAGAATCGTAGCCATGAATGAAGACACTGAAAGTGTCACTGGAGTCAGGATAAGGATGAAGGCTTGGTAGACTAGAGCGGTGGAAATTCCGGGTGACTCAGGAGGTGAGTGCATGGAAGATGCTTGCGCAGGACTGGAACAACGCCAAGAACCAATTCAGATTCAGATGGGGTATTTATTCTAGAATGAAAGATTGTTCAGAAAGGCACGTGTCTCACATGGACAAGTGTAAGTTTCCAAAAAACCCTGGGGAAGAGCATGCTTTACACACACCAGATGTGACCCCTTGTAGGAGGCAGGTCCAAATGGCAGTTGAAAACAATTAATAGTTATTAACGGAACCCAAGAGCATTTCTTTACACGTCAGTAGGTCAGGGTGGACACAGCTAACTGTCCAGGAAACTCGTGGTTCATCTGCGTGGTTCATCTGCAGGTGCACAGGCAGCACCAATATAGGAAGTTCATTGGTTCAGGAGCTCTGAGAGGATCAAAAACTTAGCCTTGTCTTAGTTCTTTCACTGAAATCTGAAGGATAACAGGAGGCTGTGGTGCCAGAAGCCCAAGAAGAGGCAGAGTTGTAGCCATGAATAAAGACACAGAAAGTGTCACTGGAGTCAGCATCAGCATGAAGGCTTGGTAGACTAGAGCTCTGGAAATTACGGGTGACACAGGAGGTGAGTGCATGGAAGATGCTTGCGTAGGACTGGAACAACGCCGAGCACCAATACAGGTTCAGATGGGGTATTTATTCTAGAATGAAAGACTGTTCAGAAAGGCAGGTGTCTCACATGGACAAGTGGAAGTTTCCAAAAACCCTGGGGAAGAGCATGTGTTACCCACACCAGATATGACCCCTTGTAGGAGGCATGTCCAAATGGCAGTTGAAAACAATTAATAATGATTAACGGATCTTAAGAGCATTTTTGCACAAGTCAATAGGTCAGGGTGGACACAGCTAATTGCCCAGGAAACACAGGGTTCATCTGCAGGTGCACAGGCAGAACAAACTAGCACCATTATAGGAAGTTCAATGGTTCAGGAACTCTGAGAGGGAGGCCATAAACTGCATGAGACAGAGAGGTGCCACAAGGAAAGGATTACATGAGCCCAGTGTATAAACCTCACAGCACTGAGGGCACAAGATGAGGTTGTGACAGTGGAGTTTGTAACATGGGAGAAGTGTGCTCTCATCATGAATTGTAGTGAGCACGTACACATCACATCTATCAAGAACTTGACTGCGAGCAGTTCACTGGAACGCAACCCAGTGTGCTGGAATTTCTAGAGCTTCTTCCAAACAAGCCCCTGCAGGAATCCTTTGCGGCAACAATGAACTGTATTGCAGGCCACAGTGCCAGCTTTGTAAAGACCACAGAACAGCTCTACTTCTATTTAGAAATTGTCCATATAAAGGTTATAAACTTTGTGAAGAGGTGGCTGGAAAAGCTCTCATACAATCTTTCCTCTGACTCCTAGTGAGGGAGGGCAGCCTACAGGGTTGTCCTTCCCTGTATACACCTCAAGCTGTACACATAGCAAGTAGAGTTCTCGCACATCATGTACAGCTTGGTACCATAGCAAGCTCTTTTGCATGCCATATAATGCCTGAACAGCAGCCGCCCTTCCTACAGGATCAAAGACTCATCAATGGCTACATTCTTTCCAGCATGGACTGCAAAAGCAAATAAATATCTCTCCTGAGGTACGGTGCAAAGATGGGGGTTACCCAAACTGTGCAGGTAGACCAGTAGGACTGCAACATTGGTTTCCACACTAAACCCATTTTGAGCATAAAGGCCCAGAAATATATTCAACTTCTCAAGCGAAGTGGGAGTCCACCAGCATGCCCTAGAACAAGGCCCTACAGTGCCTATATACTCGCTCAGAAATTGATCAGCACGCAAATTTGCTCAAGGAAGTCTACATCCAAAAGGAGATGGAAGTAGTCAATTGGCAAAAAGTTTGTTGCATCGACTTTACATCCAGTATCACCAGTGATAAGTGGAATCTGGGGCTGAACTAAATTGGGGGCCTGCCAAGAGAGCATACCATCTGTGCTTGCCGCTTCATGTATCTGCACTCTGGGTTGGTCAAACCTGCAACAGTCACCCGCTGCAGACTGTGCTTGTGAAGGAACATCACAACTGGCATCATCGTGTCCCTCAGAATTGCTTGAAGATGAGCCGTCAGATGGGACTCCATCAAACTGAAAAATCACTTCCAGATTCTGCTCATTTTCCTTTCCCTCAGATACTGTATCAGTATCTGCTGTCTCAATCTCTGATCCTGCCTTAGAGCTGTCCTCCATAACCAGAGTTATGGCTTAGGCAGCAGATACCCACTGAGGTGCCACCTCTGCTACTGGCTGAAATTTCCTTTGTGCACAGCCTGGCCCAGGTCCCCAGCACTCTATCCTGCGACACTCAACTCGCTGAGTTGATCCCCGGCGGCTTGGGGCCTTCCTTTGTAGTGCTGCACCAACCGCATTTTGCACTTCCTTTGTACCCATGTCCTGGGACTCCTGTGGGTGTTATCTGGTGCTCTGAGGGCTCCTGAAGTGCTGAGATCCTCCTCTTCCTCTTCACATAGAGTTGAGGCCCCCAGGTCACTCCTGGGTCCAGATAGCACCTACTTGACGCAAAATGCGACTTTGTCGGAACCAAGGCTTGTTGGAGGAATCCAGTGCCAAAACTCACCTGAATCCAACTTCCCAATGTGAGATATCCTTTGCATCATGTAGGAACCCGTTGGCATCTTCCTAGGCTGCATTTCTGTAGTCTTCATCCAACCGGGGACTCTTCTTTTGTACCCTGTTCTGGGTTGGCACAGGCTCCTGTCCTTCCTGGAACTTCTTTTGACTTCTGGAATCGGTCTCCTTCCTTTGCAGGTCTTCAGGTCTAGGAATCCACCATTTGTTGTTTGCAGACTTGGTTGGTTCTTGCAATAACTCTAATCACGACTTGTAGTGTGTCCTAAGGAAACTTGAAGCACTTTACTCCTGCTTTTCTGGGCTCTGAGGTGGCGTAATTTACTTACCTTTACTGTATTCTTACTCTCCCAGCGATTCTGCACACACCACACTTGTCTAGGGGGGAATTAGTGATTCGCATTCCACTTTCTTAGTATATGGTTTGTGTTGCCCCTAGACCTATTTACTTTTATTGCATTCTATAGCATTTCCTATTGTGTGCCCTATCCTATGTCTAATTACTTGCCTTATTTTGGTGTTTAGTGTATATATTGTGTATAATACCTACCTCCAGAAGGAGTATTGCCTCTAAGATATTTTTGTACTGTGTCACCCAAATAAACTACCTTCATTTTTGGTAACACTGAGTATTGTTTTAACTTGTGCATAAGTACTGTGTGACTATAAGTGGTATTGCATGAACTTTGCATGTCTCCTAGTTCAGCTTAAGCTGCTCTGCTATAGCTACCTCTATCAGATTACGCTGCTAGAACACTACTACTTCACTAATAAGGGATAACTGGACCTGCTATAAGGTGTAAGTACGCAAGGTACCCACTACAAACATGGCCAGCCTCCTACACTCTCTCTCTCTTGGTCCAAATGTGGAATCTCGGAGATACTGGCGGATAGCCAGTGCTTCCCCTTCCCCCTTAATGTTACTTAGTATTATTGAGGAGACTGCGTTGAAGTTACACATTGATTTCATCCCCAAATCTAGGGCTGGTGCAGCCCGGTGTTTATTCTGTATTTGTTTTAACACTTCAGGTAAATTGGCAAGTGCTAGGGTACCATGTGTGGTTCTGTATATTGCAGCGAAGACTGTACCCCATGTGGCACAGTCATACACTGAGTGTACCATCCCCAAAAGCAAGCATATAGTGAGAATTCTATGTTTCTCCTGTGGTCCCATATGAGGAAACACAGCTTCCAGCTGATTTGTTTTCTGGGCTATCCAGAACGACATTTTCTCTCATTCTGTGGGTACTTTACCCATAATGGTGTGTACTGTTTGTGGATTATTCCCTTTAGCCAATTGGTATCCAGCAAGCGCTGGTGGTGCTGGATGCGCTGGTGTAGTGTTCATTGTTCGCATTATGAACTGAACTATTCTTCTGTATAGTGTTACTAACTCAAGATATAAGTTTCACAGGTCTGCTGTCTGCATATTTTGTATATCTGGGTGTGGTGTATATGTGGCAAACATAGGCCACGTTGGTCCATCATTACCTAAGGGACCTAATCTCACGCACTGTATTTACATGTGGTAGGGTGCCTTCAAACCAGTTCTGATGCTCTTGATAAGTGAGCGGCATTTCATGATACTGGTATGCTTGGTACCGTTGAGGTATGTTTGCAATTCTATATGTGTGGAATGTGACTGATCTGCTGTCTTCCTCAGGAAAGATGACCCAAGAGTAAAATGTTTCTGTTGGGTAAGCTTCATTCACTTCTACCATAAATGTAACATCCCCGCCCTCCTCTGTTAAGCCATGCGCTACTAGATGTAAAGTTAATGCTTGTCTCACATTCTCAGGAATGTCTATGGCGTTAGCCATCTTATAAAATGGTGAAGAGATTGAACACCAAGTGGGGAGTAAAGTCCTTTTATGAGTTTGAGCTCGAACAACCTACGGCCTAATTAGGTAATCCCTGTTCAGCTGAGGAGATCTTCCCCAAGACCATGGACGTCTCCGTTTAATGGTACTTAGGGTACCTGTAGTGTGTGAGGCTGTGATAATTGTGGTACCTGTAAATGAGTGCCTAAACACCATCATTGGTGGCGCCATGTCATAGTTGGACTCTTGCACTAGGCAACACTGCTGGTTTAAGTATGACAGTACTTATGCTTGTAGGCGATTATGCCAATCCTGCAACAAAACGCAACTGTCATCCCAACCCTTCCGGCTCACCAGCAGTACCTCACCAAAAACCCAAAACAGTCAAAGGTGATTTGTGGCAGCTTTTATGCATGGACTTAAAAGTGTGACATCTCAGGGAGCGTCGTGGTTAAACGGAGATTACCCCTTTCTCACATTAACAACATGTCTCAATCACACATAGGCAATGAAGAAGATGAAGTAAAGTTTCAACAGGTTTATTTTAGTAAAACTGCAATCTGCGATAAGTTGCATGGGCTAAAATGATTAAGATAAATAACAATGCAAAGAACAGAATAGTAAAGACAAGAGTCATTAATACAAAGACTCCCATCATCTTGCAATATCACGAAATAACATGGAGTGTATCATATGTCCTAATACCCTAGCATGTAGGCCTAATTCCTATCCTAGAAGAGAGCTAGGTATGTTACACCTCAATCTGCCAATGCCATGTCCATGAGAAGAGCCCTCAACCCTCATTACCTTGGAATGAGGTCTCTAGCTCAGACTCTGCAGGAACACTAAGACTGGGTCAGTGTCAAGGCAACGTGCTGCATCAATAGCAGTGATGGCATCTGGTCGGAATCCCTCTCAGTATCTGATAAGGTGAGGTGTATATATACAGATCTGCTTGGACCCCTGACGAAGGTTTGTTACCAAACAATACATAACAAGGTATGCTTGGGCGGTAATTAGTATAAACAAATCCCTTGAAAGCGTGAAGAGGGAAAGTACCTAACGCAAACACCTCCAGTTTGTTTGTGTTTGTCACCTGACCTTGACGCCTTAGCGTGGTGGAACTGATTAGGAAATCAAAACATGGGCCTAAGTCAAAACTAGGCAGCCATCTTAAAATAATTAATTAAATAAATGTGCTAAAACAGAGCAAGCTAAGTATTGTTTCATATACATTGATAGCGCTAGTATACAACTAAATCTGATTAGCTCATACCTGTGTTAAATAACGGTCACTGTACGACCCTTTCCTCTGCCATTGTCCTCTGTTACTGCAGATGTTGCATACATCTTTTCTTGTTCTATTTTATGTAAACCACCATTATATGTGGGTGACAGTTGGTATTCCTAATACCAGTCTTGAATGAGTACAAAGAGAGAATGAATGATAATAAAGTCTTAACTGCCTTCTCATCGCCCTAAGCATATCTGCACTTCAGGTTCACCCGGGTGCGCAACGATGATTTAGTTCAAAGTGTGTTTACCATTACAGGCAAAATGAATTTCCCTGGGCTAGCTGACCGCTCCACTGGCTCAATGAGCACCCATAGTGTATTTGGCAGCTCTCATGATAGTCATATTTGAATGCCATAGTTGTTACCATAGAATATTCAGGACTACATTCCAAAATGTCTTTTTTGTAAACTCCCCGGGACAAATGCTGAGTAAATTCATCTTTTGCTTTTTTTAAAAAAAACTTCTTTTTGGGATGAAAGCTCACCAGCCGGGTGTCTGCACCACTGTTGGAAGAGTAGGCTTGATTATCAAACCACTAATTCTTTTAAATATTTCATTTCTATTTCCGCAGAAATGCATCTACAAACTATGGCTATCATGTTTTTCAAGAAGATGGGCTAAAATAAATAGAACATGAGCACATACATCCAGTGTAATTTAAAGCAGCATATTTATTACATTTTGTAAACACTTACAAAAGTGCAATTTAAATCCAAAGAAGAACTTCACACTTTCTTCCCAGGTAATATATAACTTAATTGGCATATCAAGTACCAGGGGCAGCTTAATGTGGCTTGATTGAATATACTCACAATGTTATGAAACCATATCAAATATTAAGGATCATATTTAGAGTTTGGTGGATGGCATACTCTGTCATAAACGTGATAGATACCCCATCAGCCTTATTACAAGTGATTTATAGCCTGTGGCACTTGTTATAGACCAGACAATAAATTCATCACACTGTACCCATCCACCAAACTCAAAATCAGGCTCTTAGAGCCATATTTATCAAAATTTCATGCAGAACGCCACCTTGCTGTCCTGCTCTGCTTGAAAGCGAAGAGGCAGGAATGTGCATATTTGACATCATAAGGGCCATGCAAGGTGGCATTGCGTGGCATGATAAATCTGACTTAGGTTTTGCATCACGGTTACGCCTTCTTGCGTAGCAAAAGGATGGCACAACACCCTTGATTAATATGCCACTTAGCCTATCCTCTTTTTCCTTTATATCTCAATAATAGAAGACCTTCCTAGCACATCATCAGAACTCTACTTGATTATGAGTGTGTGTATTTAGGTATGTGTTATTTCTAGTGTGAAGTCAGACAAAAATGCAGTGGAGTGCTGTACGGGGTCAAAGGCAAGCATAAAGCCAACCAGTGATAGGAGCGATAGCAGGCTTGTGGCTTGTGGACTGTTAATGCATTGTGATGCAGTGTTCCTTAAAGAGATAGAGCTGCAACTATTTCCTAAATTGAAGTAGCTTTGGAAGAGTCCTGATTGATGTTGTTCCAGATCTTCGAGCACAGATGGAAAAGGCCAGCTGCCTAATTATTTATTTTTTAACACTTCGTCTGCTGAGTGGAGGCATCTTTGATCTGGGCAATACTTTTTACTACAATTCACTCATAGAACAATTTAAGCACCTTCAATTTCAAAGACATCTATGATATATAAAGCATGAAAACACAGTTATTAAAAGGATAATATAAATGGAGGAAAGTGGCAGGTTTAAAAACTGACCACAAATGTTCTTCTTTACTCCAAATGCGTCCCAATCACGTTTACAGAGACACATAAGTTTAATATACTGCAATATACAACATCGAAATGTATTTACGTTTAACTTATCACTGATGTTCACCTAACTGTACTATCTCAGATTGCAAAACTGCTCAAGCTACGAATAAAATTATTTCCTATATATTTTTTTCCTTTCACATATAGAATTAATACTGTTATTCTACAGGTCAAGACCTACTAATAGCTTGAACAGATGACGTAAAAGAGGTTATGCTGTCCATTAATTTTCTTGGGCAGCAATTTAGAGTTTACTTTAAAAATATCTGTGATTTGTGATATGTAATTAAATAAATCAACAGTGCATACGCCGTATAATTCATCAAATGACTAATAGCACTTTGCTACTTACCTAAAGGATTACATTATCAGGATGTCTCTTTTCTTGCCTTTCGGGCCAAAGTGACTTTCATTAAAAGTTTCTCCCACCTCGAACACTTTCACAGAATTATTTTAATTTTCAAATTTCAAATGTTTGTGTTGCAAGTGTAATCTGAAAAGAATTAAAGTCCACTCAGTGATGTAAATCACTTAGCCCTTTATGGGCAGACTAATGCAGTTTTCAATCAAAGGGGCATATTTACAAGCCCTATGGGCTGCTGGTGCGTCATTTTTTGTGATGTACTGGTGGTACATAGTGCAGACCCATATCTACAAGACTATGCAAAGCCACTTTGCATGGCTTTTCATGGCCTCCTGGATGTGGCGCAAATGGCTGCATTGCCTTACACTGCGTCGGGAAGGCGTACCATGGGCGTTGTGGTGGGTGTTCCCATGTAACGCCCATGGGTTTTGACGCATTCGCAGATTTACAAGAATCTGTAAACCTGGGAATGCATCAAAACTGTACATCTCCTCAGGTCAGGTGCAACGAGGAGAAATATCTTTTTTCCTCCTCGTTGTTTCTTCTTTCTGTGTGTACTGCATTTTGCAGCACATATAGAAAAAGGAAAATGTCTCCCTGGATTGTTTTTTTGCAGGAAAGTGTCCCTTCCTGTGCAAAAACAATCCTACCAACAATGCAGACACTCTTTTACTATAGTGGAAGGGTGCCTGCTTTGGTACTAGGCAGCAATTTGTGCGCCAGCGGAGGGGGAAAGGACAGAAATGCATTGTATAAAAACTGTGTATTTCCACCCTTTTGAATTGGTGAAGGGCAGGGCAGCAGAAAGACTCGCAGCATCTCCCTACATCAATTCCTACTAAATATGCCCTTAAAAGTTTATAATATTGTTAGGCCAAGATTTATAAAGATTTTGCAATGGGGTTTCGTTCCTTTTTTTCATCACTTGTTTTGGTGCAGACTAGACAAAACGTTCCTCTTTGTTTTTTCAACACAACACAAAGGTCGATTGGTATGGCTTTCTTAGGCAAAGTAAGATATTACTTTGTGTCAGATAGGCATTCTATGGCAGGTACATGGGCAGTTCATGTATCTATCCACGGATTTTGACAGAAACTAGAACTTAAAAGGAGATGTAGACATGGGTTTGTGCCATAATCTGTTACTTGTTTGATGGTGTAACAAGGAGAGTGTTGTTTCGTTTTTGCATATGTGCTACTTTCTTGAGCACATATACAAAGAGGAATTTTTTTGTGGAAGAAGGTACCCCTCCCGGCAAAAAAACTATACCGGCCGCAAGGCAGACATCTTTGCACTACTGTGCAAGGATGCCTGCATTGGCACTGAGCAGCCCAAAAGGCGGCAGTGCATGGAGAGAGCATAACTGCCCCATTTCTTTGAATATATGGCACAGTTCTGCTTTCTCCCTCCAAGGGATCCAATGTAATACAACAACATTGCACCACTTCTTTCTAAATATGCTCCTTAGATTGCTGTGTTACATTTCACGGTGGCTCATATGGCAGCATTCTTCAATCTATGTGGGGAAATCCCAGTACAGACAAGCCTACAATTATTGTATTGGTTCAATAGGATGATTCCATATGCTAGCGAGCTAACTCTTGAGCAGAGTGGAACTCCAAAAAGTATCTGGAATGTCCTTTGATTTTCCACTGCTTTAATGGGAAGATTTATAATGACTTTGCTCCACCACAAAGTCATACAAAGTGGCACAAAGTATTTATTTCCCAGCACAAAACAATCTTTGCACTGGAAAGTTGTTCTTAGCTGTTGATGCTGCTTTGTCCTATTTTGTGTCAAGGGAGAGTTCCAATGGGGGCACTTGGGAATTTCAACACTGCCACCCATTGATTCTGACTTAAAACCAGATCTAAAAAGTTTGTCAGACCTGGCTTTTAGTTAAAAAATAGCACCTCTTGAGAAGGCCATTAGGTAGGAGTGATATATTTCTCAACCTTTCAGAAATTGCATGTTTGCTGTACTGTACAGCAGAAATCCGATGTGTGTAATGTTTTAAAGTTTATCTTGGCATGGCATTTTGTACTGGAAAGGAAGTCAGCCTGTACAAAATCCAAGCTTGTCATTACACATATCATACAAAGGTTTATATATGGTGCTATTATACCTGGTTGTGCAACGGTAAAAAGAACAGATGATGGACAGAATGCTGAACAATGCAAACATTCACCCCCAGTCACAAAGATTTAGGTTTAATCTATTGTTCTCTTGCTCACCATGCCACCCCAGTTTGGACCCAGCCATATGGTTGTGCATCGGAGCTGAGGAAGGGAGAAGTGAAAGGCCATATTTAAGGCCTCATTTACAAAGTTTTGACAGAGGGTAGATTCGCAAGCGTTTTTACTGTGTCGCCGGCATCAAAACAAAAGGGCAGGATTGCGCCATATCTACAAGATATGGTGTATTCCTGTCCCTGTCCCCTGGGTTGGCACACAAATTCCTGACATGCGCCAATGCAGGCAGCCTTGCACCATGGTGCAAGGATGCCTGCATTATGGGGATGATTGTTTGTGTGCAGGAAGGGACACCTTCCCGCACAAAAACAATCACAAGAGACATTTTCCTCCTTCTATGTGTGAATTACCATGGTGCAAGGGTGCCTGCATTGCAGGAATTGTTGCTTATGTTCAGGAAGAGGCACCTTCCTGCACATAAACAAACATTAAAGGTGTTTTCCTTCTATGTGTGCTGCAGAATGCAGCACTTATAAAAAGAGCAAATAACGAGGAGAAATAAAGTTATTTCTCCTCGTTATGCCACTTATATGAAAACACTGGGGTGGTGTAGGAATCTGATACATTCCCACCCTTGTAAATCTGGGAGTGTGTCTTATTCCATGGGTGTAGCGTGAAAGAGGGCCATATTTATAGGGCTATGAAAAGCCATGCAAGGTGGCTTTACGTGGCTATATAAATATGTGAGAGCGTACTACTCTGCCTGAGCATCACAAAAGTGTCACTCCATCAGCGTTATTGTTCAACAGGGGTATCATAAATATGCCCCTGTGTCTCTAGTTAGCCAGCATCACAAAAGTGTCACTCCATCAGCGTTATTGTTCCACAGCGGTATTATAAATATGCCCCTGTGTCTCTAGTTGGCAGACGTTTGCACTCTGCCTAAGCAGGGACCACAATCCTAGTCAGGACAAATACGAATGCACAAATTTAGCAGTCACTAAACCTAGACATGTATTCAGGGACCGGCTAAGACACAGAGGACCAGATTTACTAAAAAGTGGTGCTGCTGCACCAAACTTTGCAGCACTGTACTGCCTCACTTTAGAAATGCAGGGATATGCCATATTTACTAAAATATGGTGCACCCCTGTGTTTCCCTTTGTACCGGCGCTAAATTTAGCTGCCAATGCTGGCACCCTTACACCATAGTGCAAGGGTATCTGCATTGTGGGGATTGTTTGTTTATGTGCAGGAAGGTGTCCCTTCCTGCACATAAACAATCTACAATGGTGATTTGGCACTTATATATGTGCTGCAAAATGCAGCACACATAGAAGTAGCAACCCGTTTGTTTTGAACTATTGTTTATTTGCATAAAGGGGCACCTTCCTGCACATAAATATTCCTTCTTTGTCTTTTTCTCTTTCCATGTGTGTTGCAGAATGCAGCACATGGAAAAAGCAAAAGCAAGGAGGAATAAAAGCATTCCTCCTCATTGTGCCATGCTAACACCGCTCCGGAGGTGCTAGGGCCTTGTAAATCTTGCCCAGAATGGCTAAATTAAGAAAATGCCAACTTCTAAAAATGGCACTTTCATACCTGAAATTTAAAAACCACCTTCATCTAAATATGTATTTTGCAATTATGAATCCAAAGACATCAAACTCAATATTTCTATATTTTCCAGATCAGGTATTACACTTGAAAGATATTTTAAGGCAACCCCAAATGCTAGTTTAAGGGAAAGATAGCCATTGCAATGCTGAAAAACAAATTTAAGAGTGCTTTACTCTCTGGACATGTTAAACTTAAAAATACATGTTCAACTTTTTAAGTCCACTGCACTCTGCCCTTGGGGCTAACTACGTCCTATCTTGGGGTGACTTACATGTAATAGAAAGGAAGTTTTGCGCCTGCAAGTGGTACACTTGCCTGGTCAAAATGGCAGGTTAAACTGCGCACACAGGCTCTGCAGTGGCAGGCCTAAGACATGTTTGAAAGGCTACAGTAGTGGGTGGCACAATCAGTGCTGCAGGCCCACTAGTAGCATTTGAAGCACATGCACTGGAAACACTTAGGGCAATTTACTGGGGACTTACCAGTAAATCAAATGTGCTAATCATGGAGAAGCCAATGTAGCCGTGCTTTAGATACAGAGAACATGCACATTAGCTCTGGTCAGCAGCTTTCTTTGTTTTTTGGCAATATGTTGTTTGAGTGTGCGGTTAGTCCCCAGGGTGAATCCAAGTGACTTATCGTTCAGTGAAAGTTGGGGTTGGAAGCAGTCAAAGTTAATGTCACTGAAGAAAGTTTGTCCAGTATTTTGTTTATTGTTCTTGGCACATAACAAAAATATACTTTGGTTGGGTTGAGCTTCACATAGGCACTGGTTATTCAAATCTGGATGATGAGCAAGCTGTGCTTGAGGTGTGGATGTCTGAAACAGAGGAGACTTTCAATCAGAGTTGCATTTTATCAGCATATTAGTGCATTTTGATGTTATCAGTGAGTACAGCACCGGTCATTTATAGGTTGAAAATACCAGAGGACAATGTGGAATCCTGTGGTACTCCAATAGTGATAGAGATCTTTTTCGATCTGGACATACTCAGGTGAACATATTGGTGTTGGTTGGAAAGGTAGGTGTACAACCGGTTAAGGACATTTCCGGTGAATCCCATTGAAGTCTCCGGGGTGCATATGTGGGTGGGATGGTTAACTGTGTTGAAGGCATATTTATATGCCTTTATATAATATTTATGCCAAACCAGGTGATGTAGGTGTGACCCGGATACGGGAGTACTTGGATGGTCTCTGGATGCCTCGCTTTACGGAGGCCCAGTCGGGGGAATTGGAGGAGGAGGTGTCCTTGGACGACTTGGTGGAGGCATTGGTAGGTATGGCGTCTGGGAAAGCGCCTGGTCCTGATGGGCTACCAGTCGAATTTTACCAAACTTATCCCGCTGTGATTCTGCCGCGACTGCTCGAGATACTTCATGAGGCGCGGAGTGAGGGTCTTCCCCCGGAGAATATGCGGGAAGCATTGATAGTCATGCTACCGAAACCTGTGATGGTGGCTGATGACCCAGGCTCCTATAGACCGTTATCCATGCTAAATGTGGATCATTTGAGTCGAGTGGTGAAACATTTAGTTCAGGGAGATCAATGCGGATTTATACCGGGGAGGGGGACTCATATGAATATACGGTGCTTAACACATATACTACACGAGACCCGTGACTCCACATTTCCCATAGCCGTGGTGGCTCTTGATATGGAGAAAGCGTTTGACACCTTATCCTGGGAATACTTATGGGAGGTGATACGTAGGATGGGTATAGGTCCTGTCTTTCTGTCCTGGGTGCGTCTTTTGTATGCAGCACCTCGGGGGACAGTGCGTACGGGGGCGATAGTATCAGTCCTTCACTATCGAACGATGCACATGGCAGGGGTGCCCCTTGTTGCCATTTCTGTTCGCATTGGCTTTGGAGCCTCTGGCCATACAACTACGGTCTGGGCTGGATAGGTGGGGCATCCGTGTGGGGACAAGAACGCATATTATTTCACTGTATGCAGATGATGCCCTGATGTATGTTACAGACCCGGAGCGAGCGGACCCCCTCTTGTTGGGTATGATGGACATTTTTGGGCAGGCATCAGGCCTCAGAATCAATAGGCACAAAACGGGATTATTCCCGATGGCAGGTCTGTCGACGTTGGCGGTTCCTGAGTTACCCTGTTTGGGACTGTCCTGAGAGACTGAGTACTTTTCATATTTAGGCATTCAAGTGACGCACTCCCACAACTGCAATTTACTTTAAACATGGGAAGAGTACTGGAGAGCCTCCGTTCCTCTGTTCAATTCTGGACCTCTCTCCCATTATCCGTTATGGGTAGAATCGCACTTAGTAAAATGATCGTTCTCCCCCGGTGCCTGTATGTTATGCAGAATTCACTCTGTGAACTTCCTCTTTCATTATTCTGGCAGCTGGATAGACTACTATTATCTCTAGTCTGGGTGGACAAAAGATGTAGAGTCCTCATGGAACTCCTGAAGTTGGACCTGGCTAGTGGGGGTCTAGGACAGTGAGACCTCTACCTATATTACCTAGAGGGGTTACTACAGTATGCAGTCCGGTGGTATGAGGACACTTCCAATTGGGAAAAGGAATTGTTAACTGGCTCTGTTTGTGTGGAGCATCTCCCGCATATACCAATGGGGGGCTCTAGGGTTCCCCAGGGTGCACCCTATTTGGTAGAACAGGTATCGAGAGCTTGGGAGAGTGCAGTTGTGCAGGTTCTATGCAGGGCCCCGTACGCACGCCTGGTGGATCCAACACTTTGTCAAGGCCGCTGAGGTGATGTATTTAGCCAAGTGGTGAGCAGGGGGTTGTTATAATGTGCAGACTTATACCACAATGGCACATTTATTGCAAGGGAAGAAGCCAAGGCCCTGTTTGGAGTGGGTCCGGGGCAGTTCCTACAGTATGCAAAGATTTTGCCGACGGCCAGAGGGATCTGGGTGACATTTCCAGAGGAGCCAGCTGAATCCCACCTCCTGGTGACTCTCCTTGACCCAGGAGGTGACACGGTCCCGACCTTATAAAGCTCTCAAGGGTGACAGGCTAACTGGAATGCAGAGGAGCAGGGGCTGCTGGGAAGCTGACCTAGGAGTGGCGCTCACAGATGGGGAATGGAAGAGAGCCTGTTCACTGGTGTGGGATGCGACTAGCAATGCTCGATTTAAGTATTTAAGTTGATGCACTTCTATTACTTGCATAGAGCATACCAGACACCTCGGCGCTTGCATAGAATATCTCCCTCAGGACCTGACAGCTGTGGTCATTGTGGGGCGCCGTCGGCTTCATTTGATCATATGACATGGGCCTGTAGTGCTGTCCAACCCCTTTGGCGTCAGGTAGTGGAGGTGCTGAGGGAGGTCACGGCTGTGCGAGTGCAGGTAACGATGAAACAGTGTATGCTGGGCCTGCTCCCTGTCCCTAAAAAGGGTCGTAAAATGGCATATATGTTTGCACAGTTGGGGATTATCTTGCCAAAGAGGCTTGTTGCGATCCGATGGGCTAGCCCGCATCCCCCGCTGCACGCTGCTTGGCTGAGTGACTTGGCTGAATGGGCCACTGCAGAGGAGTGTCGCCTAAGAAAGGTTCGAGTGGATGAGCATGCTGACTGCGACTTGGAGCTCTGGCATGCCATGATCAATGAGTTATCTGGTGTGTGAGAGAGTGAGGGGGAAGACCCCTTAACAAACGCTTCCACTTGCTGACCTCTGGATATAGTTAGGCCGTTCAAGGAATGAGTCTGGGGGTTATAGAGGTATAGCTGTGGGTTCTGGGGTTTTAAGGTGGATGTGCCTACAGGGTTAGCTTTTGATGTGGGGATCATCATGAGTGGACCTCCTCCTCATCTTCGTCCCTGACTTGTATATGGACTGTTATCCAGTTGCCCCCCGTGGGCGTCCCCACCCTTGGTCGTGTGTGCGTGATGCCTTCGATGTCGTATGGGCACTTGCTGCACTATCTTCTGTTCTATCGGTGCTCGCTATACTCACAGTGTTCTGTTTGTTCCATAGTTAATGTATTGAAGTGCACTGCACTGAATTTGTAGTGGTTGGCGTCGCTAATCAATGTACCTACTCAGTATGCAGTGGTTGGTTCGACCTACTATAGTACCATAAATGTTTTATTTCTCTATGTTTACTAGGTCTGAGCACAATGTGTGGACGCGGGTTGGGGGCTCAAGCTGGTACTGACATTGGCCGGTCAGCTGACTGTAATTTCCCTTAAATGTAATCTGCTATAATGTGGTGCATAGTTATATGTGTTTTTTAATTAAATTTAAAAAAGGATCATATTTAGAGTTTGGTGGATGGCATACTCTGTCATAAACGTGATGGATTTCCCATCAACCTTATTACAAGTGAGCTATAGCCTGTGGCACTTGTTATAGAGCAGACAGTAAATCCATCACACTGTACCCATCCGCTAAACTCAAAATCAGGCTCTTAGGGACACATTTATCAATCTTTCATGCAGCACCCCACCTTGCTGTCCTGCTCTGCTTGAAAGTGAAGCGGCAGGAATGTGCATATTTAATATCAAACGGAGCATTCCTGTCCTTTCCTTGTGCTAGTGCCCTTTTGGCTGCCTAGCGCCAAAGCATGCACCCCTGCACCATGGCTCAGCGAAGTTATGTAGGTAGGACTGTTTTTTGCAGGAAGGGGCATCTTCAGAGGCATTTTTCTCTTTATAAGTATGCCTCAGAATGAAGCACAATAGAAAGGGGAAACAAAGAGGAGAAATAAAGATAGTTCTTCTTGTTGCTCCTTACCTGTGAAGATGTAGCATTTTGATGCACTCCTAGGTCTGCCAATGATGGTAAATCTTGGAACGCACCAAAATCCATGCGTGGGTGCGGGGGAACACCCATGCTCCACTGATCAAACTCCTCCTTAGGGCAGAGAAACACCAGGCAGTGATTTGTGCCCAGATTTATCAAGCTGCTCAGGGCCATGCAAGGTGGCATTGCGTGGCATGATAAATCTTACTTTTGTTTTGCATCATGCTTCACCTCCTTGCGTAGCAAAAGGATGACACAAAACCCTTGATTAATATTAATATATTAATATGCCCCTTAGTCTATCCGCTTTTTCCTTTATATCTCAATATTAGAAGACCCTCCTAGCACATCATCAGAACTCTACTTGATTATGAGTGTGTGTGTACCTAAGTATGTGTTATGTTTATAGTGTGAAGTCAGCCAAAAAAGCAGTGGAGTGCTGTACGGCGTGAAAGGCAGGCATAAAGCCAACCAGTGAAACGAGAGGTAGCAGGCTTGCAGACTGTTAAAGCATTGTGATGCAGTGTTCCTTAACACCTCGGGTGCCGTGGACGTAATGGTTACGTCCTGGGCAGCACGGCTCGGGTGCTTCCCAGGATGTAACCGTTATGTCCAGACAGGGGCCAACGGGGAAAGTGCTTGCACTCCCCCTGGGGGCCTGATACCCCCTCCCCTGGGCAGGGGTGGAAGGAGAATTGCTTCCATTTCCACCCCACCACCTACCCCCCCATAACGTCTGATGACATCAGCGCGCAATCACACGCTGACCTCATCAGAGGCCTGCTCCTACCACGCTGGAAGCGAGGCACGGGTCACTCCCTTGGGGGCAATTTTACTTTTAGTCCATTTCTGCCCCCCTTGGGGATAGATCGGACTATTTTTATTTGGCCAATCTGCCCCCAAGGGGGGGCAGAAACCACTAGACACCAGGGATTTTTTTTTTTTTGTGGCAGTTTCACGCAAGGGGGGGCGACCATTTAGGCAAGGGTCGTTCCCCTGGGGGACACATTTATTTTAGGTCATTTCTGCCCCCATCAGCCTATTTTTATTAGGCCGATCTGCCCCCAAGGGGGGCAGAAACCACTGGGCACCAGGGATTTTTTTTGTACCAATTTGACGACAGGCAAGGGTCGCTCCCCTGGGTGGGGCGGGGACATTTATTTTAGGCCATTTCTGCTTCCCTTGGGCGAAGATCGGCCTCTTTCTATTAGGCTGATCTGCCCCCGGGGGGCAGAAACCACTTAGGCACCAGGGATTGGTGTGTGTGTATGTGGTGTTTTGTTTGGGGGGAAGCCCCTTGGGCAAGGGTCACTCCCTATGGGGGGCACATTACTGTTCCCCATATTTGTCCCCCCAGGGGGCAGATCGGCCTACTTTTGGAAGGCCCATCTGCCCCCGAGGGGAGCAGAAAGCCCACCAGAGACCAGGGAAGATTTTTTCCAAAATAAGAGGGTGGGGGTATGCCATACCCCCACCCTAAATAAATGGGACCAAAGTTGTTCTGCCCACTGTTGGGCAGATGGGGCAATTATCCTGGATCCACTCTCGTGGTGGGCAGAAAGCATACTAGATGCCAGGGGATTTAAAAAAAAAAATAGTGGTGTGGTGACTACCAACCAGTATGGGCCTGTTTATGCCTCCACCCCAACTGAAGGGGGTAGCAGTATTTCAGCTCTCCCTTCGCACATTAAAACATCTTATCCCATGGCTAGCAAGAGAATAATTGATTATTTTGGGTTATGGTTTTATATTTGGGCCATGAGAGCTTGGCTAACTCTAAAAATCGTCCCACTTGAAATAGTGAGGGCTGCACTTTTTGGAATTTGAGACTCTGCCATGTAGAAAAATCCACAAGACCTAGACACATCTGAAAACTAAAGCTCTGGGTGATTCCAAGGTGGTGTGCTTCACATGCACCCGCACCATTTTCTTACCCACAATGTCCTGCAAACCTCCAACCTTGCTGGAAATCAAACATTTTCTCCACATTTTTGTGATGGAACCTTCAGGAATCTGCAGGAACCCACAAAATTCCTCCCACCAAACATTGTCTCATCTATACTAATATAAATTCTGCAGCAATTGTCAGCCTAAAAAATGTTTTTTCCAAAAACTCCCCTTTTGGACCCACTTTGATTCCCCTCCATTCTCAATATGTTTTTGTCTCTTCCCTGTCACAGGCTCTTGGCCCACCAATACAAGTGAGGTATTGTTTTTACCGGGAGACTGAGGGGAACGTTGGGTGTAGGAAATTTGTCACGGTGCAGTTATGCCACACAGAAATGGGGGAAAAATTAGATTTTTTAACTAAATTTGAGGTTTGCTGAGGATTATGGGTAAGAAAACATTGGGGGATCCACGCAAGTCACACCTCGCTAGACTCCCTCGGGTGTCTAGTTTTCAGAAATGTCTGGGTTTGGTAGGTTTCCCTAGATGGCTGCTGAGCCCAGGACCAAAAACGCAGGTGCCCCCGCAAAAATAGGAAGTTTTGTATTTGGTAATTTTGATGTGTCCACATAGTGTTTTGGGACATTTCCTTTCGCGGTCACTATGTATAACCTCACTAGTGAGGTACCATTTTTATCAGGAGACTTGGGGAAACAATGGGTGGAAGAAAATCTGTAGCTCCTCTCAGATTCCAGAACTTTCTGTCACCAAAATGTGAGGAAAAAGTGTTTTTCGGGCCAAATTTTGAGGTTTGTAAAGGATTGTGGGTAACAGAACCTGGTCAGAGCCCCACAAGTCACCCCTTCTTGAATGCCCCTAGGTGTACAGTTTTCAAAAATTTGCAGGTTTCGTAGGTTTCCCTAGGTGCCGGCTGAGCTAGAGGCCAAAATCCACAGCTAGGCACTTTGCAAATGACAGGTATTTTTTCTTTGGGAGAATGTGATGTGTCCACATTGTGTTTTGGGGCATTTCCTTTTGCGGGCGCTAGGCCTACCCACACAAGTGATGTACCATTTTTAATGGGAGACTCGGGGAAATGCTGGGTGGAAGTAAATTTGTGGCTCCTCTAAGATTCCAGAACTTTGTGTCACCGAAATGTGAGGAAAAAGTGTATTTTTGGCCACCTTTGGAGGTTTGCAAAGTATTCTGGGTAACAGAACTTAGTCAGAGCCTCACAAGTCACCCGATCCTGGATTCCCCTAGGTGTCTAGTTTTCAAAAATGTGCAGGTTTGGTAGGTTTCCCTAGGTGCCGGCTGAGCTAGAGGCCAAAATCCACAGCTAGGCACTTTGCAAAAAACAGGTCTGTTTTCTTTGGGAAAATGTGATGTGTTCATGTTGCGTTTCCTGTTGCGATCATTAGGCCTACCCATGCAAGTGAGGTACCAGTTTTATTGGGAGACTTAGGGGAACACATAATACCAAAACAATTGTTATTGCCCCTTGTTTTTCTCTACATTTGTTCCTTCAAAATGTAAGACAATGTGTTAAAAAGACATCTATTTGAGAAATGCCCTGTAATCCACATGCTAGCATGGGCACCTCGGAATTCAGAGATGTGCAAATAACCACTGCTTCTCAACACCTTATCTTGTGCCCATTTTGGAAATACAAAGGTTTTCTCACAACCAGAAGAGCCCAATAGATGTAACGGTATTTTGCTTTAAAAAATCTGACATCGCAGAAAAAAGTTACAGAGTAAAACGTGGAGAAAAATAGCTGTTTTTTTCATCTCAATTTAAATATTTTTTTATTTCAGCTGTTACTTTCTGTAGGAAACCCTGGTAGGATCTACACAAATGATCCCTTGCTGAATTTAGAATTTTGTCTTCGTTTCAGAAATGTTTAGCTTTCTGGGATCTAGCATTGGTTTCACACCCATTTTTGTCACTAACTGAAGGAGGCTGAAAGTACAAACAATAGTAAAAATGGGGTATTTCCCAGTAAAATGCCCAAATTGTGTTGAAAAATTTTGGTTTTCTGATTCAAGTCTGCCTGTTCCTAAAAGCTGGGAAACTGGTGATTTTAGCCCAGCAAACCCTTTGTTGATGCCATTTTCAGGAGAAAAAAAACACAAGCCTTCTTCTGCAGCCTTTTTTTCATATTTCTTTGAAAACATCAAAATTTTCCTTGTATTTTGGCTAATTTCTCGATCTCCTTCAGGGGAACCCACAACGTCTGGGTACCTCTAGAATCCCTAGGATGTTGGGAAAAAAGGACGCATATTTGGCTTGGGTAGCTTATGTGGACAAAAAGTTATGAGGGCCTAAGCGCAAACTGCCCCAAATAGCCAAAAAAAGGACTGGCGCCTGAGGGGAAAAGGCCTGGCAGCAAAAGGGTTAAAGAGATACACCCGCAACTATTTCCTAAATTGAAGTAGCTTTGGAAGAATCTTGATTGATGTTGTTCCAGATCTTGGAGTAGAAATGGAAAAGGCCCGCTGCCTAATTATTTATTTTTTAACACTTCGGGGCATGTTTATACTCTGCTTGCACCGGATTTGCGTCATTTTTTTTAATGCAAATATGGCGCAAAACGAATTCCATATTTATACTTTGACGCTAGACCTTGCGAACGTCAAAATATCTTAATGTGCGTCATTTTCTGGATGTGTGAAACTGCCCTGTGTTAATGACATGCAAGGTAGGCGTTCACGTCCAAAAAATGGCTTAAACACCTGTGCGCCATATTTATCCAACCACACAAAAATGCCGCCCGGCTGGGAGGCGGAGTTGGAAAATGACACACATCCCGATTTGCAGCAAAAATTAACGCCTGGGTCAGGGCAGGCATTAAAATGGGGCAAACACACCAGTACTTAAGGAAAACCCACAGAAGCAACATCAAAGCTCCAAAAGGAAGCTATTTGGAGGTGCTATTCATCCAGCATGCACGAAGACGTAGAGCACAGGAGCAACATCAGCAGCTTCCACCACACCAACAGGGACCCCAAAGGCAATGCCAAAGCCAGGAGAGGATATTCCAGACCACAACAAACCTTCAGGGCCTCAGGGAACACGACATCATCCAGAGGTACAGACTAAATTGGCAAGCCATACAGCAGCTGCTGCGCCACATTGAGCCACAGTTGGCACCCAGCTTGCAGATACCCAACATCATTCCACCAGAGACTAGGCTGCTAGCTGTCCTCCACATGTTGGCAAGTGGCTCTTTCCAAACCACTGGTGCCCTGGTTGCCGGGAACTCACAGCCATCATTCTCTGCCTTCCTACCCAAGGCACTGGATGCCATCATCTCCCTCACACCCCGCCACATCAGCTTCCCCAACACACAGGAGAAGCAGCAGGAGACCAAACAGGGGTTCTATCAAATCAATGGCTTCCCACACGTGCTTGGTGCCATTGACTGCACACATGTATCGATTGTGCCACCTGCTGCAACCTAGCATCTATACCACAACAAGAAGAACACACACTCCATCAATGTGCAGGCCATTGTGGATCACCGGGGATTGATCACCAACATCGTGGCAAAGTATCCTGGAACTGTACATGATTCATTCATCTTCCACCACTACACCATAAATCAACACTTCCAGGATGGACGATATGGCAATGGCCTACTTGTTGGTAAGTACAGAAACCTAGTTATTTACACACTGCACAGCAACCCAGTAGGACAAAAAAAACATACACCGCTACATTGACACGTGGCCAGGAAGACACTGAGGTTGGGACACTGGTTGTCATGTTTGATACCCTGACCCAATGGGATACACACCTATGGACAAATGACAGACGCAAATAACAACAGGTGCCACTTCCAGAGCCACAAGGGAGCAATTTTAAACCACACAGTGTCAATGACATGGCCTTAAATGGCAGTACAACTTGGAAGATGAATCTTTGAATATCACATCAATAACACTCAATCACACACCCTTCCAATCAGCTGAACACCAGTTTTGATAATTGAACAACTCAATGCTGAAAGAACATCCTAGAACCCTAGGATCCCACACAACAACACAAACACAGATGAGTCACAGACGACACAAGATAACAACTGCCATGCAAAGTGATAATCAAGGTGCAAACAACATCCAAATATTTACACTCATTTTCTCTTTCAGATGATCAGGGTTACGGGTTCCAGCCATGAACATGACTCCATTTCCCAACCCAAACACAGCATCAAAGCGTGCCTATATTGACCTGCAATGGCCTGCAAGATCATTTTGACCTGTGCCATCCTGCACAACGTTTGTGTAAGGAGGAACATTCCCCTCTGTGAACCAGACCCACAAATGCCTGAAGAGGAGGAAGAGGAGGATGCTGTTCGTGAACATGAGGGGGGCCATCCAAACACTGCAGCAGGATTGCGTCGGAGACAACACATTGTACAAAACTTCTTCTAATTCTAGTTACCATCACCACTTTGTTATCATATGTCATTAAACACCTACCTTCATCACTCAATCATGCTCTGGGTAATGTGTATGCATCACATTATCCCTGGGAATCATAATCAGAGTTTAGCCTCATGGAGCTTTGCCGAAATACAGATTAGGATACTGAAAAAGCCACATCACATTTGATGGGTATGAATGTACAGCCAACATCACACACAGTGTAAATGACATATGTCCTGTCTATTTCACATGTGAAGGCCAATAGCAGAGGGCAAAAGCTATGACACACATCCATGTTGCCAACATGGTTCATTGCAGCACATGAAACACAACTAAGACACCATCAATCATAAGGTAAAAAAGTGTTTAATACGTGAGGCAGTGGGTCTGCTATTGCATTGGTAACAGGAATGGCTGACTAGACCCTTGACAGCAGTAAGTGTGACATCAGCTATCTTTGCAAGGAGCATGTGTGACATGGAGTCCATCTAAGCTGAAAATGGATAGCATGAGTGCCCCAAGTATGACAAGCATTGCTCACAAGACATGCCCTGCGCAGTCCATCCCAGGTAATAAGTCCTGTCACTGCCATGTTTTAAGTCTCTCCCCACCCTTCTCTAGGGGGGCCTGTAAATGGACTATCTGTACCCTTATAACCTTCATCTACACACACCCAGACTCCCATTTTGACTCCTGTGTGCTTCCCTCTTCAGTATGGCAGGCCATAGTCATAGTTCACCAGTATGCATGGCCTTCAGGTCCGAAAATGCACTGCCTGGTGGTCGGTAGGACCTGTAATCAGCTGTCCATTGCTTGCCATGTGAAAGGTCCAGTTAGCCCTTTGAACTTGATTCTCAACTCCAGGACTTGTGAGAGACTGAACCTGCACATGGGTGTATGCTAAGATCAGCAGGCCAGCACTCCTATGACTGCTGCCATTCCCAAGGTGCATACAAACTTGAGACCTACCTCATCAAGATTGCCACAGTATGACAATTGATAAACCATGTTTCAGTTAGGGGACAGTGTCAGTTCGTTGTATAACCACAGATCACCCAACATGGCATATTTAAGATGATGAATGTGGCTAACTGTGATCTACAATACCTGATATGGGTACACAGGGCCCTGAGTAATACAATTCAGGTCCAATGAATACACCTCTGCCCATGCATTCTGTCACGGATGGTCAAATTAGACACTGTCAGCATACATTTTTTTTATTTAGATAAATGGCCAATCCATGTTTAGTGTAACATTGTCATCAAGTAACACACAGGATCCCTGCCATCATGGTGTCATGGGGGACGTTTACGGCTGTTGGTACACTGGCAATGTGGCATATGTAACCTACAGACAACACAGGCCCACATATAATGGACCAGAGAACGCACAATAATTCCTGAACTAAACCCAACCCACATGAGCATCACACAGTAACTGATTGTCCCTTGGTGCACAAGCCACAATACCTGAGTGACTGGTATTGCAGTGCACCAGGAATGTGGCTTTGCATGTCTCTCATAACAACAAATGAAGAAATGGAGTACCTTCTAGAAATAATTCTGCACAAAATTGAGTAATCATGTTTGTCACCACATGATTGTAAGGGCCAGTGCATGTGTGCATATTTGTGTCTATCAATCACTGGAGTGACAGGGTCAATACATGTTTGCAGTGGTATATCTGTTGGGGTGTCTAAATGCCTGAGGTACTGCTCTACCATCTAAAATGTTGCACACAGTGATTTATTGTTCCAAGTTTTGTACAGTGAGCAGACATTGAGCACATTTCACCCTTCCACATGTTACAGGTGGACCAGCCCCCAACACAATTGGAGAAGTGGCTCGATTTGCGGACCCAGACATATCCAGTAAGTGATGATATGTTAGTTCTGCGTTGTGTTTGCAGCTGTTGTGTGATTGACTCCTGTGTGTTGGACTCATTGCAAGGTATGATGTGCTGGCACATGATCTGATATGTAACTTGACTGGCATTTGCCATTTTGTTCCATGTTTGAGTTGGACAATCAGTGGCGGAGAGTCCGATTTTGGAATTCTAGGGCTCCGCTATAGGCATGGGCAGGTGAACAGGGTGATATTTTTTGCGACATTTATGCAAATGATAAATTAGGAGGCGGCCATGTTCATGATTTAGTCAGCAAGTCATGCCCTGATTCACACAGACCAGTGATGCCGAAGTATTACCCACAGACTTGAGGCTCCCTGTTAACTAATGAACATGTAGGACTGTATGTTTGACTTCCTAGCAGCATCTGGCTACACATGTTGTGCTACGTTTATGTGGCACCTGAGTAGAATGTCATAGGTGTGCATGCAGCTCAAGCCCAGATGGGTGCTTGCATCTATGTGCTTGTTTTTGGAAAGGTATTAGTGAGACCAAATGATGTTGACAATTGTCTGCAATTAGGAACATAAATGTGGATGTGGTTTCCAAAGTTTGAGTCAATCCTACTTGTCAGCCCTCCTTACCTGTGGTGGACTGACTAAACCCATGGACAGCTGTCCAAAGCTTCCTGGCTGTCCTTGATGTTTGAAAGTATGAGTTGAATGTCAGTCACCCCCTGAGGCACAGGGTTAGGGTTCTGAAATATGTGTACCTAGGTGTGCGGATCCCAGTGTAGAAGACATACATGTAATTCCAACATTCATTTGTTCCAACCTAGGATACCCCTCATGATTTGCAACTGAAAACCGTCCACCCAATTCAATTTACAAATCACAGATCTTGTGGGCCTTGATTGTCATCCAGAAGATATTCATTAGTTGGCCTGTCACATGTGGGGTACTTGCAGCATTTGTTCTGTGACTAATGGCAGAACAATGATGCACAGATCATTTAAGTAGGTACACAGCTTTTTGAGCATTGCTGGGCTGTAAGATAGGAGATGCGTAGGCTGCGTTGGCATGTTATTCCTCAGGGACAATTTATGATCTGTACTGTGATTTGGACTGTTTAAGCTTATTTTGAGGAAGTGTTAGAATATTATCAATAGATGTATCACACAATAATGTCACTAATGTTTGGCTTTCTATACTTTTTACAGCTGGCAACATGAATGCCCATCAGATCAGGGAATTCCAGAGGTGGGTGATGCGTTACTTCCATGTACTGGATGTGGAGTCTAGGTTCCGCAATATGACACAGCGTTATCGGCATGAGAGAGCCACAGGGGTCTGAAGGGCATTGCCCAAGGGGGACCATCCTTGCCCACAACAGCCACCACCACCAGCACAACCACTACGACCACAGTCGCACCAAGGATGACAGCCACTGTTGCAGGTCCCTCTACCTCATCAGCTCCGGGCACACAGACAGAAGCTCCTGCACCTCTCCCTCCAAGCACGTTACCAGCACCAGGACTAACTACCACCAGTGGCACACAGATAACCCCTGCTGCAGTGAGAGACAATGCAGAATTCACACAAATGAGACGTGACATGCAACGGATGTTGCACAGGAGGACAGGCTGCAGCAGTAGGTGTCCCGCAATAGCAGGAGACTGCGTGGAATAAAGAAGATCCTGCGGAGGGCAATCTTGTGACTTTGTGACCCTCAGCCATGATTCCCTCCCTTCCCTCCTCTTTCCTGGTTCTTAAATTTAGTGAGTTTAGGGGGCTTAGTGTTAGGTTAGAAAAGGCTGTTAGTTTAGTCAGTATAAGTGGGTTGGTGGTGGAGGGGGTTATATTATTATATGTGTTTTGTTTGTGGGTGGGTGGGTGGGGGATGATGTTGGGGTTTATGTGTATAAATAATAAAAAAAATACAAAAAGAAATATATTTAAAAAATACAAAAACAATATATATATGTTTAGGATAAGAGAGTATGTGTTTAGGTTAGTATATGTTGTCCTCAAGTGTCCCGTCATATAAGGGGGGGGGGGTTTGATGTTTAGAGGTGTTTAGTTAAATGTGATAGGTAAGTTTAGCTTAGGGTAGTTAGGGCCAGTTGTGGGTAATGTGTAGTTAGGATAGGGTAGGCTATTTAAGGTGTTTCTCCTAGTTTGATTATCCTTTTTTCCTGTTAAATAAATATTTAGGTGCTCCTTTACAGTATGTGTCATATGCTTGGGGATCAGGGCCTTGGCATGGTTGAACAGTGTCAATTTAGTAGTTGCATGTGTGTATCATCCTGCATCCGAATCCCATTATTGACATAGTCATTCACAATTCCTAATGTGCAGTCACATTGGCAGCTACACCACAGCTACTTCTCAATGCCTCTGCCGTCCACTGCACCCACCACTCAAGGTAACTATGGTTCCCAATGTGTTGTGAAGTTTGGATGAGTGTTTTAAATCTGTCATCGTTTGAGACCTGATTTGGAATCTTGGCCACTGTGGTACGTCTGCCTGCAGCCTGATGTTCATGTGAACCCTGAAAAGATGGATGATGTTTTAATCTTATGTAGTATTGCATATATGACTCACACCTATCATTTCTTACATTGTACTCCCAGGTTACATAAATGTCCAAACACTAGTACACATCCATTCCTGCTGTATGGTGTGTGTGTGTGTGATGAACGTTTCTGGTCAGATGTCACATACATAAAGATTGTCTTGAAGGGAATTTTGATCACATCGATTTTCAGCTTAAACATCCCTTGAAGTGGACTTTTTCAGTCCAACACAGCATTATACTGTTTGTTTTCAATTTACTTCAGAAATAAGCCTCAGGAAGTGCAGATGATGATACAAACCAGACACCAGTGCATAGTTATCAGCCCACAATCTTTCAAGGCAGTTTTATTGACATTCTATGTCCATTGACATGTGACATACATCACTAATCTCCTACACAGTTGATGTGTCACATTACACAGAGACAAAGTGGTTGTGTAAGAGCTATTTATTTTAAAGTGCTGTTGTGCAATATTTACATAGTCCAGGATTTTGACTCCATTTGTGTGACTCATTCTATTGTGATGCTACACAAGTGCAATGGGACATGTCATGGGACATGCTGTGGTGAAGTGTCATACAGTGCAGAGGAACATGAATTGCCAATGAGGTAGTGAGAGACAATCACAGAGCATATGGTCAAGGTAAACAGTGTGCTGGAGAACAGTGCATGTGAGCAGCTGTTGCAAGACTGGCATATTAACAAGCACAGGACCTAGAATATCAGTGCCCATGTGGCATGGACTTCTGCTACCGGGTACTCTTACGGTGAAGGTGATCTGTTCCACATCTTCATCTTCTGATGTGTGCGTCGTCTCCTCTGCCCTTGGTGGTGGTGGGTTTGAAGGGGCAACACACACTTCAGTGTTTGAAGACGTGGAGTCAGACATCTCGGTAGCTGCCAACTGTGGGGCTATTAACCCCTTCTGTGCCCAGGACGTAATGGTTACATCCTGAGGCACAGTGCTACTGTGCCCAGGACGTAACCATTACGTCCTGTGCACAGAGCCCAGAGGGAGCGCTAGCGCTCCCTCTGTGGGGTTCCCCCCCACCCCCCCAAGTCAGGGATGGAAGGGGAAGCCCTTCCCCTCCCACCCCCGACCCCCCCAACCCCCCCTGTGACGTCAGTGCGCGAGCGCGCGCTGATTAGTCACAGGGTCTCCCTCATCGCGCTGGAAGCTCTGCTTCCAGCGCGATTGAAAGAGAAATTCAAAGCATTTCTCTTTCAATCCCATGGGGGAGGCCCAGAGGGGCTTCAAAGGGAAGGAAATGTGTTTCCTTCCCTTTGAAGTCTCTCACAGGGTTTCAAAAGCCGGATTGCTTACAATCCGGCTTTTGAAACCCCACTAGACACCAGGGATTATTTTATTTTTTTCTTAAACATTCAAAAGGGAGCGACCCCTTGGGCACGGGTCGCTCCCAGGGGGGGCATTTTTTTGGGAAGGCCTTTTCTGCCCCCCCTGGGGACAGAAACCTCTAGGCACCAGGGATCTTTTTTTTTTTTTTTGTGATGTTTTCTTTTTTTTTTTAGGTGGGGCGCGACCCCCTATGCAAGGGTCGCTCCCCTAGGGGGCAATATATATTTAGGCCATTATGAAGAGGCCAATCTGCCCCCAAGGGGGGCAGAAACCATTAGACACCAGGGAGTTTTTTTTTTGCGGTAATTTCACGCAACGGGAGCGACCCTTGGGCAAGGGTCGCTCCCAAGGGGTGCATTTTTTTGGGAAGGCCTTTTCTGCCCCCCCTGGGGGCAGCTCGGCCTATTATTAGGCCGATCTGCCGAAACCTCTAGGCAGAACCCATTAGGCACCGGGGATTTGTTTTTTGGCGCCAATGTCACGCAGGGGGAGCAACCCCGTAGGCAAGGGTCGCTCCTGGGGGGTGGATTGGGGATGCAAATTTCTTTTAGGCCATTTCTGCACCCCCTGGGGCCAGATCGGCCTATTATTACCACCAGGGGGGGCAGAAACCTCTAGGCGCCAGGGCAATTTTTTTTTTGTGTTTTTTTTTTTTTTTGTTTGTTTGTTTTTTTAGAGATGGGGAGCGACCCATCAGGCAAGGGTCGCTCCCCTGGGGGGCAAATTATACTTAGACCATTTCTGCCCCCCTTGGGGGCAGATTGGTCGATTTTAGGTCAATCTGCCCTCAAGGGGGCAGAAACCACTAGGCACCGGGGATTTGTTTTTTGGCGCCAATGTCAAGTAGGGGGACTGACCCCGCAGGCAAGGGTCGCTCCCGGGCAGGGGGGGTTTGGGGGGGTCAAATTTATTTTAGGGCATTTCTGCCCCTCCTGGGGCCGGCTGAGCTAGAGGCCAAAATCCACAGGTAGGCACTTTGCAAAAAACACCTCTGTTTTCTGTGAAAAAATATGTTGTGTCCACATTGTGTTTTGGGCCATTTCCTTTCTTGGGCGCTAGGCCTACCCACACAAGTGAGGTACCATTTTTATCGAGAGACTTAGGGGAACGCTGGGTGGAAGGACATTTGTGGCTCCTCTCAGATTCCAGAACTTTCTGTCACCGAAATGAGAGGAAAAAGTGTTTTTTGGCCAATTTTTGATGTTTGCAAAGGATTCTGGGTAACAGAACCTGGTCAGAGCCCCGCAAGTCACCCCATCTTGGATTCCCCTAGGTCTCTAGTTTTAAAAAATGCACTGGTTTGCTAGGTTTCCCCAGGTGCCGGCAGAGCTAGAGGCCAAAATCCACAGGTAGGCACTGTTTTCTATGAAAAGATTTGATGTGTCCACGTTGTGTTTTGGGCCATTACCTGTCGCCGGCGCTAGGCCTACCCACACAAGTGAGGTATCATTTTTATCGGGAGACTTGGGGGAACGGTGGGTGGAAGGAAATTTGTGGCTCCTCTCAGATTCCAGAACTTTCTGCCACAGAAATGTGAGGAACATGTGTTTTTTTAGCCAACTTTTGAGGTTTGCAAAGGATTCTGGGTAACAGAACCTGGTCCGATCCACACAAGTCACCCCATCTTGGATTCCCCTAGGTCTCTAGTTTTCAGAAATGCACAGGTTTGGTAGGTTTCCTGAGGTGCCGGCTGAGCTAGAGGCCAAAATCTACAGGTAGGCACTTTGCAAAAAACACTTCTGTTTTCTTTCAAAAATTTGGATGTGTCCACGTTGCGCTTTGGGGCGTTTCCTGTCACGGGTGCTAAGCCTACCCACACAAATGAGGTATCATTTTTATCGGGAGACTTGGTGAAACGCTGGGTGGAAGGAAATTTGTGGCTCCTCTCAGATTCCAGAACTTTCTGCCACAGAAATGTGAGGAACATGTGTTTTTTTTTAGCCAAATTTTGAGGTTTGCAAAGGATTCTGGGTAACAGAACCTGGTCCGAGCCACACAAGTCACCCCATCTTGGATTCCCCTAGGTCTCTAGTTTTCAGAAATGCACAGGTTTAGTAGGTTTCCCTAGGTGCCGGCTGAGCTAGAGGCCAAAATCTACAGGTAGGCACTTTGCAAAAAACACCTCTGTTTTCTTTAAAAAATGTGGATGTGTCCACGTTGCGCTTTGGGGCGTTTCCTGTCGTGGGCGCTAGGCCTACCCACACAAGTGAGGTATCATTTTTATCGGGAGACTTGGTGGAACGCTTGGTGGAAGGAAATTTGTGGCTCCTCTCAGATTCCAGAACTTTCTGCCACAGAAATGTGAGGAACACAATTTTGAGGTTTGCAAAGGATTCTGGGTAACAGAACCTGGTCCGAGCCACACAAGTCACCCCATCTTAAATTCCCCTAGGTCTCTAGTTTTCAGAAATGCACAGGTTTGGTAGGTTTCCCTAGGTGCCGGCTGAGCTAGAGGCCAAAATCTACAGGTTGGCACTTTGCAAAAAACACCTCTGTTTTCTTTCAAAAATTTGGATGTGTCCACGTTGCGTTTTGGGGCGTCTCCTGTCGTGGCCGCTATGCCTACCCACACAAGTGAGGTATCATTTTTATCGGGAGACTTGGCGGAACGCTGGGTGGAAGGAAATTTGTGGCTCCTCTCAGATTCCAGAACTTTCTGCCACAGAAATGTGAGGAACATGTGTTTTTTTAGCCAAATTTTGAGGTTTGCAAAGGATTCTGGGTAACAGAACCTGGTCCGAGCCACACAAGTCACCCCATCTTGGATTCCCCTAGGTCTCTAGTTTTCAGAAATGCACAGGTTTGGTAGGTTTCCCTAGGTGCCGGCTGAGCTAGAGGCCAAAATCTACAGGTAGGCACTTTGCTAAAAACAGCTCTGTTTTCTGTGATGTGTCCACGTTGTGTTTTGGGGCATATCCTGTTGCGGGCCCTAGGCCTACCCACACAAGTGAGGTATCATTTTTATCGGAAGACTTGGGGGAACATAGTAAAGTAAAACAAGTGTTATTGCCCCTTGTCTTTCTCTACATTATTCCCTTCCAAATCTAAGACAGTGTGCAAAAAAGACGTCTATTTGAGAAATGCCCTGTAATTCACATGCTTGTATGGGCACCCCGGAATTCAGAGATGTGCAAATAACCAATGCTTCTCAACACCTTATCTTGTGCCCATTTTGGAAATACAAAGGTTTTCTTGATAGCTATTTTTTACTCTTTATATTTCAGCAAATGAATTGCTGTATACCCGGCATAGAATGAAAACCCACTGCAGGGTGCAGGTCATTTATTGGCTCTGGGTACCTAGAGTTCTTGATGAACCTACAAGCCCTATATATCTCCGCAACCAGAAGAGTCCAGCAGACGTAACGGTATATTGCTTTCGAAAATCTGACATTGCAGGAAAAAGTTACAGAGTAAAACGTAGAGAAAAATTTATGCTTTTTTCCCCTCAATTTCAATATTTTTCTTTTTCAGTTGTTAATTTCTGTAGGAAACCCTTGTAGGATCTACACAAATTACCCCTTGCTGAATTCAGAATTTTGTCTACTTTTCAGAAATGTTGCGATTTCTGGGATCCAGCATTGGTTACATGCCCATTTCTGTCACTGACTGGAAGGAGGCTGAAAGCACAATAAATCGCAAAAATGGGGTATGTCCCAGTAAAATGCCAAACTTGTGTTGAAAAATTGGGTTTTCTGATTCAAGTCTGCCTGTTCCTGAAAGCTGGGAAGCTGGTGATTTTAGCACCACAAACCCTTTGTTGATGCCCTTTTCAGGGAAAAAACCACAAGCCTTCTTCTGCAGCCCCTTTTTCCCATTTTGTTTGAAAAAAACTAAATTTACACTATAATTTGGCTATTTTCTTGGCTTCCTTCTGGGGAACCCACAAAGTCTGGGTACCTCTAGAATCCCTAGGATGTTGGAAAAAAAGGACGCAAATTTGGCGTGGGTAGCTTATGTGAACAAAAAGTTATGAGGGCCTAAGCGTAAACTGCTCCAAATAGCCAAAAAAAGGCTCAGCACTGGAGGGGGAAAAGGCCTGGCAGCGAAGGGGTTAAGGGTGTTACTGCAGCAAGGAGGAGCTGCTGGTTCTTAAGTATAGCAGCTACGTCACTGTGGTAGGCAGCCAGGTAGGCCCTGAGGGGGTCATGATTGCATTCGTGGACGCAGTGAAAAGTTTGGGCTGCGAGGTGTTGTGGCAACTCCCTTACTGCAGTGGTGAATTCCTTAACACTTTGTTGTAGTCCTTGCAGGATGGATGTTAGCGCTTGCATGGCTGCTACGTGTTCTGCAGATAACATCATACTTGAATGCATCCCCTCAAGGCTGGCTGACATATTTTGCATCCCACCCACACCTCTTTGGCCAGCTCCCGCTGTTCCTAAACTACAGTCCTCTCAAAGGTGGTACCAGTGTCCTCAGAGTCCTAAGCTGGGTTGGAGCTGGCAGGTCGTACTATTGGGGTGGTGGGTGGGTCCTCTGTGATGGCTGCTACTTCTATGCTCCTCCTTGCGACTGAAGGTGGGGTCTGGAGAGTTCCAAGGACATTGTGGAGGGTCTGCTGGCTAATGTTTGTCAGCTCGTCATCCATGTCATCAGGGAAGTCCAGGACAGGCATATCCCTAGGAGACCCTTCGTCCTCTGCAATGAGATTTTGTAAAATTAGTGTGTCTGTGTTGTGGCATTTGTAATGTTAGTTTCCTGACTTCCTATTAGTGCCACATTGTGATCTTGGTTCCTGTTCATTGCTCCTGTCATTAATATTAGCATTCTCCCAGGCCCATGCCCCACCTGCATGTCACATGTCTTGTGGGTAGTTTGGGGAAATGTCTGCCCAAATTGTATGTTGCCAACTTATTGTACAACTCAACCCTCCATCTACTTTGGTTATCATGATGTGGCCTTGCACTGGCTGTGGTTGTTCTGATGGCACTTGCACCACTCTTAACAATCTGAAACTGACCCACTCTCTGATATTTCACATCCACTGATATGTTGCTGAGACCTAGCATACACTATGTATAGCATTGGCGTGGTACGATACGGGTGTTAGCATTGGTAGTGTGTACTGCTGATGTTGGGGAATGTGTGCACCATTGGATTGCACTGATGGTCCTAGCATTGTTCCATTTCCTCTTATGACTGTGCAGTGTGTTTCACTAGCTAGAAACATATGTCCTCCCCTTAAATGCTGTTGTGTTAGCACTATGACACTTGAGATGTTGCATGGTGGCATTGCAACTATTGTAACACAGGCACAGGGTAGAACCTGACATGTGCAGCATGGGTATGGCATTACTGCTGTGTACCTCATAATATTAATTACAATACCTGATGTTTGTAGCGCCTATAGACATTAGCATTTGACATGATTTGCACATTTTTATTCATTACAGGGTATTGCTAACGTTGTCATCCTGAACCCTCTATTTTAGGTGTGTTTGATCCATGGGCATGTAACTTCCATTGGCTACTTGACCTGCACACACAGCAGAGGTGGTAGTGGCAACTGTTGTCAATGGTAAATACTACTTGCGGATATCGCCTGAGACTGGAAATTGAGCCCTAGTTCATGTAGCGACAATACCAGCTGTTGTGTGACAGCAGGCCAGTTTTACGTTGGACCTTACCCTCCTTGACTGGCTTTGCCTTTCCTACATCCTTGGCATGGCAGAGTACCCCCCATGCAAAGGTTGTTGGTGTACTGTTGTGCTGTGCCCCAGGTTTCCCCTGCACAGCCCATGCACCTGTGCCATGCCCCTTTGCCCTTTCCACTACTTGATTATCATGGCTGACATGCATTGTGTAGTAGGCATGTCCCCCCCGCTTGCAGTTAACAATTGGGCATTTTTGTTCCCCATGCCACTTACCCTGCATCTGTGTTGTATCATGGCAGTCTGCGCTGTCCTTGAATCCCTGTGACGATCTCCTCAGGGATGATGGCTGCCACCATCTCCTCCATCTGGTCCAGGGCCTCCTGCGGTGCTGGACTCCTACCTCCAGTCTGCAGTGGTGCCTTCCTGTTCCTTGCCATCTTTTCCTTGGTCCTGCGCTTGCAGTCATGCCAGCGTTTCTTACACTCAGTGACTGTTCTCCGTACTTTTGCCACATCTTATCAACAATTTGTTGCTAAATTGCCTCTCTCCTACCAATTGTCAATTTAAAGGTCACAAAAAGTTGATGCTGGTGTTCTGTCACCTCTTTCACCAGTATGTCATGCTCCTCTGCACTGAACCGACACGTCCTTTTCTTCTTTTCCCTCTCCTAGGTCTTTTGTGGGTCCTCCCGGCTGGTTCCTGGTTGGTTGCCATCTTCCTTGGGTCTCTCATGGCTTCTGGAATCCATTTTGGGGCTCCTTTGCACATTTTGCTGTGTTTGCGCCGCTTTTTGATGCTATTGCGGCACAAAATGGCACGTATCCAGTTTGCGACGTCGTAAACCGGATTAAAGCCATTTTCCCTGGGTTAACGTAGTTTTACTTTACGACGTGACGCATTGCTTTGAGTAAAACAAAAATTAATCTAACCAGTGGTTTGCGCCGCCGTGTGTCAAAGTATAAATTTGATGCCCGGGTGGCACTAAGAAATGGCATTAGCCGGCGTTAAACTTTTTAATGCAAAACTGCGTCTGCGCAGTTTTGCGTCAAAAAGTATAAATATGGCCCTTCGTCTGCTGAGTAGAGGGATCTGACATAAGTATCTTTGATCTGGCAATACTTTTACTACAATCCACTCATAGAAGCATTAAAGCACCTTACATTTCAAAGACATCTATGATATATCAAACATGAAAACACAGTTATTAAAAGTATGCTATATATGGAAGAAAGTGCCAGGTTTAAATACTGACCCCAAATGTACTTTACTTCAAATGCGTCCCAATCATGTTTACAGAGGCACTGCAACATATAACATCGAAATGTATTTACGTTTAACTTATTACTGATGTTTTCCTAACTGTTCTATCTCAGATTGGAAAATTGCTCAAGCTACGAAGAAAATTATTTCCTATATATTTTTTTCTTTCACATAACAAGTAATACTGTTATTCTTCAGGTCAAGACCTACTAATAGTTTGAACAGATGACGTAAAAGAGGTTAGGCTGTCCATGAATTTTGTTGAGCAGCAATTTAGAGTTTTCTTTAAAAAATATATGTGATTCGTGATATGCAATTAAATAAATCAATTAAATAAATCAACAGTGCTTACGCCATTTATTTTTCAAATGACTAATAGTAACTTCGCTACTTACCTAATGGATTACATTATCAGGATGTCTCTTTTCTTGCCGTTCGGGCCAGAGTGACTTTCATGAAGATATTCTCCCACTTCGTGCACTGTCACAGAATTATTATAATTTTCACATTTCAAATGTTTGTGTTGTAATCTGAAAAGAATGAAAGCCCACTCAGCTTTTCATGGCCTCCTGGATGTGGCGCAAATGCCTGCGTTGCCTTACACTGCGTTGGGAAGGCATACCATGGGCATTGTGGTGGGTGTTCCTATGTAACGCCCATGGGTTTTGACGCATTCCCAGATTTACAAGACTCTGTAAACCTGGGAATGCATCAAAACTGTACATCTCCTCAGGCCAGGTGCAATGAGGAGAATTATCTTTATTTCTCCTCATTGGTTCTTCTTTCTATGTGTACTACATTTTTCAGCACACGTAAAAAAAGGAAAATGCCTCTCTGGATTGTTTTTCTGCAGGAAAGTGTCCCGTCCTGCACAAAATCAATCCTACCAACAATAAAGACACCCTTTTACCATGTGTAGGAGGCTGGCCTGGCTTGTAGTGGGTACCATGGGTATTATTACACTTTATACCAGGTCCAGTTATCCCTTACTAGTGAAATGTTATGGTGTTCTAGCAGCTTAGGCTGATAGAGTTAGCAGTAGCAGAACAGCTTAGACTGAACTAGGAGACATGCAAAGCTCCTGCAATACCACTATAGTTACACAGTACTTATACACAATAAAAGACAATACTCAGTGTTACTAACAATAATGGTAGTTTATTTTAGTGACACAATGCCAAAAATATCTTAGAGGCAATACTCCTTCTGGAGGTAAGTATTATACACAATAAATACACTAGACACGAAAATAAGAGAAGTAAATAGTCATAGGATAGTGCAAACAATAGGAAATACTATAGAATGCTATAGGAGAAAATAGGTCTAGGGACAACACAAACTATATACTAAGAAAGTAGAATGTGAATCACGAATCACGAGGTGTAGTGTGTAGAGAATCGCTGGGAGAGTAAGAAAACCACAAAGGTGAGTAAAATACTCCACCCAGAGCCCAGGAAAGTAGGAGTAAAGTACTGCAAGTTTCCTTAGGACACACTACAAGTCGTGATTAGAGTTATTGCAAGAACCAAGGAAGACTGCAAACAACAAATGATGGATGCCTGGACCTGAAGACCTGCAAAGGAAGGAGACCAAGTCCAGGAGTCGAAAGAAGTTCCAGGAAGGCCAGGAACCCCTGCCAACCCAGAGGAGGGTGCAAAAGAAGAGTCCCTGGTTGGACGAAACCTGCAGAAATGCACCCAAGGACGATGTCAGCGGGTACCTGCGTGATGGACAGCATGTCCCACAGTGAGAAATCGGATGCAGGCAAGTTTTGGTGCTGGAATGCTCCAACAAGCCCTGGTTCTGGCAAAGTCACATTTTGCATCAAAGTGGTGCTGTCTGGACCCAGGAGCTGCTCAGACCAAGGAGGCCAGAATGCTGTCTGTGAGGTGGCAGCAGCTAATGGTGCATTGCAAGCCTCAGAGAGCTGGTTTGGCACTACTGGCTGTCCATGGTGGAACCCCCAGGATGCATGGAATTGGCTCCCCAATACCATGGGGGGACAATTCCATGATCTTAGACACCTTACATGGCCATATTCAGAGTTACCATTGTGAAGCTACATATGGGTATTAAACTATATGTAGTGCACTCGTGTAACGGCGCCCCTGCACTCACAAAGTCCCGGGAATTGGCCCTGAACTGTGTGGGGGCACCTTTGCTAGTGCAAGGGTGCCCTCACACTTAGTAACTTTGCACCTACCCTTCAATAAATGAAGGTTAGACATGTAGGTGACATAAGCTACTTAAGTGCAGTGAAAACGGCTATGAAATAGTGTGTGCACTATTTCACTCTGGCTGCAATGGCAGGCCTGTGGAAGGGCTTGTCTGAGCTCCTTATGGGTGGCAAAAGAAATTCTGCTGCCCGTAAGGATCTCCTTGTACCCCATTGCCCTGGGTACCTAGGTACCATATACTAGGGACGTAAAAGGGGGATCCAGTGTGCCAATTGAAATTGGTAAATTAAGTCACTAGCCTATAGTGACAAATTTAAAAGCAGAGAGAGCATAAGCACTGAGGTTCTGGTTAGCAGAGCCTCACTGACACAGTCAAGCACACATTAGGCCACAAATTATGAGCACTGGGGTCCTGACCAGCAGGATCCCAGTGAGACAGTAAAAACCCACTGACACACACTCACAAACAGGCCAATAGTGGGGGTAACAATGCTAGAAAGATGCTACTTTCTCACAAGCATCGCAAGCCTCTTTACTGTGTTTCCCGCATCAAAACAAGATTGTGCATTCCTGTCCTTATCCCCTGTGCTGGCACACAAATTCCTGCAGTGCGCCAATGCAGGCATCCTTGCACCATTATGCAAGAATGCCTGCTTTATGGGTATGATTGATATTGTGCAGGAAGGGACACCTTCCTGCACAAAAACAATCATAAGAGGCATTTTCCTCCTTCTGTGTGTGCATTACCATAGTGCAGAAATCCAATGTGTGTAATGTTTTAAAGTTTATCTAGGCATGGCATTCTGTACTGGAAAGGAAGTCAGCCTGTACAAAATCCAAGCCTGTCATTATTATACATATTATGCAAAGGTGTATGTATGGTGCTATAATACCTGGTTGTGCAACGGTAAAAAGAACAGATGATGGACCGAATGCTGAACAATGCAAACATTCACCCCCAGTCACAAAGATTTGGGTTTAATCTATTGTTCTTTTGCTCACCATGCCACCCCAGTTTGGACCCAGCCATATGGTTGTGCATCGGAGCAGAGGAAGGGAGAAGTGGAAGGCCATATTTAAGGCCTAATTTACAAAGTTTTGACAGAGGATAGCTTCGCAAGCGTTTTTACTGTGTTGCCGGCATCAAAACAAAAGGGCATGATTGTGCCATATCTACAAGATATGGTGCATTCCTGTCCTTGTCCCCTGGGTTGGCACACAAATTCCTTACATGCACCAATGCAAGCAGTCTTGCACCATGGTGCAAGGATGCCTGCACTATGGGGATGATTGTTTGTGTGCATGAAGGGACACATTCCCGCACAAAAACAATCACAAGAGGCATTTTCCTCCTTCTGTGTGTGCATTACCATAGTGCAGAAATCCAATGTGTGTAATGTTTTAAAGTTTATCTAGGCATGGCATTCTGTACTGGAAAGGAAGTCAGCCTGTACAAAATCCAAGCCAGTCATTATCATACATATCATGCAAACGTGTATGTATGGTGCTATAATACCTGGTTGTGCAACAGTAAAAAGAACAGATGATGGACCGAATGCTGAACAATGCAAACATTCACCCCCAGTCACAAAGATTTGGGTTTAATCTATTGTTCTTTTGCTCACCATGCCACCCCAGTTTGGACCCCGCCATATGGTTGTGCATCGGAGCAGAGGAAGGGAGAAGTGGAAGGCCATATTTAAGGCCTAATTTACAAAGTATTGACAGAGGGTAGCTTCGCAAGCGTTTTTACTGTGTTGCCGGCATCAAAACAAATGGGCATGATTGTGCCATATCTACAAGATATGGTGCATTCCTGTCCTTGACCCCTGGGTTGGCCCACAAATTCCTGACATGCACCAATGCAGGCAGCCTTGCACCATGGTGCAAGGATGCCTGCATTATGGGGATGATTGTTTGTGTGCAGGAAGGGACACATTTCCGCACAAAAACAATCACAAGAGGCATTTTCCTCCTTCTGTGTGTGCATTACCATGGTGCAAGGGTGCCTGCATTGCTGGAATGGTTGTTTATGTTCAGGAAGAGACACTTTCCTGCACATAAGCAAACATTAATGGTGTTTTCCTTCTTCTATGTGTGTTGCAGAATGCAGCACTTATAAAAAGAGCAAATAAAGAGGAGAAATAAAGTTATTTCTCCTCGTTATGCCACTTATATGCAACCACTAGAGGGGCGTACGAATCTGACACATTCCCACGCTTGTAAATCTGGGAGTGTGTCATATTCCATGGGTGTAGCGTGGGAACGCCCAAAGCAACATCCATGGTATGCCTCTTTCACGCTGAGTTATGCGTGAAAGGGGGCCATATTTATAGGGCTGTGAAAAGCCATGCAAGATGGCTTTATATGGCCTTGTAAATATGTTAGAGCATACAACGCTGCCTGAGCATCACACAAGTGTCACTCCATCAGAGTTATTGTGCCAAAGGGATATTATAAATCTGCTACTGTGTCTGTAGATGGCAGAGCTTTGCACTCTCTCTAAGTAGGGACCACAATACTAGTCAGGACAAATAAGAATGCACAAATTTAGCTGTCACTAAACCTAGACATGTATTCAGAGACAGGCTAAGACACAGTGGGCCAGATTTACTAAAGTGTGGTGCTGGTACGCCAAAATTTGCAGCACTGTGCTGCCTCACTTCAGAAATGCAGGGATTTGCCATAGTAACTAAAATATGGTTCACCCCTGTGTTTCCCTTTGTGCCGGCACTAAATTTAGCTGCCAATGCAGGCACCCTTGCACCATAGTGAAAGGGTATCTGCATTGTGGGGCTTAATTGTTTATCTGCAGGAAGGTGTCCCTTCCTGCAGACAAACAACCTACAATGGTGATTTTGCACTTATAAATGTGCTGCAAAATGCAGCACACATAGGAGTAGCAAATCATCATTTTTGAATGATTGTTTATGTGCATAAAGAGACACCTTCCTGCACATAAATATTCCTTCGTGGCCTTTTTGTCTTTCTATCTGTGCTGCAGAATGCAGCACACATGGAAAAAGCAAAAACAAGGAGGAATAAAAGTATTCATCCTCATTGTGCCATGCTAACACAACCCCTGGGGTGGCATTCGTTTTTGGCGTTGGCACAGATTTACGCCATCTTGTAAATCTGGGGCGGAGTCAAAAGCAATGGGTGTTGCAGTGGAACGCCCCCAGCAACACCCATTGCACGTCCTCAGGAGCAGAAAACTGTATCGGGGCCCATTTTTACAAGGCCGAGTTAAGCCACAAATAGTGGCTCAGCCTTGCCTTATAAATATGGCTAACTGCATTGCGCCACCGCAGCTCCACAAAAAGAGATGCTCTGGTGATGCTAGGGCCTTGTAAATCTTGCCCATAATGGCTAAAGTTAGAAAATGCAAACCTTCTAAAAATTTCACTTTCAGACCTGCAATTTAAAAACCGCCTTCACCTAAAGATGTATTTTTAAATTGTGAATCCAGGGACACCAAACTCTATTTTTCTATCTTTTCCCGATCAGTTATTACACATGAAAGATTTTTTCAGACAACCCCAAATGTTAGTCTAAGAGAGAGATAGCCATTGCAATGATGAAAAACAATTAAAGAGTGTTTTACTCTCCGGACATGTTAAACTTAAAAGTACATGTTCAACTTCTTAAGTCCACTGCACCCTGCCCATGTGCCCTTGGGGCTAACTAAGGCCTATCTTGGGGGTGACTTACATGTAATAAAAAGGAAGGTTTGGGCCTAGCAAGTGGGTATACTTGCCTTGTCAAAATGGCAAGTTAAACTGCACACACAGGCTCTGCAGTGGCAGGCCTGAGACATGTTTGAAAGGCTACAGTAGTGGGTGGCACAATCAGTGCTTCAGGCCCACTAGTACCATTTGAATCACATGCAATGGGCACAGTTAGGGCTCTTTACTAGGGACTTACCATTAAATCAAATATGCCAATCTTGGAGAAGCCAGTGTAGCCATGCATTAGACAAAGAGCACATGCACATTTGATCTGGTCAGCAATGCAAACATGCACAGAGTCCTGAAGCCAGCAAAAACAAAATGTCAAAAAAGAGGAGGAGGAAGGTAAAAAGTCTGGGGATGACGCTGCAGAAAGGGCTATTTCCAGCAACTGGTACCAGGCTTTCTTTGTTTTTTGGGTAATATGTTGTTTGAGTGTGAGGTTAGTCCCCAGGGTGAATCCAAGTGACTTGTCGTTCAGTGAAAGTTGGGGTTCAAAGCAGTCAAGGTTAATGTCACTGAGGCAAGTTTGTCCAGTATTTTGTTTATTGTTCTTGCCACGTACCAGGAATTCTACCTTGGTTGGGTTGAGCTTCACATAGGCACTGGATATCCAAATCTGGATGATGAGCAAGCAGTGTTTGAGGTATGGATGTCTGAAACAGAAGGAGACTTTCAATTAGAGTTGCATATTATCAGCATATTCGTGCATTTTGATGATATCTGTGAGTACAGCACCCGCATGTGCTATTTAAAGGTTGAAAATGCCAGAGGACAATGTTGAATCCTGTGGGACTCCAAATGTGATAGAGATCTTTTTTGATCTAGGCATGCTCATGTGAACATACTGCTGTTGGTTGGAAAGGTAGGAGTACAACCAGTCAAGGACATTTCTGGTAAATCCCATTGAAGTCTCCAGGCTGCATATGTGGGATGGTTGACTATGTTGAAGGCATCTTAGAGGTTCACCGATATCAAAAAGTAGGCATCATCTTCATCTGTGGACAGGGCGGTATTGCAAGCGCACCTGGCCCGTAATAAGTAAACTTACAAGGAGACGCGTATTGGCCGATGAACCTTTTGGATCGCATGGAATATCATAGCCATGTAGTGACTAATGTCATCAATAATCAATGTAATCAATTAATAACCACTAAGAGAATCATTAGTTTTTAGACAAATATAGCAAACGTTTCATGAATAACCATGACTCAATAAAGCGTTTAACAATTTTTATTTCCCTATTATTTACAATATTAATCCATATGGTTAATTCAAACTTTATTCTATCAGCTCACATTTTAGTTTGTTAGTGACCACCAATAACAAAATGTAATCAGAACTTGTGAAAACATGTGCTTAAAAGCTTCAGCAGAAGCCAACAAAGATGAATTTATCATAATAATAGCAGAGTTCAGCAATCAGTTTGTCAATCATTTGTCACTGTCAACATCTCCCAAAAGAACCCCACCTAACCCAGATTAGCATCAGCATGTGGAACTTCATGCGACAACAATTTAGAAAACATGAATTTGAAAAACATCTAGCTAGAAGAAAAACTATAAAACAGCGCAGTTGGTACCTAGAAGAAAAGGCACAAAGTTAATCAGTCACATTGTCCTAGCTACCTATCCACGAAATGGATCATCAACAAAGTCAGTCTTCGTCTTCACGTCATCAATCAATCAGCAACGCATCAGGATGTCATAAGCATGAGCCCAATGACAGAATCTCGAACTGCGTCTCCTCACATCATCACCATTCACCCCTCGCTTCTGAAGTATTAGCCCCTTGTCATGACTTTTTATTAGAGTTTTTCTGTCCACCCCCCCTAATTCCTAATTGGTCAATTAGTCCTCCATATGTGACGTTACCCAATACATTTTATTCTACATATCTATGAGTTCTAGTATTTCGTCTTTCTCAGTTCATGGATTGGTTCTCTGTACGATGTCTTCATCATCCGACCCTTCAGGTAATGAAAATGTTTCATGTTCCTCTTCAGTCAGTGTCCTTATTGTTCATGTCCCGGGAAAGTACATTTAGCCTACTCTACACATAATTGTATCAATTTGAATTCATCATATCCTGTCCGTCAGTACAGTGCCGAAAATTCTAGCTAAGAAGATTTTATTAACTTATGCAGTTCAGGGACCGTTCAAATGCACCAGCTTCTCTGCAGCGCGCTAGAAATTCAGCTTCTGAATGAGGCCGGGAAAAACTAGGCCACAACCTCGGCTAAGTTAATTTTACAATATAATGCAAAATATAGGTTATACATCTCAATATGACATATTACTACATTATTATACATTTTCATTATTTCACACATTTTTAGTTCCTTTAGTACAAGTTCGTATAAGTGGCTTACATACCCCTGTGGGCACTTTTTCAAACATGCACATTAATTTTCTGCTATGATTAAGTTTTCTATGAACTTTTAGAAGTCATATCATATAAGCATTTATTAATATTTTCAAATTAGCATATCTGCGTCAACAGTATCATCTATGATGTGTGGCATGTAGTGGTCCCTGTGCTGCAGCATCATCTCTGAAGCCAGACTGGTAGGGTAGTTGGACAGGACCTGGTTAGCATTGATGTGCTCTTAGTGTTAAACATAAGTTGTTTCTTAAATGATCTTTCAGAAGAATGGTACGTGAGTGATGGGTTTGTAGTTGGTGATGTCATCATGATTTACTGTAGTTTTCTATAGCAGTAGGAGGATCTGGCCCTTCTTGAGAGCTTCTGGGAAGATGTCTTGAATAAGAGAGGCACGGACCATAGAAGGTAGGGGTAATAGAGTATCTTCATAGAGAGCATTGGACAGGACTGGACTGGGCTATGGTACTCATTTATAAGCCCTGTGCTCTACAAGTGTTTCACCTTTGTGGCATAGTGGTGGCCCATAGTGCAGACCCATATCTATGGCAACACGGCCTGAGTCTGCAGCAAGGCGCATTCCCTGTGGTGTTCCATGGGATTAGCAATACCCATGGGTTTTGCATTGTAAATCATACATGTTACTGGTACTACTCAAATTACAGTGCACAAGTCATCCACCACTGAATAATGAAAGGCTGAGTCTTCCATATTGCAGTGCAAATGAATGCCCTCAAGAACACCCCATTTTTGCAGCCACAAACATTAAGCTCACTGAGCCATCCTCCTGGAATATATTATGAAATTAATTTTTATGAATAATTGTATTTTTTTGTTTACGTACAGCTAAATGAACCACTAAAAACAGAGCACTAGTTTCATCTACACTGGTAGCGCTAGTATACAACTAAATGTGATTAGCTCATACCTGTGTTGAATACCGGTCACTGTACGACCCTTTCCTCTGCCATTGTCCTCTGTTACTGCAGATGTTGCATACATCTTTTCTTGTTCTATTTTATGTAAGCCACCATTATATGTGGGTCACAGTTGGTATTCCTAATACCAGTCTCGAATGAGTACAAAGAAAGAATGAATGATAATAAAGTCTTAACTGCCTTCACCCTGGTGCGCAGCGATGATTTCGTTCAAAGTGCGTTTACCATCACAGGCAAAATGAGTTTCCCTGAGCCAGCTGACCGCTCCACTGGCTCAATGAGCGCCCATGGGCTATTTGGCAGCTCTCATGATATTCATATTTGAACAGCATGGTTGTTACCATAGAATATTGAGGACTACATTAGAAAATGCTTTTTATGTAAACTCCCCGGGACAAATACTGAGTAGATTCATCCTTTGCTTTCGGACTCCTTGGGATGAAAGCTCTCCAGCAGTGTGTCGTCACCACTGTTGGAAGAGTAGGCTTGATTATCAAACCACTAATTCTTTTAAATATGTCATTTCTATTTCCGCAGAAATGCATCTAAAAACTATGGCTATCATGTTATTCAAGAACGTGGGCTAAAATAAATAGAATATGAGCACATACATCCAGTTTAATCTAAAGCAACATATATATATTTTTTTTAAACACTTACAAAAGTGCAATTTAATTCCAAAGAAGAAATTCACACTTTCTTCCCAAGTAATATATAAGTTAATTGGCATATAAAGTACCTGGGGCAGTTTAATGTGGCTGGAGTGAATACACTCACAATATTATGAAACCATATCAAATATTAAGGATCATATTTAGAGTTTGATGGATGGCATACTCTGTCATAAACGTGATGGGTGTCCCATCCGCCTTTGTTATTGAGCAGACAGTAAACCCATCACACTGTACCCATCCACCAAACTCAAAATCAGGCTCTTAGGGCCACATTTATCAAACTTTCATGCAGCACGCCACCTTGCTGTCCTGCTCTGCTTGAAAGTGAAGAGGCAGGAATGTGCATATTTAACATCATACGGAGCATTCCTGTCTTTTCCTTGTGCTGGTGCCCTTTTGGCTGCCTAGCGCCAAAGCACGCACCCCTGCATAATGGCTCACAGAATTTAGGTAGGTGTTGTAGGCAGGATTGTTTTTTTGCAGGAGGGGCATCTTCAGAGGCATTTTTCTCTTTCTAAGTGTACCTCAGAATAAAGCACAATAGAAAGGGGAACCAAAGAGGAGAAATAAAGATATTTCTCCTGGTTGCGTCTTACCTGTCAAGATGTAGCATTTCAACATATTCCCAGGCCGTCTAGAGCCAAATTTATGGAGTTAGAGTCATTTTGTTACCGTGGAAACCCACCTTGCATCAATGAGATGCAAGGTAGACATTCCCGGGCAAAAGGTGACTCAAAGGCATTTGCGCCTTATTTATTCTCCCATGCAAAAATGACGCACGTGAGGAGGAGGGCCTTAAAAAATTTCTCTAAGCCTGTTTAGAGTCATTTTTTAACGCCTGGGTCAGGGCACGCGGGAGAGGACTTGTGGGCTCATTTCCATGGTCTCCGGCCATGGAAGCAGTCCACAGGTGCCCTTCCCTGCTCCCGGGGACACCACCTGCCACCCTCGCCCACCCCTTGAGGACACCCATGGATGGGAGGACTCATCTACGGTAAGTACAGGTAAGTAGAGGATAGTAATTTTTGTTTTGTTTTTTAAGTGGCATAAGGGGGCCTAACTTGCCCCCCCCCTACATGCCACTGTGCCCAATGGCCATGCCTAGGGGACAGAAGTCCCCCGGGCATGGCCATTGGGCAGGGGGGCATGACTCCTGTCTTTGCTAAGACAGGAGTCATTTCCATGGGGGTTGTGTGTCAATATTTTTGACTCAAACCTGACTTGCACCATTCTTTGGTGCACAACCCCCAGTCTTCCCTTCGCCTCCGCTGCCGGGTTAGCGTCAATTATTTCGAGGCTAACCAGGCCGCAGCAACAGCTAATGTCATTCCATAAATAAGGCGCCGGGCTGGCGCGTTGGAATGGCGGTAGCCGGCGTTAAACTTTTTGACGCAAACCTTCGCTAGCGCAGGTTTGCGTCAAAAAGTATAAATATGGGTCCTAGCGCCAAATTTATGGAGTTAAAGTCATTTTTTGGACATGGAAACCTACTTTGCGTCAATGAGATGCAAAGAAGGGCTTCCCATGCAAAAAATGACTCTATGGCCTTAGCGCCATATTTATCCCCTCTATTAAAATCACTCATGGGAGGGAGAAGGGGTCAAAAAAGCTTTGCCCCATTTTTTTAATGCCTGTGTCAGGGCAGGCGTTAGGGGACCTTTTGGGCCTATTTCTATGGTGGAACACCATGGAATAAGCAAAATGGTGCCCTCCCCAGGCTTCAGGGACACCCCTGCCCACACCAGAGGGACAGTGGAGGATGGGGGACCACATCCCAGGTAAGTATAGGTAAGTACATGGAAGTATATATTTTTTTAAAGTGCCATTGGGGGCCCTGAAATGGGTCCCCCTACATGGCACTGGGTGCAATGGCCATGCCCAGGGGACCCTGGTCCCCTGTGCTGGCCACTGGGGTGGTGGACATGACTCCTGTCTTTTCTAAGACAGGAGTCATGTGGTATGGATGGTTTTGCGTCAGAAAATGACTCTAGGCAGGTTAGAGTCATTTATATTTACTCTAACCTGCCTAATCATTTTTGATGCTCTCTTCTTCCATGCCACCAGCCCTACCAGAGTTTACGCAAGCCTACCCTTTGCACCGGTTTGCACCATTCCATAAATATGGTGCCCGGCTGGTGCACAGAAATGGTGCAAGCCAGTGCTAAACTTTTTGGTGCAAAACTGCGTTTCTGCAGTTTTGCACCAAAAAGTATAAATCAGGGCCAAGTCTTTTATTTCCCAGCACAAAACATTCTTTACACTAGAAAGTTGCTCTTAGCTGTCAATGCTGCTTTGCACTACTTTGTTTCAAGGGAGAGTCCCAAGGGTGGCGCTTGGGAATTTCAACACCACCACTCATTGAATCTGACTCAAAACCAGATCTAAAAAAATTGTCAGACCAGACTTAGGGGGTCATTCTGACCCCGGCGGTCAAGGACCGCCGGGGCCAGGGTCGGCGGGAGCACCGCCAACAAGCTGGCGGTGCCCCGCAGGGCATTCTGACCGCGGCGGTTTGGCCGCGGTCAGAAGAGGAAAACCGGCGGTCTCCCGCCGGTTTTCTGCTGCCCACATGAATCCTCCATGGCGGCGCAGCTTGCTGCGCCACCATGGGGATTCAGACACCCCATACCGCCATCCTGTTCCTGGCGGTTCGCCCGCCAGGAACAGGATGGCGGTATGGGGTGTCGTGGGGCCCCTGGGGGCCCCTGCAGTGCCCATGCCAATGGCATGGGCACTGCAGGGGCCCCCGTAAGAGGGCCCCACTTTGAATTAGCAACTGCACCCGTCGCACCTTCCCACTCCGCCGGCTCCATTCGGAGCCGGCTTCCTCGTGGGAAGGGGGTTTCCCGCTGGGCTGGCGGGCGGCCTTCTGGCGGTCGCCCGCCAGCCCAGCGGGAAACACAGAATAACCGCAGCTGTCTACTGACCGCGGTGCGGTATTCTGGAGGGGGGAACTCTGGCGGGAGGCCTCCACCGCCCGCCAGAGTTAGAATGACCCCCTTAGTCTTAGTTTAAGAAAATAGCACCTCTTGAGAAGGCCATTACGTAGGAGTAATATATTTCTCCAAACATTTCAAATATTGCATGTTTGCTGTACTGTACAGCACAAATCCAATGTGTGTAATGTTTTAAAGTTTATCTAGGCATGGAAGTTTGTACTGGAAAGGAAGTCAGTCAGTACAAAATCCGAGCTAGACATTATACACATCATGCAAAGGTTTGTGTGTGGTGCTAGGATGCCTATTTGTGCATCAGAGCAGAGGAAGAGAGAAGTGGAAGGCCATATTTAGGGCCTCATTTACAAAGTTTTGTCAGGGGGCAGTGTCACAAGCCTTCTTGCTGTGCTGCCTTGCCTCAAAACAAAAGGGCAGGAATGCACTGTATCTACATGATACTGTGCATTCCTGCCCTTGTCCCCTTGTCCCCTGTGCTGGTGCAAAAAGTGCTGCCAGGTGCCAAAGCAGCACCCTTGCACCATGATGCAAAGATGCCTGCGTTATGGGGATGATGGTTTTTGTGCAGGAATGGATCCCTTCCTGCGCAAAATAATCATGAGAGGCATTTTCCTCTTTCTACGTATGCTGTAGAATGCAGCACACATAAAAAGAGGAAAGAACGTGGAGACGTAATATTATTTGCCACCCTTACACCACCTCTAGGGTGTCATAGGAAACTGATGCATTCGCAGGTTTATGAAAAAGTGTAAATCTGGGAATTCGTCATATTCCATGGGCTTTGAATGGGAACACCACCAGCAAAACCCATTGAATGCTCCTTTCATGCAGATTAATGCGTGAAAGGGGCCATATCTAGAAGGCCATGTAAAGCCATGCAAAGTGGCCTTTTGTAGCCTTGTAGATATGACCCTGCAACTTGAGCTGCCGGCACATTAAAAAAAAGTGACACAGTGGTGGAGCAGGCCTCTTGTTAATGAGGCCCTTAGTAAGTAATGATTTGCACTGTTCTTTCTCAACGCAACAAAACATAGCAACTTTGGTTGCTGTGTTTTGTTGATCTATCATTTTTTAGTAAATCTACCCCTGCAACTTGTGCAACTACGCTTTCTAGCTGTACGGTATGCAGGGGTGCTCCTCATTGGCTTAGATAAAATGTTTTTATTAATTCATTTGAGTCTATATTTTGGTGTGCTTACCTTTAGCATTGCGAAATCCTTGAAGGTGTCAGGAATGTCCTGGCCTGTTCTCAATTCTTAGGTTTTATAGAGCCAAATGTCTTTGATTCTGTGAAGCATTATTTTGAAAAATATTATATTACCTTTAAAGTGGGGAGCATCTCGTAAAAATACATATCCACCCTTAAATATATTGCATATTTATCAACATAACTATTAATACAACTCAGAATTAATAAGCATAAACATGTAGGAACTAGCTATATTTACTTTCATATGAACAGGGGTGGCATGTCTGGTGCCTCCGCCTAGTGTCTTTCAATAAAATGTCCTTATATATCTTCATGTTTATAAGATGGCCAAAATGCTTGCATTTATTAACTTATTTACTTGTATATGTCCTTCTTTGCTTATTTAGTGATTTACTTCTTTTTTTCGAGTCATTTTATTTTTATATATTTGTTAACAGCAGCATTTATTTTCTGGGAAAACACATTTCAAATGGAAACTATAGCGTGTAATTTCATGATGATAGAATACCTAAGTGGGGTCAATGAAAAGTGGTGAAGCCAGAGATGAAAAGGGCTAAGTATCCCAAAGAATGGCTGTCATACCAGTATGTGTGTGCCTATAGCATTCTTATTTCATAAACCTTTACTGGTCAAAGACAAGCATAAAGTCAACAAATAGGAGGAGTAAAAGCTGGGCCGTGGATAGCATTGTTATATAGTGTTCGTTAAGAGGTGGGTCTTCAGCTCCTTCCTAAATTGGAGCAGCGTTGGGGCTGTCCTGATGGAAATAGGGAAGTGATTTCAGTTCCTGGGTGTATACATGGAAAAGGTCTACTGTCCTGTTTAAGTTTTTCACACCCTAGTATACAGGCTGATGGTGTCAAGGCTGCAGATGTGCCAACATCCACCAGAGCAAAAACAACAGATGATGGATGGAATGCAGAACAAATCAAACATTCACCCCCAAGTCACAAATCTGGGTTTAATCCATCAGTTTTTTTGCTTGCCATGCCATTCCAGTTTGGACTCCGCCATATGCAAATCGGTCTTGACCCTGTTCCCCATTGGAACAGTGCAGCCCAAACTGCGAGGCCAGGTCTTCCCTGGACCAGAAACAAGCATCCTGGGACCAGTTTCAGGGTACCACCCTTCATCAGCCAGGTTAGCTTGAATCTGGTGGCATAGCAAGCACGGGACCCATGTCTGGGCATATCCTTCCCACTTGGGGCAACAAATGCAAAAAACAACAGATGATGGACAGAATGCAGAACAAATCAAACATTCACCCACAGTCACAGATCTGGGTTTAATCCATCATTCTTTTTTGCTTGCCATGTCATTCCAGTTTGGACCCAGCCATATGCAAATAAGTTTTGACCCTGTGCCCCATAGGAACAGTGCAGCCCAAACTGCCAGGCAAGGTCTTCCCTGAACCAGAAACAAGCATCCTGGGACCAGTTTCAGAGTATCACTCTTCATCAGCCAGGCTAGCTTGAATCTAGTGGCATAGCAAGCACCGGACCCACATCGGGGTGTACCTTCCCACTTGGAACAAAAAATGCAAAAACAACAGATGATAGACGAATTGCAGAACAAATCAAACATTCACCCCCAGTCACAGATCTGGGTTTAAACCATCAGGTTTTTGCTTGCTATGCCATTTCAGTTTGGTCCCAGCATATGCAAATCACTCTTGACCCTGATCCCCATGGGAAGAATCCAGCCCAAACTGCCAGACCAGGTCTTTACTGGACCAGAAACAAACATTTTAGGACCAGTTTCCGTGCATCAGCCAGGCTAGCTTGAATATGGTGGTATAGCAAGCACGGGACCCACGTCTGGGCATACCCTTCCTACTTGGGGCGACAAATTAAAAAACAACAGATGATGGACGGAATGCAGAACAAATCAAAGATTCACCCCCAATCACAGATCTGGGTTTAATCCATCAGTTTCTTTGCTTGCTATGCCATATGAAAATCAGTCTTGGATTTGTTCCCCATGGGAACAGTCCAGCCCAAACTACCAGACCAGGTCTTCCCTGGACCAGAAACAAGCATCCTGGGACCGGTTTCAGGGTATCACCCTTCATCAGCCAGGCTTGCTTGATATCCACCAGAGATCATGAACTTGTCTGTTAGATAAGCTGGGGTGCTGGTCGTGATAGCTTTATAAACAATTTAGCTGGTTTTGAAGATGGTACAGGCAGCAAAGGGAGCCAATAGAGCACCATCACCATGGGGTTGATGTGATCATATTTCTTCAGGCCCTGGTTAAGATGAGCTCTAACAAGTAGGATGTCCTGAAAGGGTACCAGTTTGGAGTCTGGGAGACCATGGCGTAGGGCATTACCACCATTCAGACCAGAGAGTACAAGGGCTTGCGTAGCAGTTTTGAAGGTGCTTCCTGCAGAGAAAGGTTTAACTTTCTTTAGAAGAGAATATTGGTGTTAGGAATTGAGGCCCAAAATTACAAAAAAAGATGCAGCTTGACACTACAAGCCATCTGGATTGGGCCTTACTGCGACTTTAGGATGCATGGTATTTACAGCACTATGATGCATCCCTGTACTTTCCTCTTCACTGGTGCACAATTGACTACCATGTGCCAATGCAGGCATCCTTGCATCAGGTTGAAAGGGTGCCTGCATTGCAGGGATGATTGTTTATGTGCAGGAAGGGATAACTTCCTGCACTTAAACAACCAATAATGTCATTTTCCTCCTTCATTGTGTGCTGCAGAATGCAGCACACATAAAAAGAGAAAGAAAAGTGGAGAACTAAAGTTATTTCTCCTTGTTAAGCCACTTTTACACAACCACTGGGGTGGCATAGAAATCTGACGCATTACCAGCCTTATAAATCTGGGAGTGCATTATATTCCATGAGTGAGGTGTGGGAACATCCAAAGCAATACCCATGGAAGGCCCCTTCCATGCAGAGTTATGCTTGAAAGGGAACATATTTATAAGGCTATGAAAAGCAACACAAGGTGGCTTTACGTGGCCTTGTAAATATGTGCAGGCACACTACGCTGCCAGAGCATCACAAAAGTGATGCTCCAACAGGGTTATTGTGCAACAGGGGCATTGTAAATATGCCCCTGTGTCTCAGGTTGGCAGAGGTTTGCACTCTGTCTAAGTAGGGACCACAATCCTAGTCAGGGCAAATAAGAATGCACAAATGTAGCTGTCACCTAAACCCAGACATGTATTCAGAGACAAGCTAACACACAGAGGGGGTCATTATGACCCTGGTGGAAGACGGAGAAGCAGCGGTAAGACCGCCAACAGGCTAGCGGTCTTTTTTTTCGAATTATGACCATGGCGGTTACCATCATGGTCATCCGCCGGTTCTCCGTTCCGCCCACTAGGGCGGGATGACCGCCGGGCTGGAGACCTGGGTCTCCAGCCCAGCGGCCGTCACTATACCGCCGGCTGTATTTGGACCAGGCTGACCACCATGGATTTCATGCGGTTTGAAACCGCCATGAAATCCATGGCGGTCAGCACTATCAGTGCCAGGGAATTCCTTCCCTGGCACTGATAGGAGTCTCACCCACCCCCCACCCCCACCCCGACTCCCTCCCCTACACCCCCCACCACCCCTGCCACCCCCAAAAGGTGGCAGGGACCACTCCCCACCCCGACCCCAACATCACATTACTCACACACACTGACATACATGCCACCATCCACACACACAGTTAGACACGCACACCCACATTCAAACATACACGCACACATCCATACAGACATACCCACAGACATACACGCACTCATTCCCATACTCCCGACACCCCGCAAGCATACAGGCACTCAGACATCCCCATGACATACACACACACACACACCCATGCACGCACACAACACCCCCCCCTCCCCTTCCCTTACGGACGATCGACTTACCTGGTCCGGCGATCCTCCGGGAGGAGATGGGAGCCACACCGTCAACAGAACACCGCCATGCTGAATCACAGGACGTGATTCGGTGGGCGGTGTTCTGTTGGTGTGGCGGTGGAGCAACCTCCACTTCCCCGCTGCCCGCCAGTATGGCTGTTGGCGGCTCTCCGTCCGAAAAAGGACGGAGAGCTGTCAACAGTCATAATAAGTCAAGCGGCAAATCGCCACCACTGGCGGTCTTCCGCACGGCGGTCCCTCGGCGGTCTTCACAAAAGACCGCTGAGGTCAAAATGACCCCCAGAATGTTTAAAGTAAGAAAATGCCAACTTCCTAAAAGTCTACTGATTGTAATGAGGCATTGCATAATTCTAGCCACCATCCCCAAAGCCTCAGCGATAATCTGCCATATGGGCAGTTTTTACGCATCCGGCCTAATTGTTCTGAAAAGACAGCTTTTGAGTACCATGCTAAAAAACTGCAAGATAAACTGACAGAAAGAGGATACCCCAAAAAGTTGGTAATGCAATCGATGAACTGGGATTGGTGGACTCCAAGAGAAACACTGTTGACCAAAAGTGAGAGGGCATCACAGATAGATTAGTTTGTGTATCCACATTTTGTCCACAGAATAACAATTTATAAAAAAAATAGTACTGCAGAATTGGCGTTTGATTAAAAAAAATTACAAATCCTTTGTGAGACCGCTGTTTGCTTTTAAGAAGGATTAGAGCATTGGGAGTCAAATAGTTCAAGCTTGATTGTCACCAGCTTCTGTTAGAAGTGATTTGTATCACGCGTGGAATTTATCTCCCGTAGAAGGGCATCACAAATGTGGTTCTTGTGTGTGCTGTGATTCCACTATAGAAGGGAAGGAATTTGAGTATAAAAGAATTAAATAGAGTCATCTCGAATTTTCCAGTCGCAAAACCAAAAATGTTATTTAAGTCATTCTTTGTCCTTTCAACAAATTGTATATTGGAAAGACTAACCAAGAAATAAGGCAGCGTATAATTCAACATAAGTCCCTGTCGTAGATGGACTCTTGCTCTGGGCAACACTGCTAGTTTATGTTTTAAGGCGACTATGCCAGTCCTACAACAACTCCCAGCTGTCATCCCAACCCTCCTGGCTGACAACCATCTTGAATTAACAGTAATGATAGAAAGGATGAGATATGTCCTAATACCCTAGCATAATGAGCCTAACCTCTAACCTAAAAGAGAGCTAGGTATGTTAAACCTAATTTGCCAATGCCATGTCCATGAGAAGAGCCCCTCAACCCTTGGTACCTTGGAATGGGGTCTCTAGCTCAGACTCCGTAGGAACACGAAGACTTGGTCTGCGTCAAGGCGACGTGTAGCATTGATATCAGCGATGGCATCTGGTCGGAATCCCTCTGATTATCTGCTTAAGTAGGAGTATTTATACAGATCTGCTTGGACCTCTGATGTAGGTCTGTTCCCAAACAATAGATAACAAAGCATGCTTGAGACGATAATTTATATAAACAATTCCCTCAAAAGTGTGAAGAGGGAAAGTACCTTGAGTGAACACCGAAAGTTTGTTTATCTTTCTCTTTTGATATTGATGCCTTAGCGCAGTGGCACTGATCCCGCAAACTAAAACATAGGCCTAACTACAAACAAGGCAGCCATCTTAAAAGATTTAATTAAATAAATGCGCTAAAACAAAGCAAGCTAAGTAGGGTAAAAGTCATTAGGGGGCACAAGTCTGCAAGCCAAAGTAACCCATTAAAACAAACTTGGATTCACTACATCCCGAATTAGACGCGGGGTCACTACAGCACCAATTGTGAGACATTTTTTAGATAATCATCACTCAGAGAATGATGTGCTATGGACAATGCTGGCTGTGGTAAAGGTTGGACTAAAGGTGGTGATTTAAACTCCTTGCTCATAAGAAGAGAAGCCAATTTGATTTTGAAATGTAATACTTCTACACAAGGGTTGAATGAATTCAATGAATCACAGAATTTATTGTAACTGTCAATTGTCAACTATAGTGTTTATTAATAATTTACTCGCAATTCCACTAACTTGCCAGATATAGTATAGCAATGTGGGTTCCCCCTTGGCAATCCAGTGTGGACATTTTGGCATAATAGTGTTGGAATATATAGACATCAGAGGGTAGCTGTTGTCAACTGAGAGGCCGTGTAGGGTAGCAATGGATAGCTGTGTGTCACATGGGCAGATGATGGCTAAATGTTTTGTAGCTTTAACAAATCTGAATTTCAGTGGTTCACGGCATTTAGCGGTACAGCGTAGTGAATGCTTTTTCAATAATGTTTATTTCCTTTCACTTTTGCAGTAAAGAGTACTGTTGAGTAATTGGACTTCAGTTCCCAGAACCACCTAATTTGTTCATGGAATGGTCTGGTCTGAATTGAAAAATGCATTTCGATTATTTTCTTTAAAGTTTTTTCCATGAAAGTAATTTTTATTTGCTGGCATTAACATTTGTGTAATTTGATGCTTGCGTTTATTTTGGTTAGTATCCCTTCTGTTGAAACTTTATTCAGTGGGAAGTTAAGGCGCAGAAGATTCAAGTCATAAATCAGGGTCACACACTATTTAACCCTCCCCAAACTAAAGGTGCCTTTTGCTGGATTAACATCAGTTTGAATGCATCATGAGCAAGCAGAAGGTAATGTCCAGCATTGCCAGATGCTGTTATTAAATTTGTCTGGAGATTTCAAGGTTGCTTTATTCTGATGTGCTTTTGTTAATTTGTTTCAGGACAAGCAATTAAAATGATTTATACTTCAGTGCAGCAATTCTAGGAGTGTTTCTCTACTCAGTAAAGTAGACTGAGAATGCGTGTTTATAAGCAGAAGAAATGCATTTTAAAATGTTTTTTCTTTTGTTTTCCAGGTAGGATACATTTTATGGGTTTAGCTTTTTGATTTCTGGCAAGTTAGTCTGTTTGTGATTTAGTTTTCAGCCAGCTAGGTTTAAAATGATGCCTTAAGGCTCATTGGCTGTAATGTATTTTATCTCTGTTAATTTTCCACTATGGCTTCGGTGTTGGATTCATGGTAAATGGATTTCACACGTAACTGGTGAGAATTGAGCAAATTATGTTTTGAATTGGTGTTTTCAGTCGAGTGAATTCTGTTGAAAACACACATGGTTTGCTACAATATTAGTATTGTGTCGCAATGAGTAACAGTGAGGCCACCCATTTTTTCATCCATTTTTTACACAGAATCGTGAGACTCCTGCTTTGGTGTAAGCCATTCATAAAATGGCAGTTCCTTCTGACCAGGTATTTATAATGGAATGTGTTATGGGCAGAGTGATGAGATCTGTTGGCACTTTTTCTTTTGGTAGTAAATGTGATTTTCGTTTTTTCTTTTAGTAGTATATTTGAGTTTAGTTTTTTTGTTAACAGTTGAGTTTTGGTGTTCTGTGTCCTGAAGAGAGCCCTTGAATCCAGTGGGTTCGAAATGCATCGACAATAAGGAGCAGTGGTGAGCGCTATTAATGAAGATATGGCCTTCAGGGAGAATTCAAAGCATTGTCTTGTATTGCACATTATTCCTGTTTGAGCTACCACAAAGACTTATAATTAGCGCCTCTGCGTCTTTCTTCTGTTTAAGGAGGAGCCTTAAAAATTTTGCAAATGAGTTAGACTCTGAGTTCCCTCTCTTTCAAATTGGTGTAGAACCTGAATTTTAGGTTGTTTTTTTGTGTCAATTTGTGTTGTTGAATTTGTATATTGACATATGTTTTTGATGTATTTAATGTGTGTGCAGTGCCAAAAACTTTTTTCAAATGAAGTAATTGCTCGCTTTTGTATATGTTCTTGTGTGTGATACATGTTATTCAATTACAATTGTTCTGGATAAATGTCATGTATGAATACGAGTGAGAGGCAATTGGTTTTGCCTTCTCATTGTAAATAATATTTTTTTCCAAGTCAATTACAGTGTTGCCTCTTGTGTCTTTTTTGAACTTTCTAAAAGTGGCATTTTCAAACCTACATTTTAAAAACCACCTTCCCCAAATGATTTATTTTTAAATTGTGAGTCCAGAGACATCAAACTCTACCCTTCTATCTTTCCCAATCAGAAATTACACTGAAAATATGTTTTAAGGCAATCCCAATGCTAGCCTATGGAAGAGATAGCCGTTGCAATAGTGAAAAACAAATTTGAGTTTCTTCAATGTCAGGACAAGTTAAACTTAAAGGTACAAGTCCAACTTTTAAAATACACTGCACCCTGCCCTAGGGGCTATCTTAGGCCTACCTTAGGGGTGACTTTCACATAATAAAAAGGAAGGTTTGGGCCTGGCAGATCGAAATGACAGTTTAAACTGCTTGCAGTGGCAAGCCTGAGACATGTTTGAAAGGCTGTGGTAGTGGGTGGCACAATCAGTGCTGCAGACCCACTAGTAGCATTTGAATTTCCTTCCTTGGGCACACATAGTGTACTTTACTAGTGACATACCAGTAATACAAATATCCAGTCATGGAGAAGACAGTGTTACCTTGTTTTAGAAACACTTTAGCACGCACTGGTCAGCATTACAATAGTGCACAGAGTCCCGAAGCCAGCAAAAAATGGTCAGAAAAAGAGGAAGAGGAAGGTAAAAAGTCTGGGGAGTACCCCGCAGAAAGGGCCATTTCCAGTAACTGGTACCAGACTTTCTATGTTTTTTGGTAATATGTTCTTTGAGTTTGAGGTTAGTGACCAGGATGAAACTAAGCGACTTGGCTTTCAGTGAAAGTTGAGGCTCGAAGAAGTCAAGGTTAATGTCCTTTAGGCAAGTTTGTCCCGTATTTTGTTTATTGTTCTTGGCAAGTAACAGTAATTCTATCTTGGTTAGGTTGAGCTTCAGGTAGGCACTGGATATCCAGCTCTGGATGATGGGCATGCAGTGTTTGAGGCGTTGGATGTCTGAATCAGAGGAGACTTTCAACTAAAGTTGTATATTATCAGCAAATTGGTGCATTTGTATGTTGTTATCTGTGAGTGTAGCACCCACATGTGCCATTTATAGGTTGAAGATGCCAGAGAACAGTGTGGAATCCTGTGGGACTCCAAATGTGATACAGATCTTTTTTTATCTGGGCATGCTCAGGTACACAGGTGTTGGTTGGAAAGGTAGGAGTAGAACCAGCAACATCAAAAAGTAGGCATCATTTTCATCTGTGGATGGGAAGGTGTCATCTATGATGTGTAGCATGTAGTGGTTTCTGTGCCGCAGCATGACCTCTGAAGCCAGAATGGTAGTTGGACAGGACTTGGTTAGCATTGATGTGCTCCTAGTGTTGAACATAAGCTGCTTTTTTAATGATCTTGCAGATGAATGGTAGGTGATTCATGGGCTGTAGTTGGTGATGTCATCATGATCTAGTGTAGGTTTCTATAGCAGTAGGAGAATCTGGCATGTCTTGAGAGCTTCTGAGAAGATGCTTTGAATAAGAGGGTCACTGACCATGGAAGGTAGGGGTTGTAGAACATCTTCATACAGAGCTTTAGGCAGGATGGGACTGGACTACAGGGTTTATTTACAAGCCCTGTGCTCCATTAGTGTTTCACCTTTGTGATACATTGATGGCCCATAGTGCAGACCCATATCTAGGGCAATGTAGCCTGAGTCTACAGCATGAATTGCTGCCTGTGGCGTTCCATGGGAGTAGTAACACATTATAGATGTTATTGGTATTACTCAAATTACAGTACACAATTTATCCACCACTAAAAAATGAAAGGCCGAATCTGCTTTATTGCAGTGCAAATGAATGCTCTCAAAAACACCCCATTTTGGCAGCCACAAACATTAATCTCACTGAGCCATCCTCCTGGAATATTTTATTATATTAATTTTAATAAATATTTGTATTTGGCATTTGTGTACAGCCAAATTAACCACTAAAAACAAAGCACTAGATTCAGCTACACTGATGTGCTTGAATACAAATAATTCTGATTAGCTCAAACCTGTGTTAAATAACAGTCACTGTACGGTCCTTTCCTCTGCCTCCTGTATCCATTATTCTCTGTTACTGCAGGTGTTGCATACATCATTTCTTGTTCTATTTTAGGAAAACCACCATTATATGTGGGTCACAGTTGGTATTCCTAATACCAGTCTCGAGTGAGTTCAAACAAAGAAAGAATTATAATAAAATCTTAACTGACTTCTCATTCCCCTAAGCATATCTGCACTTCAGGTTCACCCTGGTGCACTCGATTATTTAGTTCAACGTGTGGTTACCATCATAGGCAAAATAAGGTGCCCTGGTCTAGTTGACAACACCACTGGCTCAATGAGCACCAACGATCTATTTGGCGGCACTCATGGTAGTCGTATTTGAAAGGAATTGTTACCATTGTGAGAAAGTAGCCTCTTGCTAGCATGGTTACCCCCACTTTTGGCCTGTTTGTGAATGTGTGTCAGTGTGTTTTTACTGTGTCACTGGAATCCTGCTAGCCAGGATCCCAGTGCTCATAGTTTGTGGCCTAATGTGTATCCCTGTGTAGTGCCTAACTGTGTCACTGAGGCTCTGCTAATCAGAACCTCAGTGCTTATGCTCTCTCTGCTTTTAAATTTGTCACTGTAGACCAGTGACTTCATTTACCAGTTTCAATTGCTACACTGGACCCTCTTATAAGTCCCTTACACAGCCTGCCATTGTAGCCTGCATGGAATAGTGCATACACTATTTCACAGCCATTTTCACTGCACTTAAGTAACTTATAAGTCACCTATATGTCTAACTTTCACTTGCTGAAGGTTAGGTGCAAAATTACTAAGTGTTAGGGCACCATTGCACTAGCAGCAAAGGTGCCCCCACATAGCTCAGCGCCTTTGTCCCGGACTTGTGAGTGCGGGGATGCCATTACACGAGTGCACTACATATAGGTTAGTACCTAGATGTAGCTTCACAATGGTAACTCCAAATATGGCCATGTAACATGTTTAAGATCATGGGATTGTCTCCCATTCCACATCTCCTATTGGGGAGCCAATTCCATGCATCCTGGGGGCTCCACCATGGTCCCCTAGAACTGCCAAACCAGCTCTCTCAGGCTTGCACTGCAGCTACAGCTGCTTCCACCTCAAAGACAGGGTTCTGCCCTTCTGGGGTCTGGGCAGCCCAGTCCCAGGAAGACAGAGCAAAGCATTTCATCTGCGATCAGGGTGTTACACCCTCCCCCCTTGGAAATAGAGTTACATGCTGGGGAGTGGGACCCTCCCCCAGTCTCTGGAAATGTTTTGAAGGGCACAGATGGTGCCCTCCTCACAGAAACCAGTCTACACCGGTTCAGGGACCCCTTCTCCCCTGCTCTGGTGGGAAACTGGACAAAGGAAACGGGAGTGACCACTCCCCTGTCCATCACCACCACAGGGGTGCCCAGAGCTCCTCCAGTGTGTCCCAGACTTCAGCCATCTTGCTTTGCAAGGTGTGGGGGCACTCTGGAGGGCTCTGAGTGGCCAATGCCAGCAGGAGATGTCAGAGATCCCTCCTGATAGGTCCATACCTGATAAGGTGGCCAATCCCCCTCTCAGGGCTATTTAGAGTCTCTCCTGTGGGTTCTCTTCAGATTCTGCATGCAAGTTTCCTTCAGGAATCCTCTGCAACAACTTAAGCATCCTCTGAGCTTGGATCAACCGCAGCCTGCTCCAAGAAAAGCTGTAACTGCAACAAAGTGTCTACAAGAGACACTTTTCTTCAGCAACCTCAGTTCCAAGTCAGCAACTGCAACAGTTTCCATGGTGTGCCTGCTCCGGGGACTCTCTGTCTTCATCCTGCACCAGAAGGACCAAACAAATCTCCAGTGGCGTGACAGAGTCACTCCCCTGCTCCAAGCAGGCACTTTCCAAGGTGACGACCGGTACCCTGGGACTCCTCTCACGGTGATGAGTGTGCTCCTAAGGACACACAGGGTGGACATCATTGACATAGACTGTCCTGAGGTCCTGCTGATGCAAATTGGAGGATGTAAGACCTTGCATTCTCCGGGAACGATGGTACCCATGTGTATTGTGTCTTCATAACCTCCTGAGGCCTCTGTGCACTCATTGCAAAATTCCTTTGTACACAGCCTGGCCCACGTCCCCAGCACTCCACCCTGTGATGCTCAACTTGCTGAGTTGTACTCGGGCTGCGTGGGACCTTCTTTTGTTGTGCTGCATTGACTGTGTTTTGCACCCTTCTTTGAACCTAGATCCTGTGGCTTCTGGGGCCGTTGCCTGGCATCCTGACAGCCCTCTAAAGTGCTGAGAGCCCCCTCTTCCTCCTCACACAGAGTTGAGGCCCCAGGTCCCTCCTGGGCCCATCCAGCTCTATTTTGATGAAAAACACACCTTTGCCGTAGCCAAAGCTTGTTGGTGCCTTCCAACACGAGATCTCATCTGCAACAATCTTCACACTGTGGGACATCTTTTGCCTCATGCAGGAACACGTTGGCATCTTCCTAGGGTGCATTTCGGCAGTCTTCTACTAATCAGGAACTCTTCTTTTGCACCCTCTTCTGGGTTGGCAGGGGCTCCTGTACTTCCTGGAACTTCTTTCGACTTCTGGACTTGGTCTCCTTCCTTTGCAGGTCTTCAGGTCCAATATCCAGCAGTTGTTCTTTGCAGACTTGATTGGCTGCTGCAAAATCCCCAAAACGAGGCTTAGTGTGTCATAAGGAAACTTGCAGTACTTTGCTCCTGCTTTTCTGGGCCCTAGGGTGGGGTAATTTACTTACCTTAACTGTATTCCTACTCTTCCAGCGATTATGCACACACTACACTTGTCTAGGGGGGAATTCGTGATTCACATTCCACTTTCTTATTATATGTTTTGTGATGCCCTGAGACATATTTTCTCCCGTTGCATTCTATAGGATTTTCTACTGTTTACATTGTTCTATGACTATTTACTTTTCTAATTTTAGTGTCTAGTGTATATATTGTGTATAATACTTGCCTCCAGAAGGAATATTGGTCCTCATTACAACATTGGCTGTAAATCCCGCTTACTGCCATGCAGAAGACCGCCAACACACCTCTGCAGCGGCAGAATTCCGCTACAGCTATTACGACCCACAGCCCAGAATCCGCCAAAATCCAGACACCCACACAAGTCCGCCATACCAAAGGTCAGTGATAAACTGGCGATACCAAAACCTCCACCGTCACACCAACAGGAATACGCCCACACTATCACTACCCACGAATCCACACGGCAGTCTTTCAACCGCGGTAAACCATTGGCGGTACACACCGCCGCGCTCACAATACACACACACTTACAAAACACAACCACTTTGGACAATTCAAAATACACACACCTGATACACATACACACACCACTCCCATACACCCAATCCAATATAAAACAAACACCCACATCACCCACAAACCCTTACAACCAAACTTGAGAAAGAAGCCCAGAGAGAGACACCACCAGAAACAACACTAGCATCCACAGGCGCACAACACCATCACACACACACCATCCACACACCTCAGACAACACACACAAACACATCCCCTCACACATCACAACCGACACCACCTCACACATCACCCACACCACATCATGGCACCTCAACGACACCCCAGGTTCTCTGAGGAGGAGCTCAGGGTCCTGGTGAAGGAAATCGTCCGGGTAGAGCCACAGCTATTCAGAGCACAGGTGCAGCACACCTCCATTGCTAGGAAGATGGTGCTATGGCCAGAATCGTAGACAGGGTCACCGCAGTGGGACAGCATCCAAGAACACGGGATGACATCAGGAAGAGGTGAAACGAGCTACGGGGGACGGTGCGTTCCGTGGTCTCAAGACACCAGATTGCAGTACAGAGGACCAACCAGGCCAACCTCTTACAACCATGGAATCATCAGGACTACATTAAAAATGTCTTTTGGGTAAACTTCCCGGGACAAATGCTGAGTAAATTCATCATTTGCTTTTTTTTAAAGGACTTCTTGGGATGAAACCTCTCCTGCCGGATGCCAGCACCATTGTCGGAAGAGTAGGCTTGCTTATCAAAACACTAAGGCCTGTATTTATACTTTTTTAGCGCTGCATTTGCGTCATTTTTTGACGCAAAAGTGGTGCAAACTTACAAAATACAATTGTACTCTGTAAGTTTGCACCGCTTTTGCGTCAAAAAGCGCTGCAAATGCAGTGCAAAAAAAGTATAAATATGGGCCTAATTCTTCTTAATATTTCATGGTTATTTCCTCGGAAATGCATCTAAAGACTATGGCAAACATGTTTTTCAAGAAGATGTGCTAAAAATGAAATTGTTTTGAGAGTGAACATGGACCAGACCGCCATTTTAAAGTTCACCTGCCACTGATATGTCCATTTATTTACATATTTAATCTATGGTAGTGAAAATAAATATTCAGATATTCTGTTGAAATAAATTTATTACTGGTAGAAACTGTGTGGTCAATAAAATAAGAGCATATGCATCCAGCATAATCTAAAGCAACATATTTATTACATTTTTAAAACACTTGTAAATGTGCAATTTAAATCCATACTTTCTTCCCAGGTAATGTATAAGTTATTTGGTATATACAGTGCCAGGGGTCAGTTTAATATGGCTGGAGTGGGGACACTCACAATGTTATCAAACCATATCAAATGTTGAGGATTATATTAAGAGTTTGGTGGGTGGCATACTCTATCACAAAAATGATGGATATTCCATCAGTGTTATTACAAGTGAATTCTAGCCTTGTAATAAAGCAGGTACTAAATTAATCACATTGTACCCATTCACCAAACTCTAAATCAGGACTTTAGGGCCACATTTATCAAACTTTCATGCAGCACGCCACCTTGCTGTGCTGAGCTGCATGAAAAGGAAATGGCAGGAATGTGCATATTTAGCATCATCTGGAGCATTCCTGTCCTTTCTTTGTGCTGGTGCCCTTTTGTCTGACTAGAGCGAGTGTAGGCACCCTTATATCTCAGCTCAAGGTAGTTAGGTAGGTGTTGTAGGCAGGATTGCTTTTTTGCAGGAAGGGGCATCCTCAGAGGTATTTTCTTCTTTCTAAGGAAAACAATGAGGAGAAATAAAGATATTTCTTCTTGTTGAACAAGAGTAGCATTTTGACGCATTCCCAGGTTTGCCAGTGTTGGTACATTTTGGAATGCACCAAAATCCATGGGTGGATGTGGGAGAACACCCCCGCTCCACCCATGGAAATGCTCCCAGGTGCAGAGTAATGCAAGGCAGTGATTTGTGCTGCTTTGCGTTACTCCACATTTATCAAGCCACTCAGGGCCACGCAAGGCAGCCTTGTGTGGCTTGATAATTTGCACCTAGGATTTGCATCACGCTTGCACCCATTTGCATAGCACAAGGGGGACACAAAAACCTTGTTCTAAAATTTTTATTTTGGCTGCCCGGGCCATAAAAGTACAACAACATACAACAGAATAAATGCACCATGACAAACAACAAGATCATACAACAATATAAGAGCATTAAAAGGGAAAAATGCATAATGAAAAATGCATACATATAGCACTTCCTGCCATCAGCATGGAAAAATTCCCACTCAACTACCCCACATCTTGAGGTCTCTCCAGAGAGTGCAAAAGTTTCACTCTGCAGGGCCACATAGCACCAATAAACTTAGCCACAGAAGTAATCAGGACTAATTGGTTGTCCACTGTCCATCCTAAGGATATGTAAAGGAACTAGACAATTACAGACACCCACAAGTCCACATGCTGGAGCTAGCCACTTCCTGCGAGGCAATAAATAGGCTGGGCAAACAAATAAAACATGGTGTAGATCTTCATCGTGAGTGTTACAAGCTGGACACACGGTGACTCTTCCACTCAACCATTTATAAGTGAATGTTATTAGGAGTAAGGCACACATTTGAAACTGAATATAAAGTTTCCTCTCCTTGGGCATCAAAACCTGGTCCCAAAAAGGCTTGCATCTGGTTTCGCATTTAAAATCAATCAAATCACAAGACAACATAGAGCCGGCAGCAATTTGTGCTTCTTCAGCATCAAACATTGCCCCATAATGCCTTTTCAGGTCATTCTTGGAAGGAAAAACCAAGGTACTCTAGTAAAACAGTCAGCTTTTAACACAGCTCTGAGGGCTCCCAGGCAATGAAATAACTGTAGAGTAGACCAAAGGTACCTTCAGTACAGGGGTAGTTGCAGCCCAGCTTTATGCGCCACTCCTTAAATACCAAGGTCTAAAGTGAGGTACTGTGTGGTAGAGAAACTGAGGGCCATATTTACAAGAAAGTGGTGCACTATAATTGAAGTGCCACTTTTCTTGCTACCCCCCCACTAGCACCTAATGCCACAATGGTTGCACTGTATTGACAAAATGGTGTACCGTGGCAGTCGTTCAAATTTTTCATGCTATTGTGGTTCTTTGCCACACTAGCATCAAAAATGTTGACGCTAGTGCAGCAAAGCACAGGGAGGCCCATTGCATGTGAGTTCGCCATTATTTAGAACCTGCTCTGAGCAGGTGTTAAAATGATGAAAAAAATGGCGCAGTGAAATATTGTACATTTCACTAGGCCATTTATTAGGGCCTCCCAGTGCCGGAACACCCCCTTGCATACATTATGTTCCTCCAAAAAGTATTTTCTATTTTGGATAATTCCAAGACACTGGAAACCCCCACAGTTCGGCACTATACAGGGCAGAAACTATGCCTTTGCCTCGTAGATCTGTAAAGCTGGGCTGATTGGTTTAGTGTATGAAGCAGAATGTTCTTTAATTTAATACCCACTTTTGTGATATGAGGCTTCCATGTCATACTATCAGACATCGTTATTCCAGAGATAAGTGAAGGAATCCACTGTCTCAAGTGAAACACCCCCCAAGGTAAAATTCCCTTTAAAAGAACTATGTGGATTGAATGTCCTTAACTTAGCTTTGGATGTGTTGATCTCCAACCCATGAAAATGACAGAACTCTGCAAAACAAGTTGGGAGTTTCTGCATCCCACTCAGAGTCTTGGAGATCAACAAAGTATCATCCACAAATAACAATATTGGCATTTTGAACTGTCCCAAGGACGGAGCATCTACCTCTACCTTGGCAAAAAAAGAAACAATATCTTTCATGTATAACAAAAATATTGTATGTGCCAACATGCAGCCTTTGGGCACTCCCCTAGGAAGCTGGTATCTTCTCTGTCATCTGTCCCTTATCTCCCCATCTAACACATGCATAATTGCCCTCATGTAAATGTACCAAAAGTGAAAGAATGTGAGGGGGCATTGTCATTTCGGCAAGGACCTTCCACAGGTCGGCTTCTGGAACTTAATCAAAAGCAGATTTTAAATCTACAAACGCCAAATAAAGGTTGCCTTTGCCAAGTGTAGCTGTAACTTTTGTTTTCATATCTGAGAGGAGTTTGTGGTTTAAGGGCCATATTTGTAATAAGGTTCCCCTTCCTGCACAAAACATATCCAAACCACAACAGAGAGATATTTGCTTTGCGGTGCAAGGGTGCTTGCAGGTGAGTCCATATGCTAGCGAGCTAACACTTGAGCAGAGTGGAATCTCTAAAAGTATTTGGAATGTCCTAAGGTCAATTCCACGATTTTTCAGTGCTTTAAATCAAAAATTTATCATGACTTCGCTCCACCACAAAGTTGCAAAAAGTACTAATTTCCCAGGACAAAACATTCTTTGCACTGGAAAGTTATTCTTAGCTGTTAATGCTGCTTTGTGCTACTTTGTGTCAAGGAAGATTCCCATGGGTAGCACTTGGGATTTCAACGCTACCACCCATTGATTCTGACTCAAAACCAGATCTAAAAAGATTGTCAGACCTGGCTTTTAGTTGAAAAAATAGCACCTCTTGAGAATGCCATTACATAGGAGTAATACATTTCTTCAAACATTTCAGACATTGCATGTTTGCTGTACTGTACAGCACAAATCCAATGACTGGGATGTTTTAAAGCTTATCAGGGCAAGGGATATTGTACTGGAAAGGAAGTCAGTCTGTACAAAATACAAGCTAGGCATTATAAACATCTTGCAAAGGTTGTGCATGGTGCTAGGATGCCCGTTTGTTCACTGGAACAGAGGAAGAGAAAAGTGGAACCCCATATTTAGGGCCTCATTCAAAAGGTTTTGTCAGAGTGCAGCATCGCAGGCCTTTTTGCTGCACTGCTCTGCATCAAAACAAAAGGACAGGAATGCCCCATATCTACAAGATACAGTGCATTTCTGTCCTTGCCTCTGCTCTGGCACACAAATTGTTGCCATGCACTAATGTAGACACCCTTGCACCATAGATAGGCATTTCCCTCCTTCTATGTGTGCTGCAGAAAGCAGCAAAAATAGATAGAGAAAAAAACGGGGATAAATAATATTATTTCTCCTAATTATACTACCCTAACGCCACCCCTAGGGTGTCCCCAGGTTTACAAAAACGTGTAAATTGGGGAATGCAGCAGATTCCATGGGTGTTGAGTGGGAACACCCACAGCAGCACCAATGGAACGCCCCTTTCACGCCCAGTAATGATTAAAAGTGGGCCATATGTACAAAGCCATGTAAAGCAACGCAAAGTGGCTTTGTGTGGCCTTGTAGATATGACTCTGCAGCTTCCACCACTGGTGCAATACAAAAAGTGATGCACCGGTGATGCAGGATGCTTGTAAATGAGGCCGTTAGTAAGTATGGATCTGCACTGTTGTCTTTCAGCACAACGAAACATAGTAACTTTGGTTACTGTGTTGTGTTGATCTATTATTTTAATAAAACTACCCCTACAACGTATGCAACTGTGTGTTCTGGCTGTAAAGTATGGAAGGAACACCTCATGGTTAAAATGATTTTATTATTTCAATTGAATCCTTATGCTGGTGTGCTTACCTTTAGCCTTGCGAGATCCTAGAAGGTGTCAGGAACATCCTGTTTTCTATTATTAGGGTTTATAGAGCAACATCTCTTTGTTTCTGTAAAGCAATATTGTGAAATATTATTATATCAACCTTGAAAGTGGGGAGCATCTTGTAAAAATTCATATTCACCCTGTTAGAAATTGGGTCTCTAGTTGGCAGAGGTTTACACCCTTGTCCAAGGAGGGACCACAGTCCTAGTCAGGGTGAGTCACAACACAACCCACAGTATCCTGTACCCACTCTCTGGTACCCTGGCACAGAGCAAGCAGGCTTAACTTAGAAGGCAATATGTAAAGTATTTGTGCAATACCTCAAACAGTAATACAGTGAAAACACCACAAAAATACACCACACAGGTTTAGAAAAATAGATAATAAATATCTGATTAAAACAAGGTTTGAACGATAAAAATCCAATGTTCACAAGCAAAATTAAGTGTTTTTAAAGAGGAAATCCCCCTAAAGCACTTAGAAAAACAGTAGATCCAACTAGGGCTATGATGGTGTCATTGACGGAGACATTCCTAATAGTCTAATTCCACTTGCGTCGGGGAGCTGGTGCAGCATCAGTGGTAATGCATCGGTTCCTTGTGACCCAGCGGGGTCGATGGATCCAGCCGGTCAAAACATGATGTGTTGACTTCACAGTGTCGCAATCATCCTGCGTGATGTCAGCAGTGTTGAGGCAATATCAGGCTTGCTTTGCAGGCTGCGGTTGTTGCATACAGTGATGTCCACAGAGCGGGTGCAGGCTGTTGCATTGGTCCTGGCATCATTGAAGTCATTCCTGGCATCGCTGGAGTCCGAAAACTAGCTAAAAGCTAATAGATGGCTGTCACTGAGACCTCAGACAAACAAAGCCTTTGGAGCGCACTTTTGGGGAAGGCAGAGTCCTTCCAGAACAGTCAGAGGCCAGCAGGGCAGGGCAGCAGTCCTTCTCAGCAAAGCAGTCCAGATGAGTTCTTTGGGTAGACAGGTAGCTCCTCTGACAGTTCAGGTGTAGATCCAGAAGTGTCTGATTTGGTGAGGTCAGAGACCTAGGGGAATATTTATACTTGTTTTGCCCTGAATGTTTTTTCATGCAAATTCGGTGCAAAACATTAACTCAATATTTATACTATGGCGCTAGACCCGTCTAGCACCAAATTTATGGAGTTAAAGTCATTGTTTGGTTGTGGGAACCTACTTTGCATCAATGCGTTCCTGTGCAAAAAATGACTCTATGACCGTAGCGCCATATTTATCTCTGTGGGCCTATTTCCATCGTGGAACACCATGGAATAAGAGCACAGGTGGCCTCCCAGGCCCCAGGGATACCCTCATCCACACAGAGGGACAGCGGAGGTTGGGGGACCCCATCCCAGGTAAGTATAGGTAAGTACAGGTAAGTATATATATATGTTTTTAAAGTGCCTTTGGGGGCCCTGAAGTGGCCCCCCCTACCTGGCACTGGGTACAATGGTCATGTCCAGGGGACCATGGTCCCCTGTGCTGGCCATTAGCGTGGTGGGCATGGCTCCTGTCTTTTCTAAGACAGGAGTCATGTAGTATGGATGGTTTTGCGTCAGAAAATGACACTAGGCTGGTTAGAGTCATTTTTATTTACTCTAACCTGCCTAGCGTCATTTTTTGGTGCAAAAACCCCTTCTTCCATACTGCCAGCCCCACCCGACTAACGTCATTTTATTTTTTTACGCTAGCTTTCCCTTTGCACCAGCTTGCACCATTCCATAAATATGGTGCCCAGCTGGTGCACAGAAATGGTGCAAGCCGGTGCTAAACTGTTTGGTGCAAACCTGTGTTAGTGCAGTTTTGCGCCAAAAAGTATAAATCAGGGCCCTAGTTTATATACCCCAAAATGCCTTTGAAGTTGGAGAAACTTCGAAGAGTGGATTTGAAGTGCAAAAGTTCCCCTTTCAGCCCAGTCCTATCTGCCAGGATCCATGAGGGGGGTTATCAGTCCTTTGTGTGAGGGCAGGCCTCTGGCCTTTGAAATGTAAGAGATAGCCCCTCCACCCTTCTTGCCGAGGGAAACCCATTCAGTATGCAGAAGAATGCAGATATCACTGAGTGCCCTGTGATTGTGGCTGTCTGGGTGGAATGTGCAAAAGGAGCTGTCAACCAGCACGGACCAGACAGGGATTGGAGGCAGGGTGTAAGGCACAGATGGTAGTACGTGCAGAGAAATGTCCACTTTCTAAAAGTGGCATTTCTAAAATCGCATATTAAATCCAACTTCAACAGTAAGCAGGTTTTGTCTTACTGTTCTGGCAAAACTAAACATGACAGGGCTACTCCTTCTAAATCAGAACCTGCTACTTAAAAGTATATGAGGGCAGTTTTAATGCTAGACTATGAGAGGAGCAGGCCGCACAGTAGTGGAAAACTAATTTGTGAGTTTTCCTCTACCAGGCCATGTAAAACACATAGGAGCATGTCCCGCCTTTTACTTACATAAACCCTGCTCTATAGGTTACCTAGGGCCTACCTTAGGGGTGACTTATATGAAATAAAATTGGAGTTTAAGGCTTGGCAAATAGTTTTAAATGTCAAGTAAAAGTGGCAGTGAAACTGTACACACAGGATTAGCAATGGCAGGCCTGAGACATGGTTAAGGGTATACTTATGTGGGAGGCACAAGCAGTGCTTCAGGCTCACTAGTAGCATTTAATTTACAGGCCTCATTCACATGTTGTACACTTTACTAGGGATTTACAGGTAAACATATATGCCAATTGAGTAAGAACCAATGTTTCCATGTTTAGGGGAGAACACATATGCACTTAAGTATTGGACAGCAGTGGTAAAGTGTGCAGAGTCCTAAAACCAGAAAAAACTGGGTCAGAAAAATGGAGGCAGGCAGGCAGGCAGGCAAAAAGGTGAGGGATGACCACCCTAAGTTTGTCAGGTGTAACACACCCTTAAATAGTTTGCATGATTTTCAACATAAAAATCAATATAATCAGACTTAATAAGTATAAACATTTAAGCACTAGGTGTATGTCCTTTCATATGAAACAGGGGTAGCATGTCTGGTGACTCCAACTAGTGAGTTTCAATAAAATGTGCTCATATATGTTCATGTTTAAAAGCTGGCCAACAGGCTTACAATTATTTACTTCTATATGTACACCTTTGCTTATTTAATGATTTCTTTCTAAGGATTTTATTTTTATGTATTCATTAACAGCAGCATCTACTTACCGGGAAAACACATTTCAAATGTTAACTATAATGTGTCATTTCATGAAGACAGAATACCTAAGTGGGGTTCATGAAAAGTGGTGCAGCCAGAGATCAAAAGAGATACATATCCCAAAGAATGGCTGCTATACAAGTATATGTTTGCACCTATGGTATTCCTGTTTCACAATCCTGTAAATGGCCAAAGACAAGCATAAACTCATCAAATAAAAGGAGCGAAAGCTGGACTGTGGATGGCTAATGCATTGTGGTTTATTGTTCTTTAAAGAGGTGGGTCTTCAGCTCCTTCCTAAATTGGAGCAGCGTTGGGGCTGTTCTGACGGATATAGGGATATTATTCAAGTTCCTGAGTGCATACATGGAAAAGGTAAACTGTCTTGTTTTTTTTTTTTTTTCCACTTCCTAGTCACCAGTCTGACGGTGTCTTGGCTGCAGGTGCGCCGAGATCCATCAGGGATCATGAACTTTTCTGCTAGATAAGCTGGGGTGCTGGTCATGATAGCTTTGTAAATTATTTAGCTGGTTTTGAAGATAGTGCAGGGGGCAAAAGGAGCCAGTGAAGTTCCATCACTATGGGGATGTTGTGATCATATTTCTTTAGGCCCTGGATAAGATGAGCTGTAGCAAGTAGTATGCGCCTAAGGGGTGCTAATGTGGTGTCTGTGAGACCATGGCTCCACCATTCAGATCAGAGAGGGCTTGAGTAGCAGTTTTTAAGGTGCTTTCTGGAAGAAAAAGGTTTAACTTTCTTTAGAAGAGAACATTGGTGTTAGAAATTGAGGGCATATTCACAAAAAATGATGCACCATGGCGCTGTAAGCCACCTTGATGCGCCACACTGCGTCATTTGGAAAGTGCAGGGATGCGTCATATTTACCGCAATACGGCATATCCCTGTACTTTCTTTTGCGCTGGTGAACAATTGACGGCTATGTCCCAATGCAGGCAACATTGCACCTTGTTCTGAGGGTGCCTGCGTTGCAGGGATGATTGCTTATGTGTAGGAATGGACACCTTCTTGCACATAAAGAATCATTAATGTTGTTTTCCTCCTTCTATGTGTGCTGCAAAATGCAGCACACATAGAAAGAGCAAAAAACGAGAAAAAATAAAGTTATTTCACCTTGTAATGTCACTTTTACGCAACCACTCGGGTGGTGTAGTAATCTGACACATTCTCATCCTTGTAAATCAGGAAGTGTGACAGATTCCATGGGTGAAGCGTGGGAACACCCAAAGCAAAACCCAGGGAATGCCCATTTAATGCAGTGTTATGCATGAAAGAGGGTCATATTTACAAGGCAACGAAAAAACATGCAAGGTGGTTTTACGTGGACTTTTGAATATGTGCAAATGTACTGCTCCAGCAGTGTTATTGTGCCACACGAGCATTGTAAATATGCCTCTGGGTCTCTAGTTTGTAGAGATTTGCACTCTGTCCAAGTAGGGACCACAATCCTAGTCAGGGAAAGTAAGATACACAATGTGATCCAGATTTATTTTAAAGAAATGCTTTTATTCCTCCTCGTTTTTTGCTTTTTCTATGTGTGCTCCATTCTGCAGTACATATAGAAGAAGCAAAATGCCATGGATGAATGTTTATGTGCAGGAAGGTGTCTCTTCCTGCACATAAACAATCATTTCAAAATGACGCATTGGTACTTCTATGTGTGCCGCATTTTGCAGCACACATAGAAGTGGCAAATCACAATTATAGATTGTTTATGTGCAGGAAGGGACACCTTCCTGCACATTAACAATCGATCCCATCAACGCAGACTCCCTTGCACTGTGGTGCAAGGATGCCTGTGTTGGTGCAGGCAGCTTCATTAAGTGCCAGCACAGGGGGGAAATGCAGGTGTGCACCGTATTCCTGTAAATATGGTGCATCCCTGCATTTCTAAAGTGGCACAGCACGGCACTGCTATTTTGGTGCAGCACCCTGCTGCACCACTTTAGAAACGCATAGGTGCACCGTATATAGAGGAATATGGCCCATCCCTGCGTTTCTCCCTGCGCTGGAATGAAATTCCGTGGCCCAAAATGGCAGTGTAAACTGCTAACAGAGGCTTTGCAGTGGCAAGCCTGAGACATGTTTGAAAGGCTGAGGTAATGGGTGGCGCAACCAGTGCTGCAGGCTCACTAGTAGCATTTGAATCATATGCCCTGAGCCAACATAGTGTACTTTACTAGGGACATACCAGTAAATCTAATATGCCAATCACAGAGACGCCAGTGTTTAGGAAGATGGCTCTGTATTACTATACCAAAGTACAGCATACTGTGCACAGAATTTAATGGATCCCTAGAGGATTTACAGAGGATAAAGCAGATAATAGTAATGCTCTCTTTTGTGGTAGTGTGATCAAGCGGATAGGCTTACCAGAGGGTAGTGCTAAGCATTTGTTGTACACACACAGTCAAGAAATGAGGCAGACACTCAATGACTATCTGGGGGTCAATGTTTTATGTATCAAAAAATAAACTTTGTTACTTTATTTCTAGAACCAAAAGGATCTTTGATGCAGTTTCAAGAATTTACCACTTTAAAGAAGCAAATGCACTTTGTTTAGAATTCACAGGTGAAACAGTTTACAGATAAGTAATACTTTTCAATTTCAAAAGTAGACAGTGCAATTTCTCACAGAAAGCAATGTAGTCCTGGGGAGGAAAAGTAACAACAGAATTTGCAGGTAAGGGCCTGATTTACAATCCCAGTCTTCGGAGGTTAAGGTGTCCACCGGGCACAGATTAGAAGGACACTAAGGGTGCACCACCAGCAACATGAGGAGGCCAGGTGCAGAGATCAAAGTTGGTGTTGGGTCCTAAATGGAATCCTATGGAGACAGGGGGCACTTAGAAAGAAACAGCTTGCAGGTAACTACCTGCTACTTCAGGGTGTGAGAAAGTAGCCTCCTTCTAGCATGGTTACCCTCATTTTTGGCCTGTTTGTGAGTATGTGTCAGTGTGTTTTTACTAGCACCACTACTCCTCCACAGAACTCCTTGCTCTCAACCCAGGCCAGCACCCCACCTGCACCCAGGCCAACCCCAAACACATACAGGTACCTTTCACATGCCACTCATGCCATTTCTCCTGCACTCACACCAACACCAGCAACACCAACAAGCACCACAACAACACCAAACCCCCCAATAACCTCAACTGCATCCTCCTTAACACCCGCTCGGTCCACAAGCACGCCATCAAGCTTTGTGACCTGCTCACCACAAACTTTCCTGACATTGCCTTCCTCACTGAAACATGGATGAACTCCTCATCAGAACCCGTCATCGCCATAGCCATCCCAGAAGGTTACAAAATCACCCATAGAGACTGCACCAACAAACCAGGAGGAGGTATTGCCATAATACACAAAAACTCCATCAAAATTTCCACCAACACCAACGACACCCTAGACAATGCAGAACACCTACACTTTCAAGGAGACATCAACACCAACACCACCCTAAGAGGAACCCTCATCTACAGACCACCAGGACCCCGCCCCCATTCTGTGATGCCAACGCCCATACTATCAGCTCCCACGCCCTCACCTCCACAGACTACATACTCCTTGGTGACCTTAACTTTCACCTGGAAAGCACCCAGTACTGCAACTCCAAGGCCCTGCTGGCCAACCTCGCGAACCTTGGCCTCAAGCAACTGGTCACCTCACCCACCCACTCAGCGGGACACACGCTAGATGCCTTCTTCACCTCCAGCAGCCACATCATCTTCACTCACACCACTGAACTCCACTGGACTGACCACCACCGCATCCACTTCTCCTTCATGAAACCCACCACCCACCACTAACAGCACCCTACACCCTACCGCAAGTGGAACATGATCTCCAACCTCGCACAAGCTCCACCTCCCTTCACCAACGACCCCAACACCGCCGCCCTCAACCTCACATGATGGCTAGAAACTGGCGAAGACTCCCTCGCCCCTTTGAAAACAAACAACAACACCCGCACCATCAAGACCGCCCCCTGGTTCACCACAGAACTTCAGTATTCCAAACGAGAATGCAGAAAAATTGAAAAAGCCTGGCGCCAAGAACCCTCAATGAGCAACTTCTCCGCCCTCAAAACAGCCATATGCAAACACCACCAACTCATCCAGACCACCAAACGGTCCTTCTACAAACAATGTATAGACAACAACACGCACAACAGCAAGGAACTTTTTGCCATCATCAAAGAACTCAGCAAACCCAAATCCTGCACCATCGACCCTTCACACTCCCAAGACCTCTGGAACTCCCACTCCAACCACTTCCACCGCAAAATCACAGACATACACAACAGCTTCACATTGTTAGCACCCCCCATCACCACCACCGATACAACCAACACCACTACACTCTGCCGCACCAACCTGCTGAACACCTGGACCCCCACTAACGATGAAGAAATCGGCAAAACCATGAGCTCCATCCACTCAGGCTCCCCAACTGACCCTTGCCCCCACCACATCTTTAACAAGGCGAGCCAAATTATCGCTCCCCAGCTCCAGTCCATCATCAACAGTTCCTTCGAAATTGCAACCTTCCCAGATATTTGGAAGCACGCCGAAGTCAACGCTCTTCTCAAAAAACCCAAAGTCTCCCACCTGTGAAGCATCAGAAGTTGGCCAGTGCCCAGCGGGAGAGGGGGAAGACTCCAGCCACCAAAGCCGCTCCCAGGGGTACCGGTGGGAGTGTGAAGTCGGCTGTGACACCTTCCAAGGTGGGGAAGGGCCACAAGAAACCTGGCAAGTCTGGGAAGAGCAGCACAGCGGAGAAGACCGCCATCATCCCCGCTGCCCAGGAGGCCACCGCCAGCACCAGCCCAGCTGCCCAGGACAGGACCGCCAGCACCAGCCCAGCTGCCCAGGACAGGACCGCCAGCACCAGCCCAGCTGCCCAGGACAGAACCGTCAGCACCAGCCCAGCTGCCTAGGACAGGACCGCTAGCACCAGCCCACCTGCCCAGGACAGAACCGCCAGCACCAGCTCAGCTGCCCAGGACAGGACCGCCAGCACCAGCCCAGCTGCCCAGGACAGAACCGCCAGTACCAGCCCAGTTGCCCAGGACAGGACCGCCAGCACCAGCCCAGCTGCCCAGGACAGAATCACCAGCACCAGCCCAGCAGCCCAGGACAGGACCACCAGCACCAGCCCAGCTGCCCAGGAGGCCACTGCCAGCACCAGCCCAGCTGCCCAGGAGGCCACCGGCAGCACCAGCCCAGCTGCCCAGGACAGGACCGCCAGCACCAGCCCAGCTGCCCAGGACAGAACCGGCAGCACTAGCCCAGCTGCCTAGGACAGGACCGCCAGCACCAGCCCACCTGCCCAGGACAGAACTGCCAGCACCAGCTCAGCTGCCCAGGACAGGACCGCCAGCACCAGCCCAGCTGCCCAGGACAGAACCGCCAGCACCAGCCCAGTTGCCCAGGACAGGACCGCCAGCACCAGCCCAGCTGCCCAGGACAGAAACCACCAGCACCAGCCCAGCAGCCCAGAACAGGACCGCCAGCACCAGCCCAGCTGCCCAGGAGGCCACTGCCAGCACCAGCCCAGCTGCCCAGGAGGCCACCACCAGCACCAGCCCTGCTGCCCAGGAGGCCACCGCCAGCACCAGCCCTGCTGGGCCATTAAGGACCGCCAGCACCAGCCCCGCTGGGCCATGAAGGACCACCAGCAAAAGAGCTGCTGGGCCATGAAGGATCGCCAGCAAAATTCCCGCTGGGCCATGAAGGACCACCAGCAAAAGCCCCACTGGGCCATGAAGGACCGCCACCAGTTGAGTCCCTGCAATGGAGACCGCCGCCTCAAGCACCGCTGAGCAGGGCACCACCGTCTCAAGCACCGCTGAACAGGGCACCGCCGTCTCAAGCACAGCTGAACAGGGCACCGCCGTCTCAAGCCTAGCTGAACAGGGCTCCGCTGTCTCAAGCCCCGCTGGCCCATGAGCGCCAAAGGCACTGACGCTACTGAGTCCGTCACGGGGAGAATGAAGCACTCTGGGCACCATGCCCCCTCCAGAACCCACGGAGAATCACATCCACTACCTCTGTCCTTAGCAGGATGAAGCAATCTGGGCACAAGGCCCCCTCCAGAACCAGTGGAGTATCACATCCACTACCTCAGTCCTTAACAGGATGAAGCACTCTAGGCACAAGCCCCCCTCCAGAACCAGTGGAGATTCACATCCACTACCTCTGTCCTTAGCAGGATGAAGCACTCTAGGCACAAGCCCCCCTCCAGAACCAGTGGAGAATCACATCCACTACCTCTGACCTTAGCAGGATGAAGCACTCTGGGCGCCATGCCCCCTCCAGAACCAGTGGAGACTGTCATCCACTTGAGAGACTGTGGATTTGCACTCCCCAGGATGTTACAGTGGGCAAGCCACCCACTGTAGAGACTTGAGAGACTGTGGCTTTGCACTCCCCAGGATGGAACAGTGGGCAAACCACCCACTGTAGAGACTTGAGAGACTGTGGCTTTGCACTCCCCAGGATAATGCAGTGGGCAACCCACCCACTGTAGAGATTTGAGAAACTGTGGCTTTTCACTCCCAGAATGGAACAGTGGGCAAACCACCCACTGTAGAGACTTGAGAGACTGTGGCTTTGCACTCCCCAGGATGGAACAGTGGGCAAACCACCCACTGTAGAGACTTGAGAGACTGTGGCTTTGCACTCCCCAGGATGGAACAGTGGGCAAACCACCCACTGTAGAGACTTGAGAGACTGTGGCTTTGCACTCCCCAGGGTAATGCAGTGGGCAACCCACCCACTGTAGAGACTTGAGAGACTGTGGCTTTGCACTCCCCAGGATGGAACAGTGGGCATGTGGCCCCCTCGTGGATTTGGCGTCGTGCACTCAACCGGCTGAGGTGCCCCCCCTTTCCCTCCCCCTGAGGTGCCTGTTTAGTTGCTCTCTGATGCCCCTGCAGTGTTCTCCCCGTCATGGTCGGGGATCTTGTGTGGGCCTCGCCCATACCGTGTGGGCCCAGTGTTCCACAGACTTAATTGGAGCACTACCTGGACTACTATGCTTGGTATATATTTTGTAAATGGTGTATATATATATTTCTGCCTACTTGATTTGAATATATTACAATGGTTACACTCATTTTCTATTGTATTTGCATTTTTCCGGGGGGTTTGCAGGGTGTAACTTTGATGTATTAATATGCATTAGTGTGTGTGTTGTAGTGGGTGGGGGTGGGGGTGGGGGTGTTGCGTGTGTGTGTCCCTGTTTTTTGCCTCTTCCCTCCCATGTGTCGTAGGTGCACTACTCACCGTGGTCTTCGCCGCCGGCGTTCGTGCTCCTGGTAGATGAGCAGGAAGACTATCGCAGGTAGAATTTGGAGTTCCGGGTCCATGGTGTCCTTTTTCCTCATGGGGTGTGTAGAGGTGAGCGTTTTCCCTTCGGAATTCCTGTTTTCGCCGTGTTCTTATCCGCGGTGAATCCGCCCCGGAAAAGGTGGCGGATTGGCCTGTCATAATAGTGTGGGCAGTACATTGTCTCCCGCTTGTCTGTTGGCGGTGAGCGCTGCGCTGTTTGTTTGCACCGCCGTGGCGGTCGGAGTGCTAAAGTGGTTGTCTTTGTTGGTGGTTTCCGCCACGGTCGTAATTGCTAATTTTTTACCGCCGGCCTGTTGCCGGTCTTACCGCTGCTTTAACACCGTCCGCCAGGGTTGTAATGAGGGCATCTGTATTTAAGACATCAGAAGTAAGTTAAAAATCTTGTAGATAAGGGTGTTGTTTGATGGTCGACATACACCAGAATGTTTTTGTACATTTATTTAATTTCTATTTTTCATTGTGTTTGTGGTGGGTGGCCTAAAGTTGCAAAAGGGCCTAGTATTGTTTTGCATTTAACTTTTTAGCTTTTATAAGGGAAAAGGTTTGCACAGTTATGTACATTTTCTCCCTGTTTATTAAATTTGTACTGTTCATGCATTTTACCTTGTAGTTTAGTCTGCACACCAGCAATCCAGCCTTTACTAGTCATTGGGTATATGGCCAATGTGTGTTTATGTGTGTGTGTTTGTTTTTGCCATAGACCAACATTTTGTCTTTACACTACATGCCATGTGTCCAGCGGTCATTTTGTACAGTCAGTGTCCATAGCCCGGCATGTGTTCTTTGTTGCTCAGGCCTACTTCCTTCTTGTTGTTTGACCATGTGATCAGCGGCCATTTTGTGTAGTCAGCCAGTGTGCTTTTGCCTTTGGACTGCATGTGCTCTTTGTTGCCCAAGCCTCCTTGCATGTTGTGTGACCATGTGTCAACATCAGGACAATGCGCGCTCTACGGGCAACGTAATGCAAAAAGCCAATCCTTATGCAATGTAATAATTCATGCATTGTGTGTTGATGCAGGATGTTAACCTTTTGCATTGCAGAGATTCATCTTGAAACGTCATTATTGCTGTTTGCAATGTATTGTTACTTTTCAAGGCTTTGCTGCAGGATTATAGGGTGTGGTTAGGGTGTGGTCCTTATTCTGAGGCCTTCTAGAGTCCTCTCCTGCAATCTGGCTGGGTGTGGCATGTGGGCGGGGCCTGAGTCTATTTAAGGGACCCAGCCCAGATCCATGTGCTCACTATTCAGAGGTCCCGGTGCAGAGCAGCAGCATTTTCCAGGGCTCCTGTTCCGGAGGCCAACTTGGACATTTCCAGGCCCTGTCCTCATAATCTTGTTGATATCCAAGCAGGGCGGTAAGGCGGAGTTCGGGAAAGACCTCAACTCAATTTTTTCTAGAAACATTTTAGTTTTTGGCTTTGTGATTTATCGTGCATGCGATTGTTTTCTTGGCATTTAACTCTTGCAGTTCCGGTCGGCAGTGTGCGCGATCGTATCTTGGCATTTAAACCTTGATGGTTGAATCGGCAACAGTGTGCGCAATTCATTCTTGGCAATTAACCCTTGCAGCTCAGATCGTCAGAGTGTGTGATCATTGCATAGCATTTGAATCTTGATGTACGAATCGGCTACAGTGTGCGCGATTCATTCTTGCCATTTAATTCTTGTAGTACAGATTGGCAGATGGCGCGATCATTTAATGGCGTTTGAATCTTGATGTACGAATCGGCAACAGTGTGCGCTGTGGTACTGAAAATTCTGGACCCGTGTTATAAACATCGTCGTATCACAACGATTTTGGTATCAGCAGACCGAGAATGATTAGAATAGTATGCACAAGCATTGTATTCATATTCGGGTGACGAAATCACCCGAATATCAGAGTTTCCGTCCTGAACCCTCGGGTTCCATTTAAACGACAGCCATTTTGTGATTGCCCTCACATAGGCCAATGACTAATGCCGAAAACGAGTCTGAAGGACACGTACATCTTTGCTGACTCCTCTGTGACCTGGGCAAGCTGACTCTTCTGCCTGAAGCCAAACCTGTTCGGCCAGTTTCTTTCCCAGTGGCCGAATGAGATTAGTATCAAGGCACAACACATCATAAAACCTTTCATCACACACAAACCATGCCTAATCTTACACACACTTGTCCCTGTTTCTTTCTTTATGACTTGCTTTACAAGGAGGAGGTGCCTGTTTATATTGGGGGTCCGTCGATATCTGATGAAAGTACTGAGCCTTGCCGGGTAATTGATTAAGGGCTGGACAAACTGAAATATGGGTTTGTCATCATAACCCTGCTATTTCTTTGTAGTGAAAATATGTGAATGGTCAACTGTAAAATAAGGAATGTTTGCCCAAAGCATAATATTTTGTATAAGAGAGAAGGTTAGCTTTGCAAGGGGAGCAGTCTCCTGAGAATATACACCGTGTTGTACTTCTAGGATACCTGTCACTGGCTGCAGCCAATAAACAAGATCTTTGACTTCACCAAGAAGACTCTGTGTTTCTGTAGTCTGAAACAGGAAGGACTCGAAGTCTTAGGGTGTGTTCCCTGGCACCACTGGGTTCTGAAAAACCCAGTACTTCAGTTGGCGCCCAACGTGGGGCGATTTCAGCGGTACCAGTCCAAGCCAGAGGTTCGTGAGGAGCTTCGTGTGAAAATTCTGGAGGGAGGCCGCCACTTCATCGACCCCTGTATGTCGACATGGTCTGAAAGTCTTTGCTGCGAGGTTCCCCGCTTCCCGACGGCTACGAAGGACTGCTGCCCTGACTATCGCCCTGTTTTGGACCCTTGATGATTTGGTAGAGCGAAACGATAAACGAGTCTTCTGGTGACGTCATCGATACCTCAGTTAAGTATAAGTGGAGCGTCTCCCAGTCCTTAGTTTGGTTCTTAGTTTGGTATCCCCTTGGGATCTTTGATTTGGAATTTGCAAGTACCTCTGATGACTCTGAGTCACGCGATGCACGTGTAAAAGGAACAATTTCTGAACGAGAAAGTGACAATAATTTGCAAGAAGCTGTGCCACCGTCAATTCGATCGAACACTACAGAGCCTGAACTCTTGTTCCAGAACCAGACAGTACCTGGAAAAAGCCGTTATAATTTGAGACCAAGAACTAAGGACAAATAATTTTTTTCCCGTTCCTTTGCTATTTTTTTTTAAAGGTGCGGCTCTCTCATCTGAGAAACTTTCTTATTTTTTGTTTTTTTCTTTTCGAACCGCCATCCGGGTTCAGCTGTAGGGTCGTGGTTGCCCAAGTCTTTGGAGTGCAGCTGAAGACGTTAGGTCGACAGTTCTGGTCGGTCTAAGGGAGTTGCCCTGGACTGACAGAAGCATTCCCTAGCATAGAACACCCTACCACTACGACCAGCAATTAGAGAGGATGGAGTTTTTCAAGAATGATAGACCTGCCAGACAGATGGACTTTAAAGCCAGAATGGGTATAATAATGACAAAGAAACGATTTTTGATATTATGTATTTTCATGTTGCTTAGTGTAATGACGTTTTTAATAGGATATGTTTTATTCTCTTTTCAAGTGACACTTGCACCCATTACACAGCCCATACCTCCTTCTACTGTTTCCTCGCATTCTTTTCACCCCCTGCCTGAACACGAGTCTGCCAGAAGATTAGAATTTGTCAACAATTCATTCATTCAGCTTCTACACCAACAGCAATTAGTAGTGAACACAACTAACTGTTGGGTGTGTGGTCTTATGCCTCATACTACTGATAATGGTATCCCTTATCTGGTCCTGCCTTTCAGCCATAATGGTTCTGTATGGGCATATAGAACGGTGTTCATATACGCGTATGAAGCCAACCCCCTACGTTCTGTGAAAGATAATCCTAAGAATAGTGCTCTAGCTAAGGGTATAGTAGATATGATTAGGGAAGATATTTCCTATGAGACTATCCCGAGAGATGAGACACTAGCATATATTGGATGGAACATAACAGGAGATGGAATTACTCTGAGTGGGAACCAGCGAGCAAAGAGATTTGGATTGTACCCCATCAGGGTCACCTATGTCTGCAAGGTAATGGCAAGAATCCCAGAGCTCAGTTAGGGAAAAGTATCTGCACTGAAACATATGTTTTTGCGTCTCAGACTTCTCCTTCGTTCTTAGCAGCTAAGGGTACCTATTTCATCTGCCATAATAGAACCTATACATGGTTGCCTCCTGACTTCTCAGGCACATGTTTTGTTTCGTTCCTGTTACCTCCCACCTACATGGCCGTGGCAGATTACCATAAGACAAGGATAGTTAGAGGTGTCATAAGTAAAGAAGACACTACAGGACAAGAATTTGGAGATTTCGTAAAGGGTTTTCTGCCGTTTTGGGGTCCTATGGTTAACAGCAGGAACATAAGGCAATTGACAAAGGTGGTTGAATCCACAGTAGTTGAAACCGCCGGTGCCCTTGGTAATTTGACTGCTGAGCTCCAGTCGGATTGCCTTATGACTCTTCAGAACAGGGTCGCATTAGACGTCATACTTGCCGACCGAGGTGGGGTATGTAAAGTGATCCAATCAAGTTGCTGTGTTTTCATCCCAGATAACGCTCCGACAGTCTACCGGGCCATTTCCAAACTGCATAAGATCTCCGAATCTATTCACGTGGATAAAGGAGATTGGTCATTGATGGGGTGGTTCTGGGAGCTGATATCCGCCTGGGGATGGAAGACTCTGGTAGTCATTGGGATGATCTTAGCCATTCTTTTCATGTCCTGTCTGTGTGTACAGTGTGCTCCTGCAATATGTGGCCTCTGTGCTACATCGTGTGTAAGGAAACCTGTATCAAGGGACGAGCTCAGTAATAGGATGATGCTACAGCAACATCTCAACGACTTTATGAATATAGACCTGGACTCAGATTAGCGTGAGTATAGGTTATTGCCTATGTAAGGGCAAAAGGAGGGTCTGTGGTACTAAAAATTCTGGACCCGTGTTATAAACATCGTCGTATCACAACGATTTCGATATCAGCAGACCGAGAATGATTAGAATAGTATGCAAAAGCATTGTATTCATATTCGGGTGACGAAATCACCCGAATATCAGAGTTTCCGTCCTGAACCCTCGGGTTCCATTTAAACGACAGCCATTTTGTGATTGCCCTCACATAGGCCAATGACTAATGCCGAAAACGAGTCTGAAGGACACGTACATCTTTGCTGACTCCTCTGTGACCTGGGCAAGCTGACTCCACTGCCTGAAGCCAAACCTGTTCGGCCGGTTTCTTTCCCAGTGGCCGAATGAGATTAGTATCAAGGCACAACACATCATAAAACCTTTCATCACACACAAACCATGCCTAATCTTACACACACCTGTCCCTGTTTCTTTCTTTATGACTTGCTTTACAAGGAGGAGGTGCCTGTTTATATTGGGGGTCCGTCGATATCTGATGAAAGTACTGAGCCTTGCCGGGTAATTGATTAAGGGCTGGACAAACTGAAATATGGGCTTGTCATCATAACCCTGCAATTTCATTGTAGTGAAAATATGTGAATGGTCAACTGTAAAATAAGGAATGTTTGCCCAAAGCATAATATTTTGTATAAAAGAGAAGGTTAGCTTTGCAAGGGGAGCAGTCTCCTGAGAATATACACCGTGTTGTACTTCTAGGATACCTGTTACTGGCTGCAGCCAATAAACAAGATCTTTGACTTCACCAAGAAGACTCTGTGTTTCTGTAGTCTGAAACAGGAAGGACTCGAAGTCTTAGGGTGTGTTCCCTGGCACCACTGGGTTCTGAAAAACCTAGTACTTCAGTGCGGTTCATTCTTGGCATTTATCTCTTGCAGTACAGATCGGTGTGCAATCATTTCATGGCATTTGAATCTTGATGTACGAATCGGCAACAGTGTGCCCGATTCATTCTTGACATTTAACTCTTGCAGTACAGATAGGCAGGGTTCGCAATCATTTCATGGCATTTAACCCTTGCAGTACTGATCGGCAGAGTGTGTGATCATTTCTGGCTTTTTCGTCTCGCTGCACAATCTGGCAAAAAGGTGTGCAAAAGTTTCTAGACAATTGACTCTTCAAACCCAAAACCAAAAAGAGTGATATTTAATGTTCAGAGTATTCTTGAAACTCAGATCAAACAGAGTGTTATTCAATGTTCAGAATATTTTTGAAACCTAGATTAAACAGAGTCTTAGTCAATGTTCAGATTATTATTGAAACCCAGATTCAACAGTGTCATTTAATGTTCAGAGTATTCTTGAAACCTAGATTAAACAGTCTTAGTCAATTTTCAGATTATTATTGGAACCCAGATTCAACAGAGTGCTATTCAATGTTCATAGTATTCTTGAAACCCAAATCCAACAAAGTGTTATTCAATGTTCAGAGCATAAGATGTTATTCTAAAAACGCTCATATGAAAGTCTGTATAACCCTTCTTTATTTTCTAAGTACCCAGAGCTAATAAGGTCATGTTATAGAAAAGCTCTTGATCATTCATGTTATCAGTATATAAATATTCGGAACAAAGTTTATAAAAGTCAATGTGAATCTTCCTATTGTGTTCTTAACTGTTGCTCCCACAGGTCTCCTTTCCCGCTGTTCCCAACCTAAACCCCATCCCCGCTTGGCCATCCTTTAATTCTGTGCTATAACGGCTAGTAGAGGTTGGAGCTGCCAAGAGGTGGACATTTTGGGAACAGGCGCAAACCTCGACGATCCGCTCTTGCTGACACCATGTGCCCAGTGTCTGTTGTTTGTAGTAGGCCTGCATATGTTCTTAGTTGTCCATGACCTACCTTTACTTGGAATTCCTTGTTTATGGTAAGTAATGGCAATCCCCAATTCATATAAAAAACTGGGTTAAGCAGGTTACCACCACCTGTTGGCAAAGGGTAGACACAAGGTAATCCATTCAGAATAGGATGCGTGCAGCCCCTGATATTTAAGGGCATCTTGAGCTGATTATTGCTCAGTCTTTTGTTGCTGAACACCACGTGTCCCCTAAGAAGTAGAATTACATCCACTAGGGATCACCTGACTAGTTAGAATGGAAAAGTCTAACTCATTATAGGAATTAACTAGACAAACTGCTTCACTAACTAAGAAAGGCCATGCACCACCTTCCACAGAATTGAGAGAGAAGGAAATATCAATCTGTCCATCATTTATCTGTCTAGGTCAGGTGAGATTTCTTGTTTTCAGTCAAATTAGGCTGCAGGCTTTACTGGTGGTGCCCTTTTATAAATGTCTTTTAATTTCATCTTTCCAACCATACTGCCTGAGGAAGTAAAGACTTTGGTTTCTTGGAAGCTGCCCTGTAGGTAATGGGAATAATGCAGCTGGATTTGTAGTCAGCACTACAACGGTATCTGATCATCTTGGAACCTCTGACTTTTGTTCTTGATTAATGAAAACATACTTAGCAAATGCTTTCACTTTGGTTAATCTTGAGCTGGCCCAAGAATATCATCATTAGCAACACAATATAGATGCCCACCGCTGTTCTTCTCAATCATGGCCCTAGTTCCAAATACCAACAAAGCAGAACCGGGGTCCAATTCGATTATTCCTAGCTACAGATGAACTGCCTGCTTTTAACCCTCTAATTCTTTCAAAGTAATTGTGCCGACTTCTAAAATGATCAGTCAATAGCATAAAGGGGGTGCCAAGATGTAGGGGTTTGAACTGGCAGTAGCTCACCACCTGATGGACTGCTAGCACAGTCTCTAGATCCAACGACAAGCTTTTTAACTGCATCAACTTCAATATACGCTATAGAACTGAAATTTCCACAGGTGCTAGCACAAGACTTGCCCCCAGTGGATCCTTGTTAGAAGATTAAAAGTGCAATCATTCAAATCACAGAGCCATGAAAGAGCCCTGTAATGTTATTCTTCGTCACTACCTACCCAAGTCGAGTGTAGGTGATGTGTGTGCCTATTGTTTTCTTTGGATGGGTTAGCAGTTCCTCACACCTCCTCTCTGGAATCAAACCCTGGTTCTTCGTTACCCATGGTCACCATTGCAGTTACAGATAGTACCACTGAAAGTTGATAGGGCAGACATTTGTATGTATTGTCAAAGTCACAGTGACATTTGATCAGCCCAAGGTTATCTAGAGTCACCAAAGAGGCCAGTTGTGCCTGTTTTTTTGTCGATCTCATAAATGCCTGCAGCTCAGGAGGTCAGCACTTGTTGTTAGCTATAGAAATACCACTGTTATCCAAGTAACAGCTGGAGTGATCAAAAGAACCATATTAGAAATGGGGTCTTTGGTTGGCTGTCAGGTTACCACCTGTCCAAGCAAGGACCCTCACTCTAGTCAGGGTAAGTCACATACAATCCAAATTATCCTGTGCCCACCCCCTGTAAGCTTGGCATTGAGCAGTCAGGCTTAACTTAGAGGGCAATGTGTAAAGTATTTGTGCAATAAATCATACAATAACACAATATAGCACCACAGAAATACACCACACAGTGTTAAGAAAAATATATACTATTTATCTGGATAAATGCAGGTCAAAATGATTAAAGATGCAATAAGTAAATGTTGAGATATCATTGAAATGTGATATAAAGTGCATTAAGTATTTTAAAAGCAAACAAAGGCCCTCATTACAACCCTGGCAGACGGTGTTAAAGCGGCGGTAAGACCGCCAACAGGCTGGCGGTAAAAAAATTGCAATTATGACCGTGGCGGAAACCGCCAACAAAGACAGCCACTTTAACACTCCGACCGCCACCGCGGTACAAACAAACAGCGCAGCGGTCACCGCCAACAGACAGGCGGGAGACAATGTACCGCCCACACTATTATGACAGGCCAATCTGCCACCTTTTCCGGGGCGGATTCACCGCAGATAAAAACACGGCGGAAACAGGAATTCCAAAGGGAAAATGCTCACCTCTACACACCCTACGAGGAACGAGGACACCATGGACCCGAAACTCCAAATTCTACCAGCGATAGTCTTCCTGCTCCTCTACCAGGAGCACGAACGCCGGCAGTGAAGACCAAGGTGACTACTTCACCACGACACAGGCGAGGGGGGAGGCAAAAAACAGGGACGCACACACGCAACACGCAACACCCCCACCCACTACAACACACACACTAATGCATATTAATACATCACAGTTACACCCCCAAACCCCCCAGAAGAAGGCAAAGACAACAGAAAATGAGTGTAACCATTGTAATATATTCAAATCAATTAGGCAGAAATATATATACACACCATTTACAAAATATATTCTGAGCATAGTAGTCCAGGTAGTGCTCCAATGAAGTCCGTGGAACACTGGGCCCACACGGTATGGGTGAGGCCCATACAAGATCCCCGACCATGACGGAGAGAACACTGCAGGGGCATCAGAGAGCAACTAAACAGGCACCTCAGGGGGAGGGAAAGGGGGGGCACCTCAGCCGGCTGAGTGCACGACTCCAAATCCACGAGGGGGCCACATGCCCACTGTTCCATCCTGGGGAGTGCAAAGCCACAGTCTCTCAAGTCTCTACAGTGGGTGGGTTGCCCATTGCATTATCCTGGGGAGTGCAAAGCCACAGTCTCTCAAGTCTCTAGAGTGGGTGGTTTGCCCACTGTTCCATCCTGGGGAGTGCAAAGCCACAGTCTCTCAAGTCTCTAGAGTGGGTGGTTTGCCCACTGTTCCATCCTGGGGAGTGCAAAGCCACAGTCTCTCAAGTCTCTACAGTGGGTGGTTTGCCCACTGTTCCATCCTGGGGAGTACAATGCCACAGTCTTTCAAGTCTCTACAGTGGGTGGTTTGCCCACTGTTCCATCCTGGGGAGTGCAAAGCCACAGTCTCTCAAGTCTCTACAGTGGGTGGCTTGCCCACTGCATTATCCTGGGGAGTGCAAAGCCACAGTCTCTCAAGTCTCTACAGTGGGTGGCTTGCCCACTGCATTATCCTGGGGAGTGCAAAGCCACAGTCTCTGAAGTCTCTACAGTGGGTGGTTTGTCCACTGTTCCATCCTGGGGAGTGCAAAGCCACAGTCTCTCAGGTCTCTACAGTGGGTGGTTTGCCCACTGTTCCATCCTGGGGAGTGCAAAGCCACAGTCTCACAAGTGGATAACAGTCTCCACTGGTTCTGGAGGGGGCCTTGTGCCCAGAGTGCTTCATCCTGCTAAGGACTGAGGTAGTGGATGCCTTTCTCCACTGGCTCTGGAGGGGGCCTGGTGCCCAGTGTGCTTCATCCTGCTAAGGACTGAGGTAGTGGATGCCTTTCTCCACTGGTTCTGGAGGGGGCCTGGTGCCCAGAGTGTTTCATCCTGCTAAGGACTGAGGTAGTGGATGCCTTTCTCCACTGGTTCTGGAGGGGGCCTGGTGCCCAGAGTGCTTCATGTTGCTAAGGACAGAGGTAGTAGATGTGATTCTCCACTGGTTCTGGAGGGGGCCTTGTGCCCAGAGTGTTTCATCATGCTAAGGACTGAGGTAGTGGATGCCTTTCTCCACTGGTTCTGGAGGGGGCAAGGTGTCCAGAGTGCTTCAACCTGCTAAGGACTGAGGTAGTGGATGTGATTCTCCACTGGTTCTGGAGGGGGCCTTGTGCCCAGAGTGCTTCATCCTGCTAAGGACTGAGTTAGTGGATGCCTTTCTCCACTGGTTCTGGAGGGGGCCTGGTGCCCAGAGTGCTTCATCCTGCTAAGGACTGAGGTAGTGGATGCCTTTCTCCACTGGTTCTGGAGGGGGCCTTGTGCACAGAGTGCTTCATTCTCCCCATGACAGACTCAGTAGCGTCAGTGCCCTTGGCGCTCATGGGCCAGCGGTGCTTGAGACGGCGGTGCCCTGTTCAGCGGTGCTTGAGATGGCGGTGCCCTGTTCAGCGGTGCTTGAGGCGGCGGTGCCCTGGGCAGCGGTGCTTGAGATGGCGGTGCCCTGTTCAGCGGTGCTTGAGGCGGCGGTCTCCATTGCAGGGACTCAGCTGCTGGCGGTCCTTCATGGCCCAGCGGGGCTTGGGCTGGCGGTCCTTCATGGCCCACTTTTGCTGGTGGTCCTTCATGGCCCAGCGGGGCTTTTGCTGGTGGTCCTTGATGGCCCAGCTGGGCTTCTGCTGGCGGTCCTTCATGGCCCAGCGGGGCTGGTGCTGGCCTCCTGGGCAGCTGCGCTGGTGCTGGCGGTCCCGTCCTGGGCAGCTGGGCTGGTGCTGGTGGTTCTGTCCCGGGCAGCTGGTCTGGTGCTGGTGGTTCTGTCCTGGGCAGCTGGGCTGGTGCTGGCGGTCCTGTCCTGGGCAGCTGGGCTGGTGCTGGCGGTTCTGTCCTGGGCAGCTGGGCTGTTGCAGGTGATCCTGTACTGGGCAGCTGGGCTGGTGCTGGCGGTTCTGTCCTGGGCAGCTGGGCTGGTGCTGGCGGTGGCCTCCTGGGCAGCGGGGATGATGGCGGTCTTCTCCGCCGTGCTGCTCTTCCCAGACTTGCCGGGTTTCTTGTGGCCCTTCCCCACCTTGGAAGGTGTCACAGCTGACTCCACACTCCCCTGAGAGCGGCTTTGGTGGCTGGAGTCTTCACCCTCTACCGCCGGGCACTGGCCAACTTCTGATGCTTCACAGGTGGGGGACTGTCTGTGCTGTGGCTCCGTTCCACACTGGCTGCCCTGGTGGCCGGTGCACTCCAGATTCCGGTGACTACAGGCGCCACTGGTCCCAGAGATGTTGTGGCTGAGGTGCTAGTTCGGGACCTAGGAGACGGACGGGGTGGGGGAGGTGTGGGAAAGAGGTCAAGGTTGGACAGGAAAAGTTTTTTTGACACACTGGGACGGGTAGCTGGAGGTGGTTTGGGAGTGGAGGAAGAGGTTGTGGTTGTAGGAGATGTTCGTTTGCTGACTTTGGGTGAAGGTGCATGCGCTGGATGCTTTCGTGAAGTGGATGGTTGTTGGGAGGGTGTGTGCCTGCGTTTGTGTATCTTCGGAGGGGGTGTCACAGACACACTGGGAGAGGACACAGGGGACGTATGAATGGTAGTGGGGGTGGTGACTGCACGTGAGCGGGGTGTGGTTGTGGGTGTGCTGGAGAGGGACTTAGTGGCTGTAGAGGTAGTGCATGCAGGTGTGAGTGTAGACGAGACTGGTTGGGAGGAGGGAGACGAGGAGGAGGGGACACAGTGAAGGCAGTGGATGTTGGTATGTCTGCATGTGTGTGATGCTTACGTGAGTGTCTGTGGGATGTGTGGTGCTTATGTTTGCCTGATCTTCCCTTGTTTGCTGACGTGTGTACATGCTGGTCTGTAGGTGTGCTTGGGATAGGCTGAGGTACAGGGGATTGGGTCGGGGTGGAGGAAGTTGGAGGGAGGAGGCTAGACACAGGTACAATGGCTGCCATCAGTGCTGAGGCCAGAGTCTGAAAAGCTTGCTGAAGGGCTGCCTGACCAGAATGAATGCCCTCCAGGAATGAATTTGTTTGCTGCAACTGCCTTTCTACACCCTGGATGGCATTCAAAATGGTAGACTGCCCAACAGTGAGGGACCTGAGGAGGTCAATGGCTTCCTCACTGAGGGCAGCAGGGGTGACTGGGGCAGGGGCTGAGGTGCCTGGGGCGAAGGTGATGCCCACCCTCCCGGGTGAGCGGGCATGGGGCAAAGGCTGAGGGGCTGCTGGGAGGACAGTGCTGGAAGGGGGGGTGGCGGCTGTACCTGTAGATGGGGGGGCACAGATGCTGCCACCACCACAAGGGAGCTCCCATCAGAGGTCGAGTCCATGTCACTGGTCTCAGCTCCTGTCCCCGCCGTGGAGCTTTCATCGCCCTCCGTCCCACTGGTGAAGTCCGAGTCCGTAGTGTGGCCCTCCATGGCCATGTGGGATGCAGCCCCCTGGTGCTCCGGTGCCACTGCTCCTCCGCCTGATGATGCTAATGCACACAAGAACAGGGAGACCACAAAAAGGGGGGGGACGACAGAAGAAAGACATGTTGAGTGCATGATTTACCGCTACCGTTGGCGGACACGACAGACAAAGAAGCCCCCTGCACTACGCCGCGCACTTGGGCTCCACTGTTCAATTTCTGGGAAATGGCCTACAAGGCTATGGACGACATCTGCACACGTAGATGACGCAGGGGCATGACTAGGTGTACTTGGCACTCTACAGAGGTGGGCTGGGGTGCTACATGGTCTGCCTTACGGAGGGACCTTGCCTACTGAACTCGCCCTGGCCTAGGGAAACCCACAGCCCACCTCCCCCACCCAGACCCCTCCACTGCGCGCAAAGTCAGCAGAATGCGAGTGTACTCACCCCCTTGTGTCTGCTGTGATGCCCTCAAGCGCCCATCCAACTCCGGGTACGCCACCGCCAGGATCCTGAACATCAGGGGGTCATGGTGTGACGGGCACCCCACCCACGTTGGGAGGCCATCCCCAGCTGAGCCTCCGCCGTCTTCTTGCTCCAGCGGTGACTGTCCTCCCATCTTTTCCGTCAGTGGGGGCTCCGTCTGTGGTAGACCCCAAGGGTCCGGACGTCCTTGGCGACGGCATGCCAAATATGTTTTTTCTGGTGGGCGCTGACCTACATGATTTGTACAGGGGAAAGAGAAAGTTATTACAAACTGCACAGTCAAAGTGATTGGCCCCCATCCCTACCCTTGCCATGTGGCACATGCACTCACCGTCGTTTCATGCACGCCACACTCTCCCCCCTTCCTTCTTACATCCACCCCTCTCCACACAGGCATAGCCCATACATCATGCTCCCCGTGTACTTACCTGTTTGTCTGGAGGACCGTAGAGTAGTGTGTACTGGGGGAGGACCCCGTCCACGAGTTTCTCCAACTCCTCCGATGTGAAGGCAGGGGCCCTTTCCCCAGACACTCAAGCCATTGTCTCTTCCAGACCGAGGTCACAGCAGGTCCTATCCTGTCGAAGATCAGGTATCGAGTTATTGAACAGATAGAAAATGGCAGTCACGTCCACGGCGGTGCGTACCGTCACCGCCGGCGTACATCGCCATTGGCTCCTAGGATCCATAGGATCCAATATTAATCAATGCAGCATTGCGCCGTGGTCTTCGACCGCCTACCGCAACGGGGTACAATGCCAGCGCAGTTACCTCACATCCCATTGTCCCACTTTAGAGGTCAGGCAGCCGCCATTTCAGGGGCCCACATGGCTTAATTTTTAACTGCGTCACACATACCTAGGCCTTTCCTCAACACTCATACAGGCCAAATTTCGGATTATGAATCATGTTCTGTGTAAGCTGTGGGTACGTACCTCTGAGTTAGTTGACTCTGTGCTCGCTGTTGCCCTTCATAGGCACCGTCCCCTGGGACATGTGAGGAGATGGCGGCATCCTCCAGTGTACAGACCACTGGTGGACCTGTCGACAATGGAGGAAAGACATGTGATCATCACCTACAGGCTTGATCGTGCCACAATCCCGGAACTGTGTGCCCAGCTGGAGCCAGACCTGATGTCAGGTATCCGCCATCCCACAGGAATCCCCCCTCAAGTGCAGGTGCTGTCAGTGCTCCATTTCCTTGCAAGTGGTTCCTTTCAAACAACAGTGGCCATAGCATCAGGGATGTCCCAGCCTATGCTTTCCAACGTGTTGTCCAGAGTGTTGTCTGCCCTGCTGAAACACATGCGGAGCGATATCGTTTTGCCTCAGGTGGAGGATTTGCCTACAGTGAAAGGTGATTTCTATGCCCTGGGACATATCCCCAACATCATAGGTGCATTTGATGGGACCCATGTGGCTTTGGTCCCCCCCACAGGAGAGAACAGGTGTACAGAAACCGGAAGAGTTATCATTCGATGAATGTACAGATGGTATGTTTGCCAGTACATCTCCCATGTGAATGCTAAGTTTCCTGGCTCAGTGTATGACGCTTACCTGCGGAATAGCAGCATCTCTTTTGTGATGGGGCAACTCCAGAGGCACTGTGTGTGGCTATTAGGTGAGCACCTGAAAGCAAGTCAGTGGGAATGGTTGTCTGGGTCTAGGGATATCCCTCCAGGTTAGTGTGTGTCTAACAATTGTCCCTCGCCATTTGAAGGTGACTCTGGTTACCCCAACCTGTCATGGCTACTGACCCCAGTGAGGAATCTCAGGAGAAGGGCAGAGGAACGCTACAATGAGGCCCATGGGCGAACTAGGAGGGTTATCGAACGGACCTTCGGCCTCCTGAAGGCGAGGTTCAGGTGCCTCCATATGACAGGTGGATCCCTATTCTACTCACCAAAGAAGGTGTGCCAGATCATTGTGGCCTGCTGTATGCTTCACAACTTAGCTTTGCGACGACAGGTGCCCTTTCTGCAGGAGGATGGTGCAGATGGAGGTGTTTTTGCAGCTGTGGAGCCTGTGGATAGTGAAGATGAGGAAGCAGAGGAAAAAGACATGGACAACAGGGACTCAGTGATCCTGCAATATTTCCAGTGAAACACAGGTAAGGATACAAACCTGCGTACTACATGTACTTAAACACTACTGCCTCTCTACTGTCTGTCTTTTTCACCCAGTGTATGGTCACTGAGTTGTCACTTTCCCTTACGATTTCACAGATCTGGGTCCCACAGTGTGACATCTGCTTTGATTCCTCATGGACTAGAGCTGTGTGATATAGGTATGTTGACATTACAAATGAAAGAGCTTTTTGCCACAGTTATTACTAATACAGTATTCTGAAATCACAGACTGACTCCAGATTGTTTTTTGCTTTAAGGGTGTTTATTTTAGTGCTCAAAAGTGGAGGGGGTAGCAAAATGGTGAGGGGTGATGGCGGAGGAATGTCCATGGCAGAGTGCAGTCTATTAGTCTCACAGGTGCATTTCCCAAATGGGCATAGGAAGTGGAGCTGGGGCAGTTTAAGTATGGACAGGGTGACAAAGTGGGACAGTAGGATGACAATCAGGGTGGTCTCATTTCTTGGCGGGGGTCTTGGCATCGTTCTCTGTCTTGCTCCAGGATCTCAGGGACCGTTTGCGAGGTGGTTCTCCCTCTGCAGGGGGTGGGGTGCTGGTGTGGTGGTCCTGTGGCAATGCCTCCTGTCCACTAGCGCCGGCGGGGGTGGTGGGCAGTTTATCGTCCAGGCTAGTGTCAGGGGCCCCTGGTAGTGCCACAGTGTCCCTCCTGGAGTTGAGTACTTCCTTCAGCACCCCTACGATGGTGCCCAGGGTGGAATTGATGGTTCTGAGTTCCTCCCTGAAGCCCATATACTGTTCCTCCTGCAGCCGCTGGGTCTCCTGAAACTTGGCCAGTACCGTTGCCATTGTCTCCAGGGAGTGGTGGTAGGCTCCCATGATGGAGGAGAGGGCCTCATGGAGAGTGGGTTCCCTGGGCCTGTCCGCCCCCTGTCGCACAGCAGGCCTCCCAGTTCCCCTGTGTTCCTGGGCCTCCGTCTCCTGGACCATGTGCCCACTACCACTGCCCCCAGGTCCCTGTTGTTGTTGGGGTGGTGGGTTAGCCTGGGCTCCCTGTAGTGGTGGACACACTGCTGATTGACGTGTCCTGGGGAAGGAGGTATGGGCCCGCTGGGTGGGTGCTGTGCTGGTGTTTCCAGAGGGGGAAAGCTCTGTAGTGGCCTGTGACTGGGTGTGGGGACCCGACTGTCCCGAGGTCCCCGATGGGCCGGGCTGGTCATCTGAATCCAGTTGGACAGAGTTGCTGTCATCACTGTGGGCCTCTTCTGTTGGTGGTGTGGACATGTGTGGACCCTCCTGTCCGGTGACGTTGGGTAGGGGTCCTGCAGGGGTATAAAGGCATGATTATTGCATCTGTGTGTGTCAAGGTGTGCAATGGGTGGGTGACCATGTACCCCAGTGCTAGCATTCCTGTGTGGGACCTTGTGTGATGATGGTTAAGGGGGGTGTATGGGTATGTGCAGTGGGCATGCTTTAGTGATGGGTGTCCATGCTTTGGTGTTGCATGCAGGGCTTGGTGTTGGGATGTGTGGGTTTGTGATGTTGGGACATTTGTGAGGACTAGGCGTGATGGGGTGAAGGCGAGGGTGGGGGTATGTGATAGCATGCAAGTAGGGTGGGGGATGTAATAGTAAAGCTTTGACTTACCAGAGTCAATTCCTCCACCTACTCCTGCGAGGCCCTCAGGATGCAGAATCGCCAAGACCTGCTCCTCCCATATTGTTAGTTGTGGGGGAGGAGATGGGGGGTCTGCCGCCAGTCCGCTGAACTGCCAGGTGGTGTCTTGAGACCACGGAACGCACCTTCCCCCGTAGATCGTTCCACCTCTTCCTGATGTCCTCCCGATTTCTTGGGTGCTTTCCCACTGCGTTGACCATGTCCACTATTCTTCACCATAGCTCCATCTTCCTTGCAATGGAGGTGTGCTGCACCTGTGATCCGAATAGCTGTGGCTCTACCCAGACGATTTCCTCCACCATGACCCTGAGCTCCTCCTCTGAGAACCTGGGGTGTCTTTGCCGTGCCATGGGGTGGTGTGGGTGATGTGTGGGGTGGTATGTGGGGTGATAAGTGTGCTGATATGTAGTGGGCTGTTGTGTGAGGTGCATGGAAGTTATGTGGGTGATGGTGTTGTGTGCCTGTGGATGCTAGTGTTGTTGCTGGTGGTGAAAAGAATTTGGGTGTAAAAAAAGGGGACTAATGGCGCTCAGGAAGCTAATTGGCCAAAAATATCATTAGGGGTTACCTTCACAAGGGAAAACACCCCTCCCTTAAAGGTTCTAAGAAACCCAACAAAGATAAGCAAAATGTGAGGTCCCCCCTTGATCTTCTTTCTTTTTTTACAATTTAGCAATGTTATCTATTTAACAGTCAAACAGGTCAAAGTTCAAGTGAGTAGAGTTCAAGTGAACGCAATCATAAATATCACGCCAGTCTTTACAAAGTCCAATACTATCCAAGATTTATTGGATCACATCTTCTGATAATCAATATCTTCCATGAAGATACATCTTGAGCCATACACATTGAGCCAACACGTGTTTCGTCTTGGGATAGTCCTTTTGTCCCCAACGACTTCTTCAGGGCTCTAAATTATGAATACATAATTTGTATTTGTTGCTGGTGGTGTCTCTCTCTGGCTTTCGTTCTTGATTTGTTGTCGTAAGGGTTTGTGGGTGATGTGGGTGTGTGTTTTATATTCTATTGAGTGTGTGGAAGTGGTGTGTGTATGTGTATCAGGTGTGTGTATTTGGAATTGTCCAATGTGGCTGCGTTTTGTAAATGTGTGTGTATTTTGAGTGCGGCGGTGTGTACCGCCAATGGAATACCGCGGTTGAAAGACTGCTGCGTGGATCCGTGGGTCATGATAGTGTGGGTGTATTTCTGTTGGCGTGACAGTGGAGGTTTTGTTTTCGCCAGTTTATCACTGACCTTTGGTGTGGCGGACTTTTGTGGGTGTCTGAATTTTGGCAGATTCCGAGCTGTGGGTCATAATTGCTGTGGAGGAATTCCGCGGCCGCGGCGGTGTGTTGGCGGTCTTCTGCACGGCGTTAAGCGGCTTTTACCGCCAATGTCATAATGACCACCAAAGTCTCTTTCAAGCTCAAAGTACCTAGTTCACGTGAAAAATCTCTGCAAAGAACCGCAGAGGAGGAGAAGCATGGAAACAAAGGTCTCTGCATCAATTTGTCTGGCCGCACACAGCAATGCGTCGTTTAGTTTTGACGCAGGGACAGCTGTGCGTTGATTTCTGGCTTTTGGTCATGGATCCTCTTCAGGTTGCGGGGTTTTCAGAAGCCCCAGGGACGATGCGTGGATTTCCTGAGCTGGAAGGATGAAGTCACGGGAGCTGCGTCGATCCGGTGGACGTTGCATTGAATTTTTTACCGCACTGCAGGCGCTGCGTCGATCTTCTCATTGCGAAGTCAGGCTGCGTCATTCCAGTTCGGCGTGCAGTGACATTTTCACGGCGGTGCAGGCTGTGCGTAATTTCTGGCATTCTGTGCGTCTAATTTCACCACACAAAGAGTCCTTCTTGAAGAGATGAAGGGGGTCATTCCGACCTTGACGGGCGGCTACCGCCGCCCGCCAGGCGGAAACCGCCATTCCGCCATTCCCGCTGGGCCGGCGGGTGCAAACCAAGTTTGCTCCCGCCGGCCCAGCGGGAATGAGGCCGCAACACAGGAGCCGGTTCCTAATGGAGCCGGCGGTGTTGCGGCCGTGTGACGGGTGCAGTTGCACCCGTCGCGCTTTTCACTGTCTGCTATGCAGACAGTGAAAAGCTGTCCGGGGCCCTGTTAGGGGACCCCTGAACACCCCTTACCGCCAGCCTCTTCCTGGCGGTGAAAACCGCCAGAAACAGGCTGGCGGTAAGGGGGTCATAATCCCCAGGGCAGCGCTGCTTATCACCGGCGGGGCATAAACGGCGGTAAACCTCCGGCCCCGGCGGTGTGACCGTGGCAGAATACAGAAAAAAGCACCGCCAGCCTGTTGGCGGTGCTTTGGTTGTTTCTCGGACCGCCAGGGTCAGAATGACCCCCTAAGTCTTTTTGGGCCTGAGACTTCAGAGAACAGGAGGCAAGCTCTATCCAAGCATTTGGAGAGCACTTCTTCACCACAGCCAGAAAGCAGCAAGGCAGCAGGTCAACTGCAAGGTGGCAGTCCTTCACAGAAAGCAGACAGGTGAGTCCTTTGGACAGCCAGGCAGTTCTTCTTGGTAGGAGGGAGGTTCTGGTTTAAGTTTCTTCTCCAGGACGTGTCTGAGTTGGTAGGGGCAGAGGCCCTGTTTATATACACAAATGTGCCTTTGCAGTGGGGAGACTTCAAAGAGTGGCTTAGAAGTGCACAAGGTCCCCTTTCAGTTCAATCCTGTCTGTCAGGGTCCCAGTAGGGGGTGTGGCAGTCCTTTGTGTGAGGGCAGGTCCTCAAGCCTCCCAGCCCAGGAACACCCATTCAAAATGCAGAAGTATGCAAGTGAGGCTGAGTATCCTGTGTTTGGGGTGTGTGTGAGGGAATGCACAAGGAACTGTCAACTAAACCCAGCCAGACATGGATTGTAAGGCACAGAAAGATTTAAGTGCAAGAAATGCTCACTTTCTAAAAGTGGCATTTCTAAAATAGTAATATTAAATCCAACTTCACCAATCAGCAGGATTTTATATCACCATTCTGTCCATACTAAATATGACCTTCCTACTCCTTTCAGATCAGCAGCTACCACTCATAGAATGTATGAGGGCAGCCCCAATGTTAGCCTATAAAGGGAGCAGGCCTCACAGCAGTGTGAAAATGAATTTTGGAGTTTTACACTACCAGGACATGTAACTATAGCCACCCAGCTGACCGGACCTTCCCGCCTCCCTCCTCTGACCTCCGGGTCAGCATCTGCTCACTCTCCTCTGTGCAGCTCCACCTGTTGCTGTTGCTGGTGCCCCTGCTGCATTCAAATTGAGAGCCTGCCTGACTCTCAGTTGGAGGCCAGTCTCCACCCACAGGCTCCCTCCTGTGCCTTATCCCTGGTGGCCCAGAAGACATCTGTGTGTAAGCATCTTGCTGTCACTTTTGCTTTTGCTTATTTTTCTGTCATCTTTATTTTTTCTTTTCTTGTCTCTTTCTCTCTCCTTTCAGACTTTCGCTCTCCCTGCGTTCTGTTCCCTGCTGCTGCCCCAGCATCCCCTCCCTCCTTGCAAAGTTAATGGCGGCTGCTTCGAGGCTGTGTGCAGCTGGCACATCGCTGGTGCACAGAATGTCTACCAAAGCCAAGCCCTTTGCGCCTGTCTGCACCTAGACCATGTCCAGTACCATGAATCCTGGTTCTCCCACCTTCCATTGCTACAACGCGGAGACCCTTCACATGCTGAACACTGGATGCTCCGCCACCTTCCATTTCGCATCACCCAAAGACACCCATGGACCGTTTTCCTGCCTCTTCTGCCACCGCCCCCTCAACAAGCACCAGACCCTCCCATCACTGAGCCATTGAAAAGCAACCTAGAGCACCTCAACTGCATCCTCCTCAACATTCGCTGCCTCCACAAACTCAAAGTAGAACTCTGGGACCTTCTAGACTCCACCCGCCCAGACATCACCATTCTCACCGAAACATGGACAAACCCAGCGTCTGCCCCGGACATTGCCATCTCCAGCAACTACAAACTGTTCTGCAATGACCGGCCTTCTTGCCCAGGCAGCAACCTTGCCATCATACACAAACCCACCCACTGCCTGACAACCATTGCGGAAGAACACTTTCCCCCCTCATGGAGCACCTCCATTTCCAGATGCACGCCACCCCCAAGGCTACCTTCTGTGGCACCCTCATCTACATGCTACCAGGGCCCCAACCAGCCTTCAGCAACTCCATCATCTGTATCATTTATCCCCACGAACACGCCTCAACGAGCTACTTCCTCCTTCGCAACCTCAACTCCCACATTCAAAACAGCACCAACACCGCTTCCCTGCTCGATAACTTCACCTCCATAGGACTAAACCAACTGGCCACCTGGTCAACACATTTCTGGACACACACTCAACACCATCTTTTCCACCAACAACAACATTACCTTTGACAACACCACCACGCTTCACTGGAATGTCCACCACTGCATTAATTTCACCATCACCACACCGACCATCCACCTCTGCATACTCTGAGCCCCAAGCAGAAAATGGAACCAGATCACAGAGGAACAGCTGTCAAGACCCTTCTAACCTGATATGCCATAACTACAAAAGGTGCGAGAAAAGTAATCAGAATGCAGATGAAGAAGTATCCTCAGTGGAGACAGCGTCATCTAGGCTGGAGGATGATCTTCCAAGTCGTGTTGCACCTTTTACAGAAAGGAGGTTGAGAACAGGAATCCAAGATGTCCGCCGTTTAGGCAGAAGGTGAAGTTGCCGCTCTAGTGTTGCATTAGTCCAGTTGCTAGGATACGTGCGCGAAGCCTGAGAGCTTCGCACTTCAACTGTGATTTGACGACAGTCAGGTGTTTGGAGAGAGAGCGTGTCTGTGATGAAACATTCTACAAGCGTCACAACGAACGAAAACCCAGGAAGCAGAAAGCAAATTCTGAAAACAAACTTTATTGAAGGTTTATGAAAATTCTGTGGTAAGAAAATATACGACAATTCAAAGAGCATTTAGAGAATATAAATAATATAGCATGCTTGACATAACCAACTAAACACAAGAAAGGCTGTACAGACAATATTTACACTTATTTACCTTAGGAGGAAGCTAATAAGAGACAGTTAACTAAATGGTCACTCCTCTTCGGCTGAATTCAAGATAATAACTATATATATATATATATATATATATATATATATATATATATATATAGCAACATTCTTGAGCAAAGGAAAAAATAAGTACGCAGAGATAAAAAGACTCAAAAATTTCTCAGTTAAGAAGCGGAAAATTCTTCTATTGAACTGAGAGAGTTTATTTTCTAAATACTTATTTCCATTTCAATAACAACAGTAAGATAAACAGAGAGAGCGGCAAATTTCCCAGAGAGCTCATGGTGAATGATTATAGTATTGCTGGGTTGAAATGATTAGTTGTTAAGTTAATTAATATAAAATAGTGTGTCCTTATTAATTGTGACAATAATCTTTCAGGTGCCGTTCACCAGCTAAACCAACTGTAAGGTGGCAGTCCGCGCCTTAATGAAGCAACATCTCTGATGCAGTCTCTCTAAATCCCATTCCCCTTTCCTCTTCCAGGGTGCTCAATACGGAGATTAGTTTCATTGCAAGTAGTCTGGTTTGGGATAGAGGACCAATCTTCTGGTCCTGAGGAAATCAACTCAAGGTATCTGGGAGACGGAAGTGCATTCCCTAATTTACGGGGAAGTCAGATTACCTCCTGAGCAGAATGGCAGAAAGGAATAGATGTAAAAGCATTAGCCACTATATTAGCAGGGCTGCAAAAACAATTAAATAATACCATAGAAGTAACAGTCCAAATAAAACAGCGATTAATTGAGTAAGGAAACGCTTTCAGCATTTTCAGAGACACCTGGCCCGCCAAGTCCCCAGGCATATCTACTCAAGTAATTCATGCTGTTTCCCCTATCATTCCTCTAGCTCAACCAGAGCATTTTGGTGGAGATCCAAATAAAGCGCTTTTTTTTTTAACCCAATGTTCATTTCATTTTCTTTGTCGACCCATCATTTTTTCTAAAGACCAATCCAAGGTGGCATTTATATTGTCTTATCTTACTGGTGACGCAGCAGCATGGTCCATGCCAATTGTTTCTAGAAATTACCCAGTTCTGTATAATTTTCAAAACTTTAAGGAAGAGTTCTTAAGAATGTTTGATCGACGAACTGCAGCCCAGTAATGAGCTATTGGAAATTAAGCAAGGCATTAAAGATTTCTTCTGAACCCAGACAATCAGGAAAGACCTCCCTGTGCCTGCGAGACTCTGTCCCAGGCAATTTGTGACATGGCAGACCAGAGCAGGGAGGCCAGGGGGTTCGGCCCCTAGCCCAACCAGAGCTCTGGTCCAGGGCCTGGTGAGAGTTTCTTTTCCCGGGCTGGTTATGGGGGGGGGTACAAGTGGGCAGCACATATGTAGTAGCTACAATCCTAAGTGCCATGACTCATGTCACATCTTCACAGATGACATCCAGAGTGGCAATGCTGAGTGCAAAGGATGGAAGAGGTGGCCAGTAATGCCCTGGACCAGAGATCGGTAGGAGCTGGGGTGAGCACCTGTGGCAAGACTTGACACTAGTTACCCCTGTTTGCAAAGTGTGGCATAGTCAGCTCCTAAGTTTCTTCATTTCCTTCCCGATTTTGAATATTCAAATGGCTAATTGGGTTGGCATCAACTGCTGTAGGAAAGTATCTTCTTTCTTGGCATGTTACCGCCATTTTTACCTGTGTGTCAGTATGTTTTTCCCTGTCTCACTGGGATCCTGCTGGTTAGGACCCCAGTGCTCACAATTTATGGCCTAATGTGTGTGGTGTGTATGGTGTTTGACTGTGTCACTGAGGCTCTGCTAATCAGAACCTCAGTGCTTATGCTCTCTCTGCTTTTAAATTTGTCACTAAAGGCTAGTGACTTCATTTACCAATTTCAATTGGGACTCTGGACCCCTCTTATAAGTCCCTAGTATATGGAACCTCGGCACCCAGGGCAGTGGGGTTCCAGGAGATCCTTATGGGCTGCTGCATTTCTTTTGACACCCATAAGGAGCTCAGACAAACCCTTCCACAACCTGCCATTGCAGCCTGCATGAATAGTGCACACACTATTTCACAGCCATTTTCAATGCACTTAAGCAACTTATAATTCACATATGTTTCTAACCTTCACTTGCTGAAGGTTAGGTGCAAAATTACTAAGTGTGAGGGCACCCTTGCACTAACAAAGGTGCCCCACATAGTTCAGGTTCATTTCCGGGGACTTTGTGACTGCTGGGACGCCATTACACGCGTGCACTACATATAGGTCAATATCTATATGTAGCTTTACAATGGTAACTCCGAATATGGCCATGTAAGGTGTCTAAGATCATAGAATTGTCCCCCATTCAAAATATGGTATTGGGGAGCCAATTCAATAGATTCTGGGGGCTCCACTATGATCCCCAGTACTGCCAAACCAGCTCTCTGAGGCTTGCACTGCAGCTACAGCTGCTGCCACCTGACAGACAGGTTTCTGCCCTCTTGGGGTCTGAGCAGCTCAGTCCCAGGAAGGCAGAACAAAACATTTCCTTTGGGAGGAGGATATTACACCCTCTCCCTTTGGAAATAGGTGGAACAGGCTGGGGAGGGGTAGCCTCCCCCTGCCTCTGGAAATGCTTCGAAGGGCACAGATGGTGCCCTCCTTGCATGAGCCAGTCTACACTGTTTCAGGGACCCCTTGTCCCTGCTCTGGTGCGAAACTGGACAAAGGAAAAGGGAGTGATAACTCCCCTATCCATCACCACCCTAGGGGTGGTGCCCAGAGCTCCTCCAGTGTGTCCCAGACTTCAGCCATCTTGCTTTGAAAGGTGTAGGGGCACTCTGGAGGCCTCTGAGTGGCCAGTACAAGCAGGTGACTTCAGACACCCCTCCTTATCTGATAGGGTAGTCAATCCCCCTCTCAGGGCTATTTCGGGTCTCTCCTGTGGGTTCTCTTCAGATTCTACTTGCAAGTTTCCAGCAGGAATCCTCTGCAACTACTACTTCATCCTCTGACCTCAAATCCACCGCAGACTGCTCCAGGAACTGCTGTAACAGCAATAATGTATCCAGAAGGGCTACTCCAGCTCCAGCCAGCAACTGCAACAATTTCCATGATGTGCACGACCTGGGGACTCTCTGTCTTCACCCTGCACCAGAAGGACAAAGAAATCTCCTGTGAAGTGAAGAAGTCACTTCCCCGCTCACGCAGGCACCTTCTAAGTCAACGACTGGTTCTCTTGGACTCCTCTCCTGGCTACCAGTGTGCTCCTTGGAACACAGAGGGTGGAACCCATCAACACAGACTGTCCTGAGGTCCTGCTGTCCCTGCTGTCCCAAATTGGAATAGGTAAGACCTTGCCTTCCCTGAGAATGACAATACCCTTGTGCACAGCACGTTCTTCACGTCCTGAGGCCTATGTGCACTATTTGCAAAATTCCTTTGTGCACAGCATGGCCCAGAACCCCAGCACTCTATCCTACAATGCTCAACTCACTGAGTTGTTCTCCAGCGGCAGGGCATCTTCCTTTGTAGTGCTGCACCAATTGCATTTTGCACCTTCTTTATCCCCGTGTCCTGGGACTCCCGAGGGTGCTATCTGGTATCCTGAGGGCTTTCTGAACTGCTGAGAGCCCCTCTTCCTCCTCACACAGAGTTGAGGCCCCCAGTTCCCTCCTGGGTCCAGATAGAGCCAACTTGACACAAAATGCGACTTTGCCAAAACCAAGGCTTGTTGGAGGAATCCAGTGCCAAAACTCATCTGCATCCAACTTTTCTTCGTGGGACATCCAGTGCATCATGCAGGAACCCGCTGAGATCTTCCTTGGGTGCATTTCTACAGCCTTCGTCCAGCCCTGGACTCTTGTTTTGTACCCTCTTCTGGGCTGGCAGGGGCTCCTGTCCTTCCTGGAATGTCTTTCGACTTCTGGACTTGGTCTCCTTCTTTTTCAGATCTGCAGGACCCTCAGTGACCACTCCCCTGCCCATCACCACCCCAGGGGTAGTGCCCAGAGCTCCTCCAGTGTGTCCCAGAGTTCAGCCTTTGCAAGGTGTGGGGACACTCTGGAGGCCTCTGAGTGGCCAGTGCCAGCAGGTGATGTCAGAGACCCCTCCTGATAGGTCCTTACCTGATAAGGTAGCCAATCCCCCTCTCAGGGTTATTTATGGTCTCTCCTGCGGGTTCTTGTAGGAGGCTGGCCTGGTTTGTAGTGGGTACCTTGGGTACTTACACCTTATACCAGGTACAGTTATCTATTATTAGTGAAATGTAGTAGTGTTCTAGCAGCTTAGGATCTGAAGACCTGCAAAGGAAGGGGACCAAGTCCAGAAGTCGAAAGAAGTTACAGGATCCCCTGCCAACCCAGAAGAGGGTGCAAAAGAAGAGTACCTGGTTAGTTGAAGACTGCAAAAATGTACCCTAGGAAGATGCCAGCAGGTTCCTGCATGATGCAAAAGATGTCCCACGGAGTGAAGATCGTTGCAGATGAGATTTCGTGTTGGAAGGCGCCAACAAGCCTAGGCTACGGCAAAAGTGCATTTTTCATAAAAATGTCACTGGATGGACCCAGGAGGGGCCTGGGGGCCTCAACTCTGTGTGAGGAGGAAGAGGGGCTCCCAGCACTATAGAGAGCCCTCAGGATGCTAGCCAGCACACCCAGAAGCCGCAGGATCCGGGTTCGAAGGAGGTGCAAAACACGGTTGATGCAGCACAACAAAAGAAGGTCCCACGCCCCCACAGAACAACTCAGCGAGTTGAGCGTCACAGAGTGGAGTGCCGGGGACCTGGGCCAGGATGTGCATAAACGAACTTTGCAAAGAATGCACAGAGGCTTCAGGAGACGAAGAAGACACAAAACACAAGGGTGCTGTCGTACTCAGGGCAAGAAAGGTCTTCCCTCCTCCAAATTGTGTCAGCAGGACCTCAGGACAGTCTATGTTGATGATGTCCACCTTCTGTGTCCTTTGGAGCATGATCGTTGCCGTGAGAGGAGTCCCAGGGGACCGGTCGTCGCCTTGGAAGGTCCCTGCTTGGAGCAGGAGAGTGACTCAGTCACTCCACGGGAGATATCTTTTGGTCCTTCTGGTGCAGGATGAAGACAGGGAGTCCCCAGAGCATGCACACTGTGGAAACTGTTGCAGTTGCTGACGTGGAGCTGAGGTTGCTGAAGAAAAGTGTCTCTTGCAGACACTTTGTTGCAGTTACAGTGTTTCTTGGAGCAGGCTGTGGTTGATCCGAGGTCAGAGGATGCTGAAGTTGTTGCAGTGGATTCCTGAAGGAAACTTGCAAGTAGAATCTGAGAAGAACCCACAGGAGAGACCCTAAATAGCCCTGAGAAAGGGATTGGCCACCTTATCAGGTATGAACCTATCAGGAGGGGTCTCTGACGTCACCTGCTGCCACTGGCCTCTCAGAGCCGTCGGGAGTGCCCCCACTCCTTGCAAAGCAAGATGGCTGAAGTCTGGGACACACTGGAGGAGCTCTGGGCACCACCCCTGGGGTGGTGATGGACAAGGGAGTGGTCACTCCCCTTTCCTTTGTCCAGTTTCCGACCAGAGCAGGGGAAAGGGGGCCCCTGAACTGGTGTAGACTGATTTATGCAAGGAGGGCACCATTTGTGTCCTTCAAAGCATTTCCAGAGGCTGGGAAGGCTACCCCTCCCCAGCCTGTAACACCTATTTCCAAAACGAGAGGTGTAACATCCTCCTTCCAAAGGAAATGCTTTGTTCTGCCTTCCTGGGACTGAGCTGCCCAGCCCCTAGGAGAGCAGAACCCTTTCTGTGAGGTTGCAGCAGCTGTAGCTGCAGAGCAAGCCTCAGAGAGCTGGTTAGGCATTACTGGGGGTCCATCATGGAGCCCCCATGATGCATGGAATTGGCTCCCCAATACCAGATTTGGAATTGGGGGACAATTCCATGATCTTATACATGTTACATGGCCATATTTGGAGTTACCATTGTGAAGCTTCAAATAGGTATTGACCTACATGTAGCGCACGCGTGTAATGGTGTCTCTGCACTCACAAAGTCCACGGAAATGGCCCTGAACTATGTGGGGCCACTTTTGCTAGTGCAAGGGTGCCCTCACACTTAGTAACTTTGCACCTAACCTTCAGAAAGTGAAGGTTAGAGATATAAGTGACTTATAAGTTACTTAAGTGCAGTGAAAATGGCTGTGATATAGTGTGTGCACTATTTCACGCAGGCTGCAATGGCAGTCCTGTGTAAGGGTTTGTCTGAGCTCCCTATGGGTGGTAAAAGAAATGCTGCAGCCCATATGAATCTCCTGGAACCCCAATGTCCTGGGTACCTAGGTACCATGTACTAGGGATTTTCTAGGGGGATCCAGTATGCCAATTGAAATTGGTAAATGAAGTCACTGGTCTACAGTGACAAATGTAAAAGCGGCGAGTGCATAAGCACTGAGATTCTGATTAGCGGAGCCTCAGTGACACAGTTAGGCACCACAAAGGCATACACCTTAGGCCACAAACTATGAGCCCTGGGGTCCTGGCTAGCAGGATCCCAGTGACACAATAAAAACACACTGACCCACACTCACAAACAGGCCAAAAGTGGGGGTAACTATGCTAGAAAGAGGCTACTTTCCTACACAACCCCCCCCCCCCACAAACGACGGACAATATGGCTAACCTTGGCCAGTGGAGACTTTATTGTCTAAGTGGTGATAAGTGGAGAGTAGATCTGCAATAGCGTGGTTACTCCGTTTATCATCCACTATATGGTTACTTCCCTGTGGGGATGTAAACCACCCTACTTGGAGATTTTTACCTAACCAACAGTGTGAGTGTAAATTCTCAGAGTTCCTATTAGTATGTTTTAAAGTTGGGCAGTGGGATTGGTCCACTGGGCCTATGTCAAATGCAGTAAATGCTAGACAGGGATGCTGTCTCAATAAAGCCATAGCTGGGCAAAAAAGGTAGTCCTTATGGCTGTAAGAGAGAACAGGGTTGCTGTTTCTCTTGAGTTGGAGCAGGGTAGGGTTGCTGTCCTATAAGCGGCACACCATGACAGGGCTGCTGTCCGAAGTGATTAGAATTAGTGCAGGGCTGCTGCACTAAAGTTTCTCTGGGAAGGCTGGAGAGATCCTCTATATTTACTAAAATGGTGCAATTTTGCACATCTTGATTAGTATTTCCACATACCTTTTACCTCTGGGAGACCAGCTGTGGTAGCTGATGGCTCCTTGGGTACCGGTTCCACCCCAGGAGAGGTTTCTCCCACCACAGGAATGGTATCCTTATTGGCAGGGTGGGGAAGGGATACTTTGATATCCTTCTTACCTGTTGGTGGAGCGGGATCCTGAGATTTCAGGCCTTTTTCTCTCCTTTGCTTTTTCATTTCACCAGAAATGAGAGGAAACAATTCCTCAGGGATACCCAGCATGGATGCACGGGTACTAAACTCTACCTCAGCCCAACCTGAGGCCTCTAGGTCATTCCCTAAGAGACAATCTACAGGTAAGGTAGGTGATACCACCGCCTGCTTAGGGCCAATAACTCCACTCCAACTAAGTTGAACTACAGCTAAGGGGAGCGACTGAGTGGAGTTATTGACATCAGTAACTTGGTACGTCTGTCCAAGGAGGTGTTGTGCAGGTGACAATAGGTTTTCAGTCACCAAAGTAATACTGGCACTTGTGTCCCTGTAGGCTTGGGCCTCAACACCATTTATTGAGATTGACTGCCTATACTTATCCATGTTAAGGGGACAAGCAGCCAAGGTGCCAAGGCCAATGCCACCAGGTGTGACAAAAACTGTCTTGGGACTCTCTATCCCAGTTTCTATTATGGCGCCAAAAGTGAACCCAACTACACCTTTAGTTTGACTATTACCAGTAGTCCCACCACTACTGCTAAGGGCACTAGAGTCTGATGTCTTAGTGGTGGCAGGCTCAGGGGCTTTACCTGTGCAGGACTTATCCCCTGGCCATTGGCCTTTATTTCTACACACATAGCAACAAGGCTTTTTCTGATTGTGTGAAGAGTTTGAAGAAGATAGAGAAGTTTTATCCCCATCCCCAGAGGAGTGTTATGGACCTGAAAAGGGAACTTTATGTTTACTCTTATCCCCATGCTTGTCCTGAAATTTTTCACCATCTTTCTTTTTGCCATCCTTGTCACCCCCTGTGTGAGCTTTTCTGCTCACCCTTTTTCTGACCCATTTGTTTGCCTTTTTTCCCAACTCTTGGGGAGAGGTCAGATCTGAGTCCTCAAGATACTAATGTAACAGGTCAGACACACAATTATTCAAGATATGCTCTCTCAGAATCGAGTTATATAGGCTTTCATAATTAGTCACACTACTGCCATGTAACCAACATTCTAGGGCCTTCACAGAACAGTCCACAAAGTCTGTCCAGTCCTGTGATGACTCCTTTCTGGTCTCTCTGAACTTAAGTCTGTATTGTTCAGTGGTTAAGCCCAGACCATCTAAGAGTACATTTTTAAGAACCTGGTAATTATCTGCATCATCCTCTCTGACAATAAGAAGTCTGTCTCTACCTTTGCCAGAGAAGGATAACCAAAGTATAGCAGCCCACTGTACTTGAAGGACCCCCTGAACTTTACAGGCCCTCTCAAGTGTAGCAAACCACTTGTTGATGTCATCACCATCCTTCTAAGTAGGGACAACTTTGTTCAGATTTCTGGAATCAAACGAAGGTTCCCTAACATTTGTATTTCTAACACTGCTACTTCCACCATGGTGACCTAACCCCTCAAAACCTGCCTCTTTTCCTCCACAACCAGGGATTCCCTGTCTAAGGCCAACTGTTGCTGCATTGCCCTCAGTCTGGCCTCCTCTAAACTCAGCTTTCTGAGTTCCCTATCTAGGGAATGGCCCTCAGGTTTAGAGGTATGTGAAGCCTCTGAAACAGAGGTAACATGAGAGTGTGCAAAGGCAGACCTATCTCTAACAGGGGCAACTCTAGTGACCTGGCCTCTAGGGGTGAAGGGAGCCCTACTTGTGTGTGAACCCTTCTCACTACCAGTCATACTATGGGTTTGTTGACAGATAGGTTTGTGGAAAGACCCTACTCAGGAGTGTCATCATGCCCTCTGAGCCTTCCTGGTTGGAGTTATCCTCTACCTCTTCCCCTGTCTGATCTGGACCAGTGCTGAGTCCCTGGTCATTTTGGAGGAGAAGATTTAAGAGGAACTCCTTATTGGGCTTCTTCCCAATCCCTAAACTTCATTCAATACAGAGAACCCTCAAAGTTTTAAAGTTTAGATTCTCATATGTTGTTTTCACAACTCTAGGGGTAACATCTACAGAAGACATTTTGAAAGAAAAAGGTTTTGGGAAAGTGAGTAAAAAGTTAATAGAATACCAGAGCTACCTTTTTAGAGAAAAGAAGAAAACTTTTCAGAACTCTGAAAATCTTTTGCAAAGTTAAACAGAACTTTTAAGAAAGTTAGAAAATTGTTTCTAGGTATATATTATATATGCTCTAAGTATTGGAGAAACCTTTTCTTGTGAAAAGCACAGGTAACAAAGTGGTAAAGCAATTGCAAGTACTTATCTAACCGCTGCACGACCAATGTAGGAGGTTGGCCTTGTTTGGAGTGGGTAGCTTGGGTACTTACACCTTATACCAGGTCCAGTAATCCCTTATTGGTGAAATGAAGTAGTTTTCTAGCAGCTTAGGCAGATAGAGGTAGCTATAGCAGAGCAGCTTACGCTGAACTAGGAGAAATGCAAAGCTCATGCAATACCACTTATAGTCACACAGTACTTATACACAAGTAAAGACAATACTCAGTGCTACCAAAAATAAAGGTATTTATTTGGGTGACACACTACCAAAAATATCTTAGAGACAATACTCCTTCTGGAGGTAAGTATTATACACAGTATGTACACTAGACACCAAATTTAGACAAGTAAATAGTCATAGAACAATGCAAACAATATGAAATGCTATAGAATGCAATGGGAGAAAATAGGTCTGGGGCAACACAAACCATATACTAAAAAAGTGGAATGTGAATCACGAATTCCCCCCTACATAAGTGTAGTGTATGCAGAATCGTTCGGAGAGTAAGAATACAGTAAAGGTAAGTAAATTACCCCACCCCAGACCCCAGAAAAGCATTGTATTATTCATCCCTGTTTGAACCAAGTCCACAAAGGAAAGAGTTCAAAATGTCTCTTTGGTGAACTACTTTTTTTATTGTGAATGCTCAATGTTTTCTTTCTACCCCATGGCTCTCAAACTGATGATTGTTGCTTCTCCCATCCTTTAAGTACCCTGCTGTTTTGAGCCGAACAATGCCACAGTGAGACACCCAATTATGAAGTGAAACATCCCGAACCACGACTTCAGAAGAACAAAGTCATGAACAACGATAGAGGAACAACGCTTTAGTTAACCACAACTTCATTCTTCTGTGCCTTAACCACGCATGTGCTGAACAGCGAACATGTGTGGTTAAGGCACAGAAGAAGGGAGTCGGCTTCAGAGGAGGACTCAGTGAGATAAGTAGGACAGGGGCCGTTTTAGGGGCAAGGTATTTTTAGTTTTTATGGGGGGGTGGGGGTAGAACTAGTTTTAGGGGTGGAGGTGGGGGTTCGGAGTAGTTTAGGTTTTAGGGGGATCGTGGTAGTTTTAGGGGCAGTGGTGGGGGTCGAGTGTTTTTAGTTTTTAGGGGTGGAGATCAGGGTAGTTTATGTTTTAAGGGGTGGAGGATTGCAGTAGTTTTCCGGTGGGGGGTCGGGGTAGTTTAGGTTTTTGGGGGGTAGGGGTTCACTGTAGTTTTAGGGGCAGGGGTGGGGGCATTGGGTTATTTTTAGATTTTAGGGACGGGGTGGGGGTATTTTTAGGTTTTCGTTTTTAGGGGTAGTTTAATGGATGGGGGTCAGTGTAGTTTAGGTTTGAGGGGAGTGGAGGGTCACAGTAGTTTTAGGGGCGGGGGTCGGGCTTCTGGGTATTTTTAGGTTTTTGTTTTTAGGGGTGGCTGTAGGGGTGGGGGTCAGGGTAGTTTAGGTTTTAGGGGGGTGGAGGGTCACAGTAGTTTTACGGGCGGGGTAGGGGTGTTGTGGTATTTTTAGTTTTTAGGGGTGGGGTGGGGGGTCACGGTAGTTTTAGGGGTGGGGTAGTTTAAGTTTTATGGGTGGGGGTCAGGGTAGTGGGTTAGGTTAGAATTGTTTGTAGGGGTGGGGGGTTGGGATATGATTGTTTTAGGGGTGAGGGCAGGGTGGAGGGGGTCACATGCTGGAACCATGCATGCCAATCCACGCATGTCTTTACCAGGAATGCCTTTACAATGAAAAATCGTTAAGGCATTCATGGTAAAGGCATTCATGGTAACAACGCGGTCATTGTTCCGACCATGTTGCGATTGTATGCGTGGTTCCAGCATTCATTGTTCCAACTTATATTCCACAGGGGAAACATCCCAAACCACGACTCCGTAAGGACGAAGTTGTGCACAACAATAGGTGAACAATGCTTTCGTTAACTACAACTTTGTTCTTCTGTGCCTTAACCACGCATGTGCTGAACAATGCACATACATGGTTAAGGCACAAAAGAAGGGATTCGGCATCGGAGGAGGATGCGGTCAGGTAGGTGGGGCTGGGGACGTTTTACGGCCATAATATACTGGCACACGGAATAATGTGTGCAAGGTAGGTGTTTCCACACAAAAAGGACTGCAGAACTGGCGCAGTGAAATTGCACTACGCCATTCTGTGCCGTCACAGCATCATTTTTTTAATGCCTGCTCAGGGCAGGCATTAAAGTGACACTGTGCTGTTGTCAATGGGCCCACCCAGAATTGCTAGACTACAATCAAAATATTGACACTAGTCTAGCTATGCTACAGTTTATTGCCACAATTGTTTCAGAATTTCTGATGCATCTGTGGACAGTGTGGACCATGGAGCACTGTACTGTAAATACAGTGCTCCCATGGCATCGTTAGTGGGGCGCAGGGCAGTGCAAGAAAACTGGAGCATTGATCATGATGCACCAGGCACCAGTTTCTTGTAAATGAGGCCCTAAGTGTCAACAGATTACAAGAATGGTGGATAGGGTTGCTCCCGATAAGTATGGGCAGGGTACTCAGGACCCCCTTGTCATCTGGTCATTCTACTCGAGGTGCTTCCAGGGCCCGGTGTACAGCTGCCTTCCAGCCTTAGGGTCCTTTCATCCAAGCCTTGCTTCCTGGAGAGCAGGCAGGGATTCAAAGATTAGATTCCCATGCAGGGTAGCCCGCTTGGGTGGTGTAGCCTATACTGTACAATGATCGTAATGATGGGGCTGATCGGGAAACCACAATGAAAGCTGATTTGATTCTCCAAGCCCTGTCTGGATCCGGGAGGTCAGATGTTGTACGCCCAATGGCCCCTTTTTGCTCGGTATTCATAGATTACAAGAAAGGCAGATTGCCTTCCTCCATATTATTTGGGAAAAGGTATAGAGGCTGCAATTACCCTCTGATCTTTTTTCCCAGGTGCTGAAAAGGCCTGGGTTGACTGGCTTATGGATCTCTGGGGCCTGAGTCAGTGACTGCCTTCCAGCCCTTGTCCGATGGGCCTTTCCTCCCAGCCGTGCTTCCCCAAGAGCAGGCAAAGATTCAAAGCTGACATTTTAGGGCAATGCTGCCCACTTGGGGCAGTTTAACCAGCACTGTACACTAATTGTGGTGGCCAGGCTGATGAGGTAGTCCCAATAAAGGCTCATTTGACTTAACAAGCCCAACCAGGGCTCCAGGGGCGTGGATTTTGTTCTCCCTGATGGCCCCCTTTTGCTCGATATGCACAGATTACAAGAAAGGCAGGTAGCGTTCCTCTGGATTATTAGGGACAAAGTGTGTAGGACCCCCTTATCCTACGGTCTTTCTCCCCAGGTGTCATAAAGTCTTGGGCTGGCCCACACTGGGGTCCCATGGGCCTGGGTTTGTGGCTAGCTTCCACTCCTGTCCGATGGGCCTTTCCTCTAAACCTTGCTTCCCGGAGAGCAGGCAGGGCATAAAAGCTGGCCTCCCTGTGCAGGGGGCCTGCTCAGCCGTGGCTTAGCCAGCACTGTACACTGATCTTTTGGGCACACTTGATCCATTTAAGGATGAACTGCTTGGCCACATTAAGCTGTTCTTTCATGCAAAGAACTTCCACCCCGCCAACAATGGCTAACTCGAGGGTATGCCTCTTGTAAAGACTACTCAGCACTACTTGGGTGGTGCAAGTACCGAATGCCGCCTGGTGGTCTGGTCACTGTGTGTCTCCCTGTTGCCTTTCCCCAACCAATGTCTTGCCTCAGCAGCTCGTTGTTCTGTGGGGTGGCTGCAGATGCCCAGGCCAGGGCACAACACCCAGTGTCTTGGTCAGGCTGCACCTTGGACTGCCTCTCCCTTTTGTTGTGCTGAGCAAGTAGGACCTTCCAGTGCCAGTGTGAATGCCTTGTCCCTCAGCCACTTGCAGGCACCAGGGCCTTCCAAAGCAGGCTCATTAGAGATGTGAACATAGGCCCAGGATGGACAGGCAACTTCTCCTCCTGTCCAGCCAGTGGAGCTACCAGATTTATCTTGCCAGTAGCAAATCCTTGTCTCTAAGAGTAAACCATTTATGTCAAATCAAATAAATCAGGATTTATAGAGTTCAACTACTCACCCGTAAGGGTCTCAAGGAACTGAGGGTGTTTGTCCTCTGTGCTGCAGTTGAAAAAACAGGTTTTAAGCCAGTTGAGGTCTCCTAGGTGATTGATGATGTGTACGCAGCGGGGAACATCTAGGATGAGACTGACAAAGGCATTTTGGATGGTGCTGTAGATTCCTCAGGTTCTTCTGGGTGGTGCTGACATAGAGGGTGTTGCCATAGTTGAGTCTGCTGGTAACTAGGGAATGGGTTATGGTTCTGCTACAGTCCTTTGGGATCAATTTGTAGATCTTTTGGTGAAGTCAGAGTGTGTGTAAACAGGAGGATGCGACTGAGTTGACTTTGTGGGTCATGGTGAGTGATGAATCCAGGATGAATCCAGGGTGAAACCGAGGTTGCATGCGGGGTTTGTTGGAGTGGAGGGGGTGTTGAGGCTGGCTGGCCACCAGGAGTCATCCAAGGCTGCTGTCGAGGGTCCCAGGAGTTGAGCTTGAGGCACCTGTCCTTCATCCAGGCAGTGATGGCTTCCATCACATTGAGGAAATTCTTCTTTGCATTTCTGGGGTTTTCGGTCAGTGAGATGATCAGCTGGGTGTTGTCGACGTAGGAGATGATGTTCAGCCCATGGTTCCTGACGATGGATGTCAGAAGGGCCATGTAGATGTTGAAGAGTGTGGGGCTCAGGGAGGAGCCCTGTGGAATTCTGCAGCTGTTCCCCCTAGGTTCTGACAGGTAAGGTGTAAGTCTGGCGCTCTGTGTTTTGCCTGACAGGAAGGAGTGTATCCATTGTAGGGCCTTCCCATTGATGCCAGCTGCGTTGATTCTGGAGCAGAGGGTGAGGTACAAAACCGTGTTGAAGATGGCATCGATGTGCTTAGAGAGCTGTGTGTTGATGGCCTTTTCGATGACTTTGGCTGGGAAAGGCAGCAGAAGATGGGGTGGTAGTTTTTGAGTTCCAGGGGTTTAGCCCTGTGTTTCTTCAGGAGTGGGTGGAGCTAGGCATGATTCCAGTCCTCAGGAAAGTAGCTGTATCTATGGAAAAGTTGAGGGGGTGGCGGAGCTCAAGTGTGATAGAGCTTTTGGCTTTGTTGAAAATGTGGTGATGACAGGGGTTCGTAGGGGCTCCAGAGTGGATGCTGCTCATGATGGAACGGGTCTCATCATTGTGAGGGTGGTCTAGCGGTGCAGGATCTGAGAGTCGGAGCTGGGGTGTTGTTGGAGGGCCTAGAAGGTCTTGGGGTCAGAAGCTGTCATATATGTCTTTGATTTTTCAGTGGAGAAAGCTGGCTAGACGGCCGCAGACAACTTGAGATGGAGAGATGTTTGTTGTTTCCGATTGGGCTTTGGCAAACTCTTTGATCATGGCAAGGAACTCCTTGGTGTTGTCAGTGATGATGTTGATACGGCCCTGCCGGGTGGCTTTCCTGATGGTTCTTATGAGTTGGTGGTGGGATTTGATGGCAGCTTTGAAGGCCTCGAAGTCTTCCGGGGACTTTCTGTTTCTCCATCCTGTTGTCTGATACCTGGAGTTGATTTCCTCAGGAGCAGAAGATTGGTCCTCTATTCCAACCCAGATTACTCACAACTAAATTAACTCCGTATTGAGCACCCTCGAAGGGAAAAGGGGAATGGGATTTAGAGAGACTGCCCCAGAGATGATGCTTCATCAAGGCGTGGACTGCCACCTCACTGTTGGTATAGCTGGTGAACGACATCTAAAGGATTATTGTCACAATTAATAAGGACACACTATTTTATACTAATTAACTTAACAACTAATCGTTTCAACCCAGCAATACTATACTCACTCACCCTGAGCTCTCTTGGAAATTTGCGTCTCTTTCTGTTTGTCTTACTGTTGTTATTTAAATGGAAATCCATTTTTTTTAGAAAATAAACTCTCTCAGTTTAATAGAAGAATTTCCGCTTCTTAACGGAGACATTTTTTAGTCTTTTTTCATCTGCGTACATTTCTTTTCCTTTGCTCAAGAATGTTTCTATATATATATATATTTATATATATATAGTTATTTATTATCTTGAACTCAGGCGAGGAGGAATGACCATTTAGCTAACTGTTGGTTATGTCAAGCATGCTATATTATTTGAGTCATTAACATATTTATATTCTCTATATGCGCTTTGAATTGTCGTATATTTTCTTACCACAGAATTTTCATAAACCTTCAATAAAGTTTGTTTTCAGAATTTGCTTTCTGCTTCCTGAGTTTTCGTTTGCTGTGACGCATGTGTTTTCTTTCTTTATCAAGATACTTGCAAAGATGAATTTTCCTCACAGTATGTTTCTTCACAGACGCACTCTCTCTCTGAACACCTGACTCCCGTCAAAGCGCAGTTGAAGTGCGAAGCTCTCAGGCTTCGCGCATGTATCCTAGCAACTGGACTAATGCAACACTAGAGCGGCAACTTCACTGTCTGCGTAAACGGCGGACATCTTGGGGACCAGCAGATCTTCCTCCAGCCTGGACGACTCTGTTTCCACTGAGGATACATCCTCATCTGAATTCTGATTACTTTTTTTGCGCCTTTCGTAGTTATGGCATGACAGGTTTGAAGGGTCTTGACAGTACTCCCCCTCAAGTAACAGTTCTTCAATTTTGGTTTGTTTGGCTAGGTCTTGCAGAAACGATTTATTAACCTTGAAGCATGCATGTAATTGTGAGGCTCCCAAGATTTCTCTTCTGGACGATAACCTTTCCAATCAATTAGATGGTATATTTGACCTCTTCTTATCTCAGAATCTAAGATCTGATTGACTTCGTACTCTTCTGCGGAGCTAATTTGAACTGGACTGGGAGGAGTATAACATAAATTTGGAGGACTGTTCTTTAGCAATGAGACATGACAAAACGGATGTATCTTTAAATAAGTAGGTAATTGCAATTTAACTGCCACTGGGTTGATCATTCTGTCTACTTTAAATGGACCTATGAAACGTGGCTGAAATGTTTGATTTCCCTTGAGATGTAAATGTCGTGTGGATAACCAAACTCTGTTCCCCCTTTTATAAACTGGGCCTTTTCTTCTTTTCTTATCGGCTTGAGCGCTATATGATTCTTTTGCTTGAATTATGTTTTTTGTAGCACTAGCTAAGGTAGTCTATAAACTCTTTATCATCTCTTCTACTGCAGGCACTGTGTCATCTTCTTTACCTAAGATTACATTAGGATGTCTACCTTGATTGAGGTAAAAGGGAGTGAATCCTGTAGTGGAATGCACAGCAGTATTATACGCAAACTCAGCTGCTCAAACAAACTCTGTCCATTCTTTTTCTTGATCAAACAGATAGAGTCTTAAATATTGCTCTAATTCTTGATTTACTCTCTCTGTTTGTCCATCGGTTTCAGGATGTTAACTGGTAGAGAAACGGGACTCTATTCCTACTCGCTTAGTAAAGGTCTTCCAAAAATGAGAAACAAACTGAGATCCCCTATTGGAAACCAGAATTTTTGGAATTCCATGTGCACGTACCACATATTTCGAAAATACCTGAACAACCTGTGGGTCTTGGGGAATTCCTCTTAAAGGAATGAAATGTGCCATTTTAGTGAAAGTGTCCACAAAAACTAAGATGGTATTAAACCCTGGACTACTAGGGAGACCTACTATAAGGTCCATCGTAACTGTATGCCAAGGGTGAGGTGCTGTGGGTAATGGTCTTAAACAACCTTGTGGAGTGGCTCTATTGGATTTTCCTCTTTGACATGTCTCACAAGTCGACATATAGGGCCTGATTCTAATGTTGGCGGGCGGCGGGAGCCGCCCGCCAAGCTACCGCCGCTGAATGACCGCACCGCGGTCAAAAGACCGCGGCGGCCATTTAGACATTTCCTCTGGGCCGGCGGGCGCTCTCCAAAAGAGCGCCCGCCGGCCCAGAGGAAATGCCCCTGCAACGAGGACGCCGGCTCAGAATTGAGCCGGGGGAGTTGCAGGGGTGCGACGGGTGCAGTTTGCACCCGTCGCATATTTCAGTGTCTGCTTAGCAGACACTGAAATACTTTGCGGGCCCTCATGGGCACGGCAGGGGCCCCCAGGGGCCCCGCGGCACCCCCTACCGCCATCCTGTTCCTGGCGGGCGGACCGCCAGGAACAGGATGGCCGTAGGGGGTGTCAGAATCCCCCATGGTGGCGCGGCAAGCTGCGCCGCCATGGGAGATTCAAAGGGCAGCGGTAAACCGGCGGGAGACCGCCGGTTTGCCTCTTCTGACCGCGGCCGAAGCGCCGCGGTCAGAATGCCCTGCGGGGCACCGCCGGCCTGTCGGCGGTGCTCCCGCCGACCCTGGCCCCGGCGGTCTTAGACCGCCGGGGTCAGAATGACCCCCATATTGTCTTATCCGAGTTTTCATCTGCAGCCACCAAAAATTCCGCTGTAACATATGTTGAGTCTTTTGGATTCCTTTATATCCAGCCAACTGGTCATCATGAGATGTCTGAAGAATCTTTTCGTGCAATTCTGGAGTTGGTATATGCAATGCACCTTTGTGATATGGTAAACCATTCTTAATCTCGACTTTCTTGAATTTCTTTCGTTAAATCTGCATAATGAGTAGTTAATAAAAACTTCTCGTGTGGTATGATCAAACTTTCTTTTGGGAGTTCTTTAGATGCATTCATATCAATTCAAGACAAAGTGTCGGCCTTGCCATTGGCTTTTCCAAGCCGATAGGTGATGACAAAATGGAAGTCTGCAAAATAAAGAGACCAACGCAATTGTCTTGCTGTTAAGGTGCGAGATGACTTTAAAAACTGCAGATTTCGGTGGTCAGTCTAACCAGTAACTTTATGGTTACGTCCTAAAATATAATGTCTCCACTCTCGAAAGGTCTCTTTGACTGCCAACAGTTCTTTATCAGCAATTGAATAGTTAATTTCAGGTGGAGTCAATTTTCGAGAGAAAAGGGCCACTGGATGCAATTGACCAGTACTTGTATGACGCTGAGACAAAATCCCTCCTACAGCAACATCTGAAGCATCTCCTTCTACATAGTAAGGCTTATCTGGATTGGGGTAGAATAATATTGTATCTGTAGTGAAGGTGTTCTTCAAAAAGTTAAAAGCATGTTCTACTTCTTTTGTCCACTCAAACTTTACCCATTTTTTCAACAAATGAGTTATGGGAGTGACAGTTTGAGCAAAATTTGATATGAATCTTCGATAAAAATTGGCAAATCCCAAGAAACTCTGAATTTCTTTGACATTACTGGGAGAATGCCAATTTTGAACAGTCCGTATTTTAGCAGGGTACATGCTCACTCCTTCGGGTGACAAAGTGAATCCAAGGAACTCAACTTGTTCCACATCGAATGCACATTTTTCCAGTTTTTCATAAAGATGATGCTCCAGCAATCTCTTAAGAATGGAACGAACATGTGAAACATGTTCTTGCAAACTTTTGGAAAAAATTAGAATATATTTATATATACCACAGCGAATCTATCAAGATCTTTTCGTAAAATGTCATTGACAAAATACTGAAAAGCTGCATGAGCGTTGCACAATCTGTATGGCATCACTTGATATTCGAATAATCCATATTGAGTTTGGAAGGCGGTTTTCCACTCATCTCCAGTTGCCACTCTTGTCAAATGGTATGCTCCTCGCAGAACTAGTATTGTGTAAATTTTAGCATTCTTTACTTGATCTAGAAGAACTGACACCAAAGGCAACGGGTATCGATTCTTGATGGTCACCTGATTGAGAGCTCGATAATCTATACAAGTTCTGAGTCCTCCATCCTTCTTGGATATGAAAAACAACGGGGACGAAACTGGAGACTGAGATGGAGAATAAAAACATTAGCAAGATATTGATCTAAATATTCCTTCAAATGTTGGTTCTCCGTTTCTGTCAAAGCATAAATGCGACTACACAACAATATTGCTCCAGGCGCCAATTCTATCTTGCAGTCATATGGTTGATGCAGTGGTAATTTCTCTGCTTCCTTCTTGTCAAAAACGGTAGCTAAATCTTCATATTCCTTGGGAATTTCTGTTGTTTCAATGGCGCAAATCATTGAGGAATGCAATAATAAACAGGTCGCTTGAGACTCTGTGAATGCTCGTTCTTCCCCTTGAAAGCAATTTTCTATGCAATAGGAGGAACTCATTTTTACAGATCTTTTACTCCAATCAATTTGAGGCTTATGTTCAGTGAGCCAAGGCAGACCTAAACTTAATTGAAATTGTGGGGCATTTATTAAATTGGAAACAATTTGTTCCTGATGCCTTCACAAGCCTCGTAATTGAATCGGTTCGGTCTCATGAGAAATTGGTCCTGAAGAGAGACTGGTACCATCAACTGCTCTTACAACTTCTAAAACTGATTTTTTGACAAATCGAATTCCCATCTTTTGAGCGTATTTGATGTCACAAAAATTGCCAGTAGCTCCGGAATCAATCATAACTGATATTCCTTGATTTTGTTTCTCAGAAGTCTTGACCATCACAGTTTGTATCAAATGTGGTGCTTCTGGCTTTAAATTATTTGTCAATTGCTGCTCTGAGGGAGCTGTCTTAGAATCTGCTTTCATCAGGGCAACTCCAAAGCTGTTCTTTTCCAGACAACTCAATTTTTGGCTTCTTGGGCATTCTTTAAAAAAATAAGCTGATGCACCACAGTATAAGCACCGTTGATTCTTTCTTCATTTCTCCTTTTCTTCCTTAGACAACGGACCTTGAATGGAACTAATTTGTATTGGTTTTTCCACTGTTATCCCTTCTCCTATTCTCAGATGATCACTCTTTACTCGATCAAATCTTGGCAGAAGCGGCCGATATTCTCTTCTTCTTTCTGCTCTCCGTTCCGTTAGTCGATGGTTAATTTGTAACACCAGATTAATCAATTCTGAAATCTCAGTAGGTCTATTTGGTACTTGTGCCAATGCGTCTTTTAACTCATCCTTCAAACCTGGGATCCCTTCTCTGGACCATCATGTAACAAAGTGCTCTGAAGTAGGTGTTGCAACCTTAAGGAGGTCTCCCTTCATGTATGTGTCCACAATCTCTGACTAGACCTTGGATCAGAGTTCATACTGGCTAGTGGGTGAAACACCTTGTCCTGAGTTCCATCCTCCAGCCCACCATGTCTCAAATTGACCAGGACAGGGTGCCATTGTCCCGGGCTCTAGACTGCTTTCTCTGGCCAGCCATCCTGCAGAGTTCCCAGAATGGGGTTCCGTAGGCCAGGGTAGTCTCCCCAGTCTGTCTAGATTCTGAAGCTTTGCTAGGTTCTAGGTCAGAGCTCCGAGAGGCCCTCCGACATAGCCCCTTGCTTGATTCTCAGCGCAATCTCAGAGACCCCAGGCCTTAGAGTCTCTCTGGCCACCTAGAGCAAGCAGATCACTTTGGTAATAAGAAACAGCACACCCAGATGGCCATCCTTTAAGGCCAGGCATCTGGTTGATTCAAGCCGCACACATCTAGTTGTGCGCCTGATATTCTTATGATGTACCTAGATAGTGGGCTCCCTAGAAGGACTGATGAGGACTCATTTGATTCTTTGAGTCCAGCCAGGCCTCCAGGAGTTTGGGTATGTTTTTTCTGACAGCCCCCTCTGACACTATGGGGCTAATTTACAAGCTCCTTGCACCGCTGGGGGTGGAGAAGTTGCGTGTCCATCCTGGATCTACGTTTGCATCCCTAATGAGCCTGCTTTTGAAACCCCTGGTGCCTGCAAGGGGCTGTGGGGACAAGGCAGTCACACTGGCACTGGAGGGTCCTGCTTGCTCAGCACAACAGAAGGGAGTGGAAGGCCAAGGTGCACCCTGACCAAGACACTGGGTGTTGTGCTCTGGCCTGGGCAGCTGCAGCCACCCTACAGAACAACGAGCTGCTGAGGCAAGACATTGGTTGGGAAAAGGCAACAGACAGACACACATTGACCAGACCACCAGGTGGCATTCGGTACTAGCACCACCCAAGTAGTGCTGAGTAGTCTTTACAAGAGGCATACCCTCGAGTTAGACAGTTTTGGCGGGGTGGAAGTTCTTTTCATGAAAGAACAGCTTAATGTGGCCAAGCAGTTGATCCTTAAATGGATCAAGTGTGCCCAAAAGGTCAGGGTACAGTGCTGACTATGCCACCCCCAAAGCAGCCCCCCCTGCACAGGGAGGCCAGCTTTTAATCCCTGCCTGCTCTCCGGTAAGCAAGGTTTAGAAGAAAGGCCCATCGGACAGGACTGGAAGCTAGCCACAAACCCAGGCCCACCGGACCCCAGTGTGGGCCGGCCCAAGACTTTATGACACTTGGGGAGAAAGACCGTAGGATAAGGGGGTCCCCCATACTTTGTGCCTAATAATCTAGGGGAAGGCTACCTGCCTTTCTTGTAATCTATGTAAACCAAGCAAAAAGGGGCCACATCAATATGTGCATATCGAGCAAATGGGGGCCATCAAGGAGAACAACATCCAATTCCCTGGAGCCCTGGTGGGGCTTGTTAAGTCAAATGAACCTTTATTGGGACTACCTCATCAGCCTTGCCATCGCAATCAGTATACAGTGCTGACTAAACTGCCCCAAGTGGGCAGCCTTGCCCTGAAATGTCAGCTTTGAATCTCTGCCTGCTCTTGGGGAAGCACGGCTGGGCGGAAAGGCCCATTGGACAAGGGCTGGAAGGCAGCCACAGACTCAGGCCCCAGAAACCCATAAGCCAGCCAACCCAGGCCTTTTCAGCACCTGGGAAGAAAGACCAGAGGACAATTGCAGCCTCTACACCTTTTCCTTAATAATATGTAGGAAGGCAATCTGCTTTCTTGTAATCTATGGATACCGAGCAAAAAGGGGCCATTGAGTGTACAACATCCGACCTCCTGGATCCTGGCTGGGCTTGGAGTATCAAATCAGCTTTCATTGTGGTTTCCAGATCAGCCCCATCATTACGGTCAGGGTACAGTACTGGCTAAACCACCCACGCGGGCTACCCTGCATGGGAATCTAATTTTGAATCCCTGCCTGCTCTCCAGGAAGCAAGGCTCAGATGAAAGGACCCTAAGGCTGGAAGACAGCTATACACCGGGCCCTGGAAGCACCCGGAGTAGAATGACCCGATGACAAGGGGGTCCTGAGTACCCTGTCCATACTAATCTGGAGCAACCCTATCCACCTTTCTTGTAATCTGTCCACACGTAGGGCCTCGTTGTGATCAATGCACCAGTTTTCGTGCACTGCCCTGCTCCCCACTAACGATGCCATGGGAGCGCTGTATTTACAGAACAGTGCTCCATGGTGCACAGTGTCCGCAGCTGCATCATAAATTCTGACATTGTTGTGGCATTAAACTGTAGCATTGCTGGACTGGCGTTAACATTTTGATGGTAGTCTAGCAATGCTAGGGGAGAGGGGGGCCTTGAAAACAGCACAGTGTCACTTTAATGCCTGCCCTGAGCAGGCATTAAAAAAATTATGCTATGACAGCGCAGAATGACGCAGTGAAATCTTGTAGATTTCACTGTGCCATTTCTGCAGCCCTTTTTCTGGGGTAACACCTACCTTTCATACATTATTCCTGGTGCCAGTATAATACGTCGCAAGGTTTTACAAACTGGTGTAATGATACCTGTGTGCCAGTTTGTAAACGTGGTGCTGTGTCTGGGACTGTTTGCGCTGCCGTAGAATAAAAAAAATTACACTACGGCGGTGGAAGGGGCTTGTAAATCAGCCCCATAATGTCAGAGGGGGCTGTTAGTAAAGACATACCCAAAATCCTGGAAGCCTAGCTCGACTCAGAGTCATTCTAGGAAGCCCACTATCTAGGCACACCATAAGAATATCTGGCGCACAACTAGATGTCTGGGGCTTGGAGCAACCAGATGCTTGGCCTTGAAGAATGGCCATCTGGGTGCGATGTTTCTTATTACAAAAGTGTCCTACTTGCTCTAGGAGGCCACAGGGACCCCAGGGCAGCTGTAGCTGTGACACATGGCCCAGTCAGAGATGCTGAACCCAAACAAGCAGGGGAGACCTCCTGGTGCCTGCGAGACTCTGTCCCAGGCAATTTGCGACATGGCAGACCAGAGAAGGGAGGCCAGGGCTACGGGGTTCTGCCCCTGGGCCAACCAGAGCTCCGGTCCGGGCCCTAGTGAGAGGTTCTTTTCCCGGGCTGGTTATGGGGGGGGTACAAGTGGGCAGCACACATGGAGTAGCCACAATCCTAAGTGCCATGACTTCCATCATGTCATCACAGATGACATCCAGCGTTGCAATGCTGTGTGCAAAGAATGGAAGAGGTGGCCAGTAATGCCCTGGACCAGAGATTGATAGGAGCTGGGGTGAGCACCTGTGGCAAGACTTGACACTAGTTATCCCTTTTTGCAAAGTGTGGCGTAGTCAGCTCCTAAGTTTCTTCATTTCCTTCCCCATTTTGAATACTCAAGTGGCTAAATGGGTTGGCATCAACTGCTTCAATGTCTGGTTATGAATTGCTGTCTAAGACTAAACATATCTTACCAGCAATAAATTCAGCAAAGCTCTTTGCTCATGCAATTGGAAATGTTGGACCAGGGACTGGCACACATTTTACTTCTGCCAATGGTAAACCCAATCTTAAAGAATTGGAAAGGATATATTCCTCACTTCTTACCATGTTTGATTCAAGTCCACAAACGAAAGAGTTCAAAATGTATCTTTGGTGAACTACTTGTTTTAAAGTGAATGCCCAATGTATTCTTTCTACCCTGTGGCTCTCAAACTGATGATTGTTGCTTCTCCCATCCTCTAAGTACCTTTCATGAACAACGAAAAAGGGACAACACTTTCGTTAACCACAACTTCATTCTTCTGTGCCTTAACCACGCATGTGCTGAACAACACACATGCGTGGTTAACGCACAGAAGAAGGGAGTCGGCTTCGGAGGAGGACATGGTGAGGTAAGTGAGGCTGGGGCCATTTAAGGGGCAGGGTATTTTTAGTTATTAGGTGGTATTGAGTGGTCAGGGTGGTTTGAGGGGCAGGGGTGGTGGCGTCAGAGTAGTTTAGGTTTTAGGGGGGTCCTGGTAGTTTTAGGGGCTGGAGTGGGGGTGTGTCGCTGAATGTTTAGTTTTTCGGGTTGGGGGTTCAGGGTAGTTTAGGTTTTGGGGTAGGGGTCACTGTAGTTTTAGGGGCGGGGTGGGGGTTCAGGGTATTTTTAGGTTTTAGGGGCAGGGTGGAGGGGGTCGAGGTATTTTTGGTTTTTAGGGGTGGTTTTAGGGGTGGGGGTAGTTTAGGTTTTAGGAGGGTCACAGTAGTTTTAGGTGCGGGTGGAGGGTCAGGGTATTTTTAGTTTTTAGAGGTGGGGTGGGGCGTTGCGCTAGTTTTAAAGGCGGGGTGGGGTTGGGGTATTTTTAGTTTTTAGTGGGTGGAGGGTTGCAGTAGTTTTAGGGGCAGGGGTAGTTTAAGTCTTAGGGTTGGGGTCAGGGAAGTGGGGTAGGGTTACAATTGTTTTTGGGGGTGGGGGTTGGGGTACGATTGTTTTAGGGGTGGCGGGGTCGCATGCTGGAACCACGCATGCCGTTCTACGTATGCCTTTACCAGGAATGCCTTTACAATGAAAAATCCTTGTTAAGGCATTCATGGTAAAGGCATTTGTGGTAACAACGCAGCCATTGTTCTGACCACGTTGTTTAGGCATGCGTGGTTCCAGCATTCGTTGGTCCGACTTATATTCAGTGAAGAGTGACTTACCAGAGTCCATTCCTCTTGCTACTCCTGCGAGGCCCTCAGGATGCAGTATAGCCAGACCTGCTCCTCCCATGTTGTTAGTTGTGGGGGAGGAGGTGGGGGTCCGCCGCCAGTCCTCTGAACCGCGATGTGGGGTCTTGAGACCACGGAACGCACCTTCCCCTGTAGGTCGTTCCACCTCTTCCTGATGTCATCCCTAGTTCTTGGGTGCTGTCCCACTGCGTTGACCCTGTCCACGATTCTTCGCCATAGCTCCATCTTCCTAGCTATGGTGGTGTGCTGCACCTGTGATCCGAATAGCTGTGGCTCTACTCGGATGATTTCCTCCAACTTTGACCCTAAGCTCCTCCTCAGAGAACCTGGGGTGTCTTTGCGGGGCCATGGGGTGGTGTGGGTGATGTGTGGGGTGGTGTGTGTTGTGATGTGTGGGGTGATATTTAGAGGTGTGTTGTGTGAGGTGCTTGGATGTTGTGTGCGTGATGGTGTTGAGTGCCTGTGCATTCTAGTGTTGTTTCCGGTGCTGTCTCTCTCTAGCCTTCAGTCGCAATTGTGGTCATAAGGGTTTGTTGGTGATGTGGGTGTGTGTTCTATATTGTACTGGATGCGTGGGAGTGGTGTGTGTATGTGTATCAGGTGTGTGTATTTCGAATTGTCCAATGTGGATGTGTTTTGTAAGTGTGTGTGTATTTTGAGCGCAGCGGTGTGTACTGCCAATGGAATACCGTGGTTGAAAGAACGCTGCGTGGATTCGTGGGTCGTGATAGTGTGGGAGTATTCCTGTTGGCGTGACGGTGGAGGTTTTGTTATCGCCAGTTTATCACTGACCTTTGGTGTGGCGGACTTGTATGGGTGTCTGGATTTTGGCGGATTCCGAGCTGTGGGTCATAATGACCGTGGCGGAATTCCGTGTCCGCGGCGGTGTGTTGGCGGTCCTCTGCACGGCGGTGAGCAGCTTTTACCGCCAGTGTTGTAATGACCCCCTATATGTCCACCTTTCTCATACACTGCACCACGCCCTAGGGGCTACCTAGGGCCTACCTTAGGGGTGCCTTACATGTAGGAAAAGGGAAGGTTTGGGCCTGGCAAGTGGGTATACTTGCCAAGTCGAATTTATAGTTAAAACTGCACACACAGACACTGCAATGGCAGGTCTGAGACATGATGACAGAACTACTTATGTGGGTGGCACAACCAGTGCTGCAGGACCACTAGTAGCATTTGATTTACAGTCCCTGGCACCTCCAGTGCACTTTATTAGAGACTTACTACTAAATCAAATATGCCTATCATGGATAAACCAATCAACAATACAATTTGCACAGAGAGCATATGAACTTTAGCACTAGTTAGCAGTGGTAAAGTGCTCAGAGTTCAAAAACCAATAGCAACAGGTCAGAAAAAAATAGGAGGCAGGAGGCAAAAATATTGGGGATGACCCTGCATATGCAAAAAAGTCCAACAATTTGTGTTGCCCCTAGACCTATTTTCTCCCATTGCATTCTATAGCATTTCCTATTGTTTTCTCTGTCCTATGACTAATTACTTGTCTAATTTTGGTGTCTAGTGTACACAACTGTGCATAATACTTACCTCCAGAAGGAGTATTGCCTCTAAGAAATTTTTGGTACTGTGTCATCCAAATAAACTACGTTTATTTTTTGCAACACTGGGCATTGTCTTTACTTGTGTATAAGTTCTGTGTAACTATAAGTGGTTTTGCATGAGCTGTGCATGTATCCTAGATCAGCCTAAGCTGCTCTGCCATAGCTACCTCTATCAGCCTAAGCTGCTAGAACACTACTACTTCACTACTAAGGGATAACTGGACCTGGTATAAGGTAGAAGTACCCAAGATACCCACTATAAACCAGGCCAGCCTCCTACACTTAGCCTCTAGCCTTATGTCTTACCTACAGAGTACAGTACAAATTAGAGTGGGGTTCACATCAGCATTTACGCAAGCACCCCTGCACAAGAGGGTACAACCTCTGTTAATGCCACAGCCATTGTAAGTGTCCCTACGCCACAGCTTGTGGGTTGCTGGCCTGGTTTGTAGTGGGTACCTATGGTACTTACACCTTATACCATGTCCAGTTATCCCTTATTAGTGAAATGTAGGCAGTGTCTAGAAGCCAGGCTCTCTAGATGTAGCTGTAGGTGAGCAGCAAAGGCTTATCTAGGAGACATGCAAAGCTCAGGCAATACCACTGTAGTCACACAGTACTCACACACATGAAAGAATATACTCAGTGTTACAAAAATAAAGGTACTTTATTTGAGTGACACAAATGCCAAAAATACCAGAAACTATACTCCCTTAGGAGGTAAGTAACACACAAATTATACACACTAGTATGCAAAAACAGGTGCAAAAATAGTTAGAAAACAGTGCAACCAGTGAAAATCACAATATTTACTAAGAAAGTGGAATGTGAATGTGGTCTCCCACCTAGGCTGGTGTAGTGTGCAGAGGGACACTGGGAGTACTTGAAAACACCAAAGGTAAGCACTAGAACCCTCCCCAGTTCCAGGAAAGCAGGAGTAAAACACAGTAACGTTCCCTGAACACACAGAAACACAAGAAAGAAGGTTATGCAGGAACCAGAAGAGATGGCAAGACACCAACAGTGGATTCCTGGACCTGAACACCTGTGGAAGAAGGGGACCAAGTCCAAGAAGCACCGAAGAGTCCAGGGAGAACAGGAGCCCCTGCTAACCCAGATGAAAGGGCAAAAGAGAACCACCGGTGAAGAAGAACACTCAGGACTGCACCCAAGAAGATGAATTTGGGTTCCTGGTTGGTGCAACTGATGTCCCGTGCTAGACGGAGGATTGCAGTCTGGTTTGCGTCGCTAGAGTCTGCCAACAAGCCTTGACACACGCAAAGCTTGCGGTTAGTGGAAAATGGCGCTGCCTCGGACCAGGAAGGACCAGGTGGACTCTATACAGGAGGTGGAGTCAGAGAGGGCTCTCAGCAACTCAGAGATCCCACAGAAGACCAGGCAGCTTGCACAGGAGTCCCACAGGACGGGGACAAAGGAGGTGCAAAAGGAGGCCCAGGCAGCACTATGACAAAGGCTCCCACTCTGCCGGAGAACCACTCAGGAAGATGTGCGTTGCAGGACAGAGGGCTGAGGGCTGGAGCTGCAAGGTACATGAAGAACTTTTTGAAAGAATGCCAACAAGCCTTGGCAACTGTAAAACACATGGTTCACGGGTACTGTCTTGCGTGGATCTTACCTCCACCAAAGTTGGACAGTAGGACGTAAGGACCATCGGGACCACTTCAGGCCACCACCTGTGATGCAGGATTCACGCAGCTCAGCAGGTGAGGATATCTACATGCATTGCACCACTTTGCAAATATGGCGTTAGGATTGTTCCCTAGTTGGGCCACATTATTGTCAATAAATGCTGCTAATGCGGCACAAGGTGGCGCTAGGGGCTTACAAATATGCTCCCATATCCTTTATGAGCTTCACAGTGAGTAGGAGTGGATTTGGTAAATAGTCATGACAGGTGATGGCCCTACAGCCATATACAAATTCATATTTATTCTGATTGACTCATACATTTTGCCAACAGTATGAGATATGCTATGAAATTGTTTGGCATGCATGCAAGATGACTATAGATTTGACTGACACTGTGCTACAGATACAGATGTACTCTCCTATGTGATAAACTAACTATTTGTGGTACTTTCAAGTGCAAATGCCGTGCCTGTGGCAAGTTGTCACCAGTAAAAAAAGTCATTTGGCCACTGAGTAGTCACATAACTTTCATTGATCTATTGTCTTAGTATATGACTACTATTTTCCTACATAAGCATCCAATTTGGCCTAATACATCACACAGAGTTCAGATCTGTCTGTTTTAATTTTTTATCAACACATATTTTGCTCATATGTGTGATTTCAGTACAACATGATTGCGCGAGAGGCAATGCAAACATTACACGCCACACTTTTCAGAGATCAGTGCATTGTGTCTAGCACATTGAGGATTATGACATTGTTCACACCTGATTGACAACTGTTGTGGCCTATTTATGGTTTCCTGGATGTGGATGTGTTGTGTTTTACTGGAACCGTGACATAAACTCCTACACATATGTTACCTTTTCTCATTTATTCACATGTTGAAGCACCATAATACATTCACTGACATGTACTTATGTGAAGAAATTCTGCACGAGTGTGATTCTGTGTGCACCTGAAGTTGTGTTTTGTCGCCATCATGTTCTGCCTCCTCCTCCTCCCTTTGGGTCCCTGAGTTGCTCTTCTCCATCCCAGGGGACATTTGTGTGCAGTACAGCAGAAACCAAAATAATTTTGCAGACTGGGGTTGGGGGAGGAATATAGCAGCCTACCCCCAGAATTATCCAGGCAGTGAAACCAGGCCTTGAGCAGGCCAACGTTCCACTCAACAACATTACGTGTCTGGATATGGGCCTGGTTGTATGCCTTCACTGGCTCTGTCTGGGGGTTTGCATATGAGGTCATTACCCAATGCTGTATCCTATATCCTTGGTCAGCCGAAATGTAAATAAGAGACAGTGTCAATGTTTATGCTAACTGTATTGGCCAAAGTCCTGCCCTTGTGTGTTATGTGTAGTGGTATTCTCACGCACTTTTACCATTTAAAATGACGTGATGTCTCAATCATGCCAGTGTTATGACATTTACAGGGTCCTGTTCAATCATTCTATGTGAGGTCAAATGCAGTGCATGAGCCGATACATCATACAATTCAACATTCTGACTCATATTTCTGCAGCAGATTTTGGTGGTGGTTATTTCCCATTGCTCTAGTCTGCTTGATTTTATATGTTCACACTACATGTGTGGAGAGACAGGATGTGGATGTGATTCTTTTTTGTAGGTGGTAACATACTGGACATGCCTGAGACAGACACAAGAATGGGTGAATGGTCATCCCCAGGTGTTGGAGTTGGCCTACATTACTTCGGCACACACCTTTGAGTGTACCATGTTGTCCAAGTCAGTTGACATGATGCCATCCACTCATCATGCCAACTGAATGACATGGTGTCACAACTGCCATTTTCCCGATACATGGTTGCATGGCACAATGAGGGAACATTGTGTACGTGTGATGGCATTGTGTCCAGTTTGTGCATACAACACATTGAACCTGAAGATTTGAGAGCGCTCCTCCTGCACTGTACAATATCTCTGAGAAGAGGAATTTGTACATAACATTTTGGGCCTCCTGCACTTTATGGTTCTTTCCAACTAGACTTGCACAGACGTTGCCTAGCAAGTCCACATTCACATTTGCATCACAGGTTTCAGGGGTTCTTCATTGCTTGGAGGATTGTATTTGTATGTGCAGGTGCATCTGCCAGCCAAGACTGCTGCCTCAGTGGCGTGGTGAGTGATGCATGTGTGTAGCATTACATATGTGCAATGGGAGTGATTTTACTGATTATTTTACATTTGTACAATTACCTTGCACCTAGTTCCTGGTGTGGGAGCCATGACACAGTGGTTGGCACATGTGTGTGGCTTGGGAAGACCCCTTCAGTAGACATGGTACACCTCACTTGCACACATTGATGTTGGCCAGAATTTCTGCCTGCCATACATGGCTGTGTGTCTTTACATCATGCTGCGCCTGCCAAACTGACTTGAGATGTATTCACATGTATGGCAGGGTGATTTGCATTGCACATGTAACATGACACATCGTGCATGTATGTGTAAGAGCCCTCATACTGAAGTCCCTATCTGTGTAGGCAGACAGTGAGCTGTGTGATGTGTCCCTATTTCTATTTTTTATTGTGTCTGTTAGGTACCAACTGTTTGCTTACCTACAAGTAGGTAATTCCCATTTAGTCCATCCTGGAATTGTTGGATAATGATGGAGCGCTGGAAATATGCATCATGCACACTGCCGGGGGTATTTTGCAACATCATTAGTGATCAACCCACATTGGTCATCAGTGGCCTGGACATTGGGCCTAGGGGTCGATGGAGTGGGTTTGTTTCCTGTTGCGGTAGACATGGGCAGATGTAGCAGGAGAAACCAGTTGCACATGCATGCAATCCATGCCACCCAGCATATGTAGGAAGCCAGCAATGGCATAGAATCCTTGGTTGATCTCCTGCTGAAGTTGCTGGGTGTTAGGCAAGAAGATGTGGTGGGGTGTCAGCTGGATGATGGCATACAGGACAGAGGGTGAGCATGAGGAGAATGATGGCTGTGAGATTCCAGCCACTCGAGCTGTTGTTGTTTGAGAGGACCCGGAGGCCAGCATGTGAAGCACAGCCATGTGTTTAGTCTGTGGTGGGTTTTTGGTGACCCTGGTGATCTTGGCACAATCAGGTATAGCAGCTGTACTGAAGGACTCCCTCCTCAGATGGTAACGGGTGATTACCTTATCCTCCCAGAGTACAATTAGTGAGTAATGTTGTCAATATACGCCCTTCCTTCTCCTGCGCTGCCTCTGTGGTGCAGGTGGTGGTGAATGTGATGGTGATAGCGGAGGTGGTGGTGATGCTGGTGGGTGAAGTGGTCTTCTTGGTGCTCCAAGCTGCATTAGGAGTAGGTCCATGGTGTCCTAGAGCTTGCCAGGGTGATTTAGGTATGTTCTCCTTATATACCTATGCCAATGCTTCATTTATAAGCCTAGTCAGGCATTATTTTTTGATGCACTGGAGAATCTGCACAACTTTTGCAAAGGGAGCGTCATTTTCCAAAAAGCTTGTACATATGGTTGCGTCAGTCCTGTATGATTTTTAAAGAGTGAATGCCTACCTTGCATATCATTGTTGGTATCTGGCACAGCCGGATCCAACGCTTAGGGAAAATTATGTATAGGGGGAAAAAGTACACAAGAGGTCTCTAGTGTCACTTTGTAAATATGGAGTTGATATTAATGCACCGCTGCATCCAAAAAGAATTATGCAGCCGCGGTCAAGAGATTGTAAATGATATGTGTTTTCTGCTGCAGATGCTGGCTAATGCGACTATGAGAGTTTTGTGTTGAGGGTCTACAACCTTTGACCCAGGACATAGGTTGCTGGGACCATGGGTGATTGGTTGTCTCTGAGTGCACTTGAAAAAAGGACAAAAAGTTTACCGACAGCCAAAGGCCGCACAATGGGAAGCAACATCTAATCATGAATAAACCCACTACCAAAACAAGAGCAGATCTCTTCACACAGTAGCTTGTCAATTTTGCTCAGTACAGTTTTTCCTCCAAGCTGGCATGGGGATAAGTCTCATAGAGTCCAACATTCATAGTAAATATAAGTTAGAACAATGAATGCTGGAACCACGCATTCTTGAACAACGAGGTCGGAACAATGACCGCGTTGTTACCACAATTGCCTTTAGCATGAATGCCTTAACAATGATTTTTCATTGTAAAGGCATTCCTGGTAAAGCCATGTGTGGAACGGCATGCATTGTTCCAGCATGGGACCTCCCCCCACACTGACCCCCCACCCCTAAAACAATCGTACCTCAACCCTCACCCCTACCCCCACCCCTAAAAACAATTCTACCCCTACACCACTACCTGACTCCATCCCTAAAACTTAAACTACCCTGCCCCTAAAACCACTGCGACCTCCCACCGGCCACTAAAAACTAAAAATACCCTGACCCCCCACTCTGCCCCTAAAACTACTGCAACCCCACCCCACAAAACCTAAACTACCCCCACCCCTGCCCCTAAAACTACCCCTAAAACCTAGATATAGCCCGACCCCCCCACCCGCCCCTAAAATTACTGTGACCCCCTAAAACCTAAATTACCCTGACCGGCCACCTCTAAAACTACCCTGATCCCCCACACCCCTCCCTAAAAACTAAAGATACCCGACCCCCCACCCCGCACCTAAAACTACTGCAACCCCCACCCCAAAGCCTAAACTACCCCCACCCACACCGCTGCCCCTAAAACTACCCCGACCCCCACCACTGTTACCGCGACCACCCACCCCCTAAACCCTAAACTACCCGACCACCCACCCTGCCCCTAAAACTTCTGCAACACCCTAAAACTTAAAGTACCCCGACCTCCCACCCCTGCCCCTAAAAACTAAAAATACTTCTACCCCCACCTCTGCCCCAAAAACAATTGTGACCCCTCCACCCCCACTAAAACCTAAACTACCCCAACCCCCGCCCCCATACAGTGAGCCCCCAGCCCCTTAAAACCTAAACTTTCCCGACCACCCACCCCGCCCCTAAAAACAAAAAATACCCGACCTCCCACCCCAACCCTAAAACTACTGCGACCCCCACCCCCAAAACCTAAATTACCTCAACTCCCACCCCTAAAAACTTACAATACCCCAACCCCCCACCCCACCCCTAAAATGGCCCCAGACCCACCTACCTGACCGCGTCCTCCTCCGATGCTGACTCCCTTCTTCTGTGCCTTAACCATGCATGTGCGTGGTTAAGGCACAGAAGATCGAAGTTGTGGTTAACAAAAGTAGTGTTTCGCTTTCATTGATCACAACTTCGTTCTTCCGGAGTCGTGGTTCGGGATGTTTTCCCTCTTCACTACTTTCACTCCCCCACCTGCATGCCATCACATACCCCCACCCTCGCCCTCACCCCGATCACTCCAACTCCTCACATGTGTTCCAATATCACAAACCACACATCCCAAAGCCAAGCCCTGCATGTAACACCAAAGCATGGACACCCATCGCTAAAGCATGGCCACTGCACATACCCATACACCCACCTAAACCATCATCACACAAGGTCCTACACAGGAATGCAAGCACTGGGGAACACGGTCACCCACCCATTGCACACCATGGCACACACAGATGCAATAATCATGCCTTTACACCCCTGCAGGACCCCTACCCAACGTCACCGGACAGGAGGGTCCAGATATGTCCACTCCACCCACAGAAGAGGCCCACAGTGATAACAGCAGCTCTGTCCAACGGGATCAAGATGACCAGCCCGGCCCATCTGGGACCTCGGGACAGTCGGTTTCCCTCACACTGGCACAGGCCACTACAGAGCTTCCCCCCTCTGGAAACACCAGCACAGCACCCACCCAGCGGGCCCATACCTCTGTCCCCAGGACACATCAATCAGCAGTGTGTCCACCACTATGGGGAACCCAGGCTAACCCACCACCCCAACAACACCCGGGACCTGGGGGCAGTGGTAGTGGGCACACGGTTCAGGGGACAGAGGCAGAGGAACACAGGGGAACTGGGAGGGTTGCTGTGCGACAGGGGAAGGACAGGCCCAGAGAACCCACTCTCCACGAGGCACTCTCCAACATCATGGGAGCCTACCACCATTCCCAGGAGACGATGGCAGCGGTACTGGCCAAGTTTCAGGAGGCCCAGCGGCTGCAGGAGGAACAGTATTTGGGGTTCAAGGAGGAACTCAAATCCATCAATTCCACCCTGGGGTCCATTGTAGGGGTGCTGGAGGATCTCGTCAACACCAGGAGGGACACTGTAGCATAAGAAGGGGACCCTGACACTAGCATGGATGATGAACTGCCCACCACCTCCGTCGGCGCTAGTGGACAGGAGGCACCGCCACAGGACCACCAGCACCCGCCCCCTGCAGTTGGAGAACCACCCTGCAAACAGTCCCTGAGATCCAGGACAAAGACAGAGAACAATGCCAAGACCCCCACAAGAAATGAGACCACCCTGATTGTCATCCTACTGCCCCAGTTTGTCACCCTGCCCATCCTTAAACTGCCCCAGCTCCACTTCCTATGCCCCTTTGGACAATGCACCTGTGAGACTAATAGACTGGACCCTGCCATGGACATTCCTCCACCATCACCCCTGACCATTTTACAACACCCTCCAGTATTGAGCACTTAAATAAACACCCCTAAATCACAAAACAATCAGGAGTCTGTCTGTGGTTACGAATTACGTATTAGCAATTACAGTGGCAAAATGCTATATCAAATGTAATGTCAACATACCTGTGTCCACAGCTCTGGTCTATGCGGAAACAAAGCAGATGTCACACAGTGGGACCCACATCTGTGAAATCGTAAGGGAAAGTGGCAACTCAGTGACCATACACTGGGTGAGAATGACAAACAGTAGAGAGGTAGTTGAATTAAATCAGATGTAGCAGGCAGTGTTGTCTTCTTACCTGTGTCTCACTGGAAGTATTGCAGGATCACCGTGTTCCTGTTGTCTATGTCCTCTTCTTCTGCTTCCTCGTCTTCACTGTCCACAGGCTCCACAGCAGGCACAACACCTCCATCTGGACCATCCTCCTGCAGAAAAGGCACCTGTCATCGCAAAGCCATGTTGTGAAGCATACAGCAGGTCACGATGATCTGGCATACCTTCTTTGGTGAGTAGAATAGGGAACCACCTGTCATATGGAGGCACCGGAACCTGGCCTTCAGGAGGCCGAAGGTCCGCTCTATAATCCTCCTAGTTCACCCATGGGCCTCATTGTAGCGTTCCTCTGCCCTTGTCCTGGGATTCCTCACTGGGGTCAGTAGCCATGACAGGTTGGGGTAACCAGAGTCACCTGCAAATGTCGAGGGACAACTGTCAGACACACACTAACTCATAGGGACATCCCCAGACCCAGACAACTATTCACAATGTATTGGGTCCATGTCGTCACCTAATAGCCACATACAGTGCCTCTGGAGTTGCCACATCACATAAGGGATGCTGCTATTACTCACAATATAAGCGTCATGCACTGAGCCAGGAAATTTGGCATTCACATGGGAGATGTACTGGTCTGCCAAACACACCATCTGCACATTCATCGAATGGTAACTCTTCCGGTTTCTGTACACCTGTTCACTCCCGCGGTGGGGGCCCAAGGCCACATGTGTCCCATTAATGGCACCTATGATGTTGGGGATATGTCCCAGGGCATAGAAATCACCTTTCACTGTAGGCAAATCCTCCAACCGAGGGAAAACGATGTAGCTCTGCATGTGTTTCAGCAGGGCAGACAACACTCTGGACAACACGTTGGAAAACAGAGACTGGGACATCCCTGATGCTATGGCCACTGTAGTTTGAAATGACCCACTTGCTTGGAAATGGAGTACTGACAGCACCAGCTCTTGAGGGAGGATTCCTGTGGGACAGCTGACATCAGGTCTGGCTTCAACTGGGCACACAGTTCCTGGATTGTGGCACGATCAAGTCAGTAGGTGATGATCACATGTCGCTCCTCCATTGTCGACAGGTCCACCAGCGGTCTGTACACCGGAGGATGCCGCCCTCTCCTCACATGCCCCAGCGGACGGTGCCTATGGAGGAGAACAGCGAGCAGAGAGTCAACCAACTCTGAGGTACGTAGACACAGCTTACTCTGAAAATATTAGCAAATCGACATATGCCTGTATGAGTGTTTAGGCAAGGCCTAGATATGTGTGATGCAGTCCAAAATAATGCCATGTGGGCTTATGAAATGGCGGCAGCCTGACCTGTAAAGTGGGACAAGGGGATATGAGGTAACTGCACTGGCATTGTACACCGTCGCGGTAGGCGGTCGAAGACCGCGGCGCAATCCTGTATTGGTTAACATTGGACCCTATGGGTCCCAGGAGCCAATGACGATGTACGACGGCGGTGACAGTGCGCACCGCCGCGGACGTGACATGACCGCCATTTTCCCATTTTCTCTCTGTTCAATCACTTGATACCTGATCTTCGACAGGAGAGGACCTACACTGCAAGTGCTGCTGTGACCTCAGGCTGGAAGAGACAATGGCTCGTGTGTCTGGGGAAAGGGCCCTTGCCTTCAGCACGGCAGAGTTGGAGAAACTCGTGGATGGGGTCCTCCCCCAGTACACTCTACTCTACGGTCCTTCAGACAAACAGGTAAGTACACTGTGAGCATGCTGTATGGACAATGCCTGTGTGGAGTGGTGTGGATGAAAGATAGGGAGGGGTGAGAATGAGGCGTGCATGAAATGACGGTGAGTGCATTTGCGTCATGGCAAGGGTAGGGATGCAGGCCAATGATTGTGATGGTGTGAACGGTAATAATTTCTCTTTTTCCCCTGTACTATTCCTGTAGGTCAGCGCCCACCAGAAGAAGGACATTTGGCGTGCCATCGCCAAGGAAGTCCGGACCCTGGGGGACTACCACAGACGGAGCACCCACTGCCGTAAAAGATGGGAGGACAATCGTCGCTGGAGTAAGAAGACAGCGGAGGCCCAGCTGGGGATGGCCTCCCAACGTGAGAGGGGTGCCTGTCGCACCATGCCCCCCTGATGTTCAGGATCCTGGCGGTGGCGTACCCGGAGTTGGATGGGCGCTTGAAGGCATCACAGCAGCCACAAGGGGACGAGTACACTCTCATTCTGCTAATTCAGCGTGCATTGTAGGTGTCTGGGTGGGGGAGGTGGGCTGTGGGTTCCCCTAGGCCAGGGCGAGTTTAGTAGGCAAGGACCCTTCTTAAGGCAGGCCTTGTGGCACCCCACCCCACCTGTGTACAGTGCCATCTACACCTAGTCAGGCTCCTGTGACATCCATGTGTGCAGCAATCGGGCATAGCCTTGTAACCCATGTCCCTGGTATTGAATAGGGAACTCCAAGTGCGCGGCGTAGTGAAGGGGGCTGCTGTGTCTGTAGTGTCCGCCAACGGTAGCGGTATTGCATGCACTCAACATGTCTTTATTCTGTCTCCACCCCCCTTTTTGTGGTCTCCCTGTTCCTGTGTGCATTAGCATCATCAGACGGAGGAGCAGTGGCAATGGAGCAGGAGGGAGCTGCATCCTACATGGCCCTGGAGGGCGACACTACAAAGTCTGAATTCACCAGTAGGACGGAGGGCGAGGGGAGCTCCACAGCGGGGACAGGAGCTGATACCAGCGAGACGGACCCCTGCTCTGATGCTCTGATGGGACCTCCCTTGCGGTGGCAGGCCCATCTGTGGCCCCACATCTACAGGTACAGCCGCCACCCCCCCTACCAGCACCGCCCTCCCAGCAGCCCCTCAGCGTGTGTCCCTTGCCCGCTCACCCAGGAGGGAGGGCATCTCCTTCGCCCCAGGCACCTCAGCCTCTGCCCCTGTCACCCCTGCTGCCCTCAGTGAGGAGGCCATTGACCTCCTCAGGTCCCTCACTGTTGGGCAGTCTACCATTTTGAATGCCATCCAGGGTGTAGAGAGGCAGTTGCAACAAACCAATGCATACCTGGAGGGCATTCACTCTGGTCAGGCAGCCCATCAGCGAGCTTTTCAGACTCTGGCCTCAGCACTGATGGCAGCCATTGTCCCTGTCTCTAGCCTCCCCCTCCAACTTCCTCCACCCAGACCCAAACCCCTGTACCTCAGCCTATCCCAAGCACACCATCAGACCAGCATGCACACACCTCAACACACAAGGGAAGCTCTGGCAAACATAAGCACCACACATCCCACAGGAACTCACGCAAGCATCAGACACGTGCAGACCCCCCAACATCCACTGCCTCCACTGTGACCCCCTCCTCCTAGTCTCCCTCTTCTCTCCCTGTCACGTCTCCACTCACACCTGCATGCACTACATACTCAGCCACTACGTCCATCACCAGCACACCCACCACCACACCCTGCTCACGTGCAGTCACCACCCCCACTACCATTCACACATCCCCTATGTCCTCTCCCAGTGTGTGTGTGAGGCCACCTCCCAAGGTACATAAACGCAGCCACACACCTACACAACAGCTATCCACCTCACAACAGCCTCCAGCCCATGCACCTTCACCCAAAGTCACCCAACGTACACATCCTACTACCACTACCTCTTCCTCCACTCCCAAACCCCCTCCAGCTACCCGTCCCAGTGTTCCTAAGAAACTTTTCCTGTCCAACCTTGACCTCTTTCCCTCATCTCCCCCACCCCTTCAGTCTCCTAGGGCCTGCCTCTCCAGGTCCCAACCCAGCACCTGAACCACAACATCGGCGGGACCAGAGGTGCCAGTAGTAACCGGCTTCTGGACTGCGCCAGGCAGCAGGGCAGCCAGTGTGGCAAGGAGCCAGAGCACGGACAGTCCCCCACCTGTAAAGCATAAAAAGTTGGCCAGTGCCCGGTGAGAGAGGGGAAAGAAATCAGCCACCAAAGCTGCTCCCAGGGGGACAGTTGGAAGTGTGGAGACAGCTGCGCCACCATCCAAGGTGGGGAAGGGGCACGGTAAAACCGGCAAGTCTGGGAAAATCTGCACGGCGGACAAGACTGCCACCAGCCCCACTGCCCAGGACAAAGCCCCCTCCAAAACCAGTGCAGAAAGATATCCACTACCTCTGTCCTTGGCAGGATGAAGCACTCTGGGCACAAAGCCCCTCCGGAACCAGTGGAGAAAGATATCCACTACCTCTGTCCTTGCAGGATGAAGCCCCCTCCAGAACCAGTGTTATCCACTTGAGAGACTGTGGCTTTGCACTCCCCAGGATTGAACAGTGGGCAAACCACCCACTGTAAAGACTTGAGCGACTGTGGCTTTGCACTACCCAGGATTGAACAGTGGGCATGGAGCCCCCTCGTGGATCTGGCGTCGTGCACTCATCAGCTGAGGTGTCCCACTTCCCCCTGAGGTGCCTGTTTTATTTCTATCTGATGTCCCAGCAGTGTTCTCTCCGTCTTGTTCGGGTATTGTGTGTGGGCCTCGCCCATGCCTTTTGGGCCCAGTGGTCCACGGACTATGATGGTGGAATACCTTGGACTTGTATTCTTGGTGTATATATTTGTTTATAGGGTACATATGTTTATATATCGCTATATTTTTGATTACTGTATTTGAATATATTACAATCATTCCACTCATTTCCTTTTGTCCTTGCATTCTTCCATGGGGGAGGTGTAACTGTAATGTATCATGATGTATTAGTGTGTGTGTTGTTGTGGATGAGGGCGGGGGTTGGGGTTTTGCGAGTTGTGTGTGTGTGTCACAGTTTTTTCCCTCCCCCCTCCCCTGTGTCGTAGGTGCAGTACTCACCGTGGTCTTCAGTGCTGGCGTTCGTGCTCCTGGTAGAGGAGCAGGAAGATAAAGGCTGGAAGAATCTGGAGCTCGGGGTCCATGGCGTCCTGGTTCCTCATGGGGTGTGTAGAGGTGAGCGTTTTCCCTTCCAAGTCCTGTTTTTGCCATGTTTTTGTTCGCGGTGAATCCTCCCCGGAAAAGGTGGCGGATTGGACTGTTGTAATTCTGTGGGCGGTACATTGTCCTCCGCCTGTCTGTTGACCGCCGCAGTGTTTGTTTGTACGGCCGTGGCGGTCGGAGTTTTAAAGTGGCTGTCTATGTTGGCGGTTTCCGCCACGGTCGTAATTCCATTTTTTTTACCGACGGCCTGTTGGCGGTTTTACCGACGCTTTAACACCGACCGCCAGGGTTGTAATGACAACCATAGTAATATGTTTATATGTCCTGACAGTGAAATATTGCTAAATTAGTTTTTTACTGTTGCAAGGCCTGTCCCTCTCTTAGGTTAACATGGGAGCTACCTTTAAATCTGCTTAAAAGGGAAGATTCCCTTTGGGAGCGGATGGACTTGTGGAGTTTGGGGTCTCTGAGCTCACAATTTAAAAATACAGTTTTTAGTAAAGTTGATTTTAAGATTGTGTGTTTGAAAATGCCACTTTTAGAAAGTGAGCATTTTCTTGCTTATACCATTTCTGTGACTCTGCCTGTTTGTGGATTCCCTGTCTGGGTCAGTTTGACAGTTGGGCTGGTTGCACCTCACACTAGACAGTGACACAAAAGGAGCTGGGGTGTAGTCTGCATTTCCTAATGAGCTAGGAGGGAGGGGAGGAGTGGTCGCTTACACCAGAAAGGGCTGAGCCTGTCCTCACACAATGCCGTCTCCGACCCCCTGTTGAGTGTCTGGGGCCTGGCCTGGGAAAGGCAGGATTTCACATTCAAAAGAGACTTTACTTTGAAGTAGGCCTACTTCAAAGGAGAAATTGGGTATAAGAAGGGCACCCAAAACCACAGACTTTAGATCACTTCTGGAAACAAGAGGAACCTCTTCCTGGAGAAGAGCTGAAGAGCTGAGGACGAAGAGCTGCACTGCCTGTGACTGTGCTTTGTGGAGCTGTCCTGCAGTTGCTGCATCTGCCAGAGAAAGAGGGCAAAGACTGGACTTTGTGCACCGTCCATCTTGTGAAGAGATCTCCAAGGGCTTGATTTAGATATTGCCTCCTGTTCTTTGAAGTCTCAGGGACAGCAAGGACTTCTCTCTGCCAGCACCTGGAGTCTCTGGAGAGTCTCCTGCTCTGACAAGTGGTGCCCTATCCAGTCCCTGGGCCCTGGAAAGGAAAGCTGGTGGAAATCCAAGGAAATCGACTTTGGACGACTTCGGACCGACGCCACTGCTGAATCCAGTGATGCCGCCTCCAACGACTCTGTAATCTTCGCTGTAACGCGACGACCTTCACAGGCCCATCGCCTCTGCAGCCCTGCTGAAGTCCACGACTCTGTGGAAGTCGCCGCACCACGTCGTGACCGAGGCCACTCCCCCACTTCGCGTATCAGCTTGTTTTCACTCTTCACCAAAGGTACTGTACTTGGGGGTCTACACGACTCCGTGTCCGGTGCCGCTGGTGTTGGATTGTTGGAAACAACTCCATCACGACGCCGTGTTAACACCTCATCGAAGCATTTTGTGTTTCTAAGCGCTATTTTTGAGTTTAATCTTTAAACATTCATAACTTGACTTGTGTATGTTGGATTTTTGTCGTATTGGTCTTGTTTTGTTTAGATAAATATTTCCTATTTTCTAAACTGTGTTGTGTCATTTTGTATTGTTTTCATTAAGTTACTGCGTGTGTTGGTACAAATACTTTACACCTAGCACTCTGAAGTTAAGCCTACTGCTCTGCCAAGCTACCAAGGGGGTAAGCAGGGGTTAGCTGAGGGTGATTCTCTTTTACTCTGACTAGAGTGAGGGTCCTTGTTTGAACAGGGGGTAACCTGACTGTCAACCAAAGACCCCATTTCTAACACAAACCATATACTAAGAAAGTGGAATGCGAATCACAAATTCCCCTCTGGACAAGTGAAGTGTGTGCAGAATTGCTGGGAGAGTAAGAATACAGTAAAGGTAAGTAAATTACCCCACCACAGAACCCAGAGAAGCAGGAGTAAAGTACTGCAAGTTTCATTAGGACACATTACACCTTGTGATTGGGATTTTGCAGTAACCAACCAAGTCTGCAAACAACAACTGCTGGATTCCTGGACCTGAAGACCAGCAAAAGAAGGGGACCAAGTCCAGAAGTCGAAAGAAGTTCCAGAAAGGGCAGGTGCCCCTGTCAGCCCAGAAGAGGGTGCAAAAAAAGAGTTCCCAGTTGGACGAAGACTGCAGGAATGCACCCTAGGAAGACGCCAGCGGGTTCCTGCATGATGCAAAGGATTTTGTGTTGGAAGTCACCAACAAGCCTTGGTTATGACAAATATGTGTTTTGCATCAAAATGGCGCTGGCTTGACCCAGGAGGGACCTTGAGGCCTCACCTCTGTGTGAGGAGGAAGAGGAGGCTTTCAGCACTTTAGAGAGCCCTCAGGATGCCAAACAGCACCCCCAGAAGTCCCAGGACACGGGGACAAAGGTGGTGCAAAATGTGGTTGGTGCAGCACAACAAAGGAATTTCCCACACAGCCGGAGAACAACTCAGCGAGTTGAGCATCACAGGATGGAGTCCTGGGGACCTGGACCAGGCTGTGCACAAAGGAATTTTGCAAATAGTGCACAGAGGCCTCAGAAGGTGAAGAAGATGCAGTACACAGGGGTACCGTCGCTCTCAGGGAAGGCAAGGTCTTAACGCCTCCAGATTGCGTCAGCAGGACCTCAGAACAGTTTATGTTGAATGGGTCCACCCTCTGTGTCCCTAGGAGCACCGTTGTTGCTGTGAGAGGTGTCCGAGGGTACCGGTCGTTGTCTTGGAAGGTGCCTGCGTGAGCAGGGGAGTGACTCTGTCACCCCACAGGAGATTTCTTCAGTCCTTCTGGTGCATGATGAAGACAGGGAGTCCTCAGAGCATGCATACCATGGAAACTGTTGCAGTTGCTGGCTGGAGCTGAAGTTGCAGAGGAAAAGTTTCCCTTCTGGATATTTTGTTGCTGTTACAGCAGTTCCTGGAGCAAGCTGTGGTTGGTCTGAGGTCAGAGGATGAAGTAGTAGTTGCAGAGGATTCCTGAAGGAAACTTGCAAGAAGAATCTGAACAGAACCCACAGGATAGACCCTAAATAGCCCTGAGAGGGGGATTGGCTACCTTATCAGGTAAGGACCTATCAGGAGGGGTCTCTGACGTCACCTGCTGGCAGTGACCACTCAGAGCCCTCCAGAGTGCCCAACACCTTGCAAGGCAAGATGGATGAAGTCTGGGACACACTGGAGGAGCTCTCAGCACCCCTTAGGGTGGGGATGGACAGGGGAGTGGTCACTCCCCTTTCCTTTGTTCAGTTTCACACCAGAGCAGGGGACAAGGGGTCCCTGAACCGGTGTAGACTGGCTTATGCCGGGAGGGCACCACCTATTTACAAAAGGAGAGGGTGTAACACCCTGCTCTCAGAGGAAATGCTTTGTTCTGCCTTCCTGGGACTGGGCTACCCAGCCCCCAAGAAGGCAGAACCATGTCTGTGAGGTGGCAGCAGCTGTAGCTACAGTGCAAGCCTCGGAGAGCTGGTTTGGCAGTACTGGGGTGGATAGTGGAGCCCCCAGGATGCATGGAATTGGCTCTCCAATACCAGATTTGGAATGGGGGGATAATGCCATGATCTCAGATATGTTACATGGCCATATTCGGAGTTACCATTCTGAAGCTACATATAGGTATTGACCTATATGTAGTGCACGTGTGTAATGGCACCCCGCACTCACAAAGTCCTGGGAAATGGCCCCGAACTAATTGGGGGCACCTTTGCTAGTGCAAGGGTGCCCTCACACATAATAACTTTGCACCTAACCTTCAGCAAGTGAAGGTTAGACATATAGGTGACTTAGAGGTTACTTATGTGCAGTGAAAATGGCTATGAAATAATGTGTGCATTATTTCACTCAGGCTGCAATGGCAGGCCTGTGTAAGGGTTTGTCTGAGCTCCCTATGGGTGGCAAAAGAAATGCAGCAGCCCACATAGATCTCCTGGAACCCTAATGCCCTGGATACATAGGTACCATATACTAGGGACTTAAAAGGGGGGTCCAGTGTGCCAATTGAAATTGGTAAATTAAGTCACTAGCCTACAGTGACAAATTTAAAAGCAGAGAGAGCATAAGCATGAAGGTTCTGATTAGCAGAGCCTCAGTGACACAGTCAAGCACTATACAGACACACACATTGGGCCATGAACTATGAGCACTGGGGTCCTGACCAGCAGGATCCCAGTGAAAAAGGCAAAAACATACTGACATACAGGTGAAAATGGGGGTAACATGCCAAGGAAGATGGTACTTTGCTACACTAAGTCAATCACTGTAAGTGCACTGGCAGTGCGTCCCTTGATGGGAGTCCCCTGGAGGATGGAATGGGGCACATGGCACCATCCATACATCCTTCTACATGTGTGTCCAGGCTATCTCAGCACTTGCTTGCACAAGAAACTGTAACTCCCCCAGGTTGTGTTACAGCCTGCTGTCTGCACCTCGGGACACAGCACAGATTGGCAGACGTCTGCTCTGTCTGAGATGTGACTGTGCTGACCCTATTCCAAGGCAATTTCGTGGCATCCCTGGGAATATTTTAAGAAATAAACTCAGGTGCCAATTCATAGCTGGCACATGGGGCAACGATTCAAAGTTGTTCCATTACACAAACATAGGGATCGTGCCCTATGCGTAGTCCGATCCTAGTAATGCATGCACTTTCACATATGTACACTCCCAACACACACATTAGACACATAGAAAGAGAGAAAGCAGGTAAACCCAACTATTCACAAGCAACACAGCAATCCCTATTACTTTTTACTTGCTTTCCACATCACACTATACATAAATCCACATATTTTTTGCATTGCGTCAAAAAAATGTACACATGAGCCCAAAGTGCACAACCCCCTGCTGAATGTCAATGGATGCACCCTTGTGCTATGGTGCAAGTGTGCATGGTTTACAGGGATGATTGTTCATGTGCAGGAAGTGACACCTTTATTCACATAAATAATCATTAATGGTGTTTTGCTTTGTTTATGTGTGCTGTAGAATGCAGCACAAATAGGAAGAGTAAAAAATTGGAGAAATAATGTAATTTCTCACCATCGTGTCACTGTGATGCCACCCAATCTGAGGCATTCCCAGCCCTGTGAATATTGACTGACACAATGTGCCCCTAAAACATCAAGAAAACGATGCTCCAGGGGTGCAGTGTTCCACTTGGGCTTGTGAATGAGGCCCAACGTGTCAGTGGGTCATATATGTCAGCGCAAAAATGCCATCACCCCACAAAACAGATTTTTCATAGACTAAGTATGATACAGAGACTTCCGAATATCGGCTGTCATGCGTGCACACTGAGCAGTGGCCGTAGCATACCTGGTGTGCAATTTCTTTGTTAGCACCATGGCACACTTGTTAACAGATGTGCTGTGTGCAACCTGAGGAAGTGTGCACCTTTACAAAAAATGGCCTTCTGCCAGGACATTTGCAAACTTGTGCTGCCCTGGGGGACATGCTTTTCCAGGAGCAATACTATTTTGTGACAATCCAGTTTATCATGTTTCATGTAAGTGAGCCATGATGTATGTAACTCTGCACATAGTTCTGACATGCAGACTGTCATACATCTGAAATAGATATGTGTGTGTCTGATTTTAAATTATTAAAATTTGGGGATGGACAAAACATGTATGTTCAATGTCTATGATTATGCAGCAATGACATACTGATGTCTGTTAAATGATGGAACCAGGATCGCTAACTTGTGACATATATAGATTAGTTATGTACATGCAAAGAAAAGAGTAAGGGAGGGGTATTGCTAGTCCTGGGTGAGTGTGGTCTGAGAGTCATTTAGGTGCAGAGTGCCATGACACTCTGCCACCTTTGTGAAATATTGGGGTAGCAAGTCATTTGAAATGGTTCAACAATGTGCTCAAGAGATGTATGTATTGTTTCATCATATGTGTGCACTTGTCAGCCTGCCCTACCAATGTATATAAGTGAGAAATACCAAATGAGCCATTTAAATTGTTACAACCAGAAGGGTTCCATGGCCATTTACAAATCATGTGTAATGTTCAATATTTGACCACAGTGTTTTTTTTTTTTCTACAATCACAGTGCAATGTTTCATGTTATGTCTTGCAGGTGGACCCAAGCCAATCACAGCTGGAGAGGCTAAGAGCTTCAGTAACCCCGATGCTAACAGTGAGTGTCATCCTGTTTGTCAAATGGGTAGTGCAAGGATTGTGTGTGGTGGTGTATGCTCTGTAAAATGACATGTTCAAAGCACCTCTATTCAAAATCGAACTCCATATATTACATATGAATCTAGACAGGAAGGTAGTTGTTGAGTTCTAGATGTGCCGTTGCCTCTAACTAATGTCAAGGAAGATTTGATTACTATCACTGAGGGACCACATGTTTGCTGGTATGACCAAAGAGCAATGACCACAGTGCAAGATTTGTGAACATATTTGGTGGTGTATTCATAGAGAAACATGGCATGGGATGGTGTGCCTAACAAATGCATTTCAGATGCACAGATATGCTGTTGTTGCTCACAGTGCAATCTATGTCTGATGTATATCGCTAGCCCACACAAGGGGGCTTGAGTCACAACACATAAGGATAGTAAGGGCATGTGCCAGAATTACAGGGTCCCAACAAGCCATGCAGCGTGGCATCATGTAATTTTCAACATATTTTCCTGCTGTGTGTGCCACAGAACCATCACAAAAAATGACATTCTTCTGGGACTGAGGACTTGTGAATAATGCCTTAAGTGTAGCGGGCAGATGTCAACATTCCAAACTTGGTAATGGAGTTGAAGTGTCCTCTCGTGGTGTGATGCCCCATACTCTGTGTTGGATAGATCAACATTGCTATCCCCTGTCATCTTCACAGATATGGCAATGTGTGTTGGACCAGAGGGATGTCTGCACAGCATAGTCATATGATATGCCAATACCCAGTCCATATTCAAATAGTGTTGACCATGGTAGTCTCCAAAATGTACTGCAAACAGGATCATACTTTGAACAGCATTAGCCATTGTCATCCCAAGATCACTGTGCAGATGAGATGAAAGACATGCATGCACACACCCATAAAATGGTTGTGCTGGCTGACATGAATACCTGACATGCATGTACAGGCAATGGACTGTGTAGTGCGACACATGCAGTTACTTGGGGAGTATGCAAGAATTTGTGTCATAGCTCACCATGTACTCACAGGAGTTGATATAGGAGTTTTATCATACATCTCTGTGTGGTGTGAGTGAGCTATCCCAACTCCATTTTCATTTATGACACATGGCACATGTAGATTCTATGTAGCAATTTGTTCAGCTATGTGTCCTTGCAGTCTCAGGCACCCAATGTTGTGACACAATACATGTAATTTGCAGGCCTTGCTCATCTTACTTTGGTTAATGCCAATGGAAACAAGGGCATTTCAGGATGCAGAAGGGACACTGAGGATCAATACAACATGAAGGGGCATATTTATACTCCGTTTGCGCCGAATTTGCGTCGTTTTTTTCAACGCAAATTAGACGCAAAACTAACTCCATATTTATACTTTGGCGTTAGACGCGTCTAGCGCCAAAGTTCACGGAGTTAGCGTCATTTTTTGGCGTGAACACCTTCCTTGCGTTAATGAGATGCAAGGTAGGCGTTCCCATCTTAAAAAATGACTCCCAGGCATGTGCGTGGTATTTATACTCCCGGGCAAAAATGACGCCCGGGAGTGGGCGGGGCAAAAAACCCCGCATTTGCGCCTCTTTTTAATGCCTGGGTCAGGGCAGGCGTTAAGGGACCTGTGGGCTCAGAATGAGCCCAGAGGTGCCCTCCCCTGCCCCCAGGGACACCCCCTGCCACCCTTGCTCACCCCAGGAGGACACCCAAGGATGGAGGGACCCATTCCAGGGAAGAAAAGGTAAGTTGTGGTAAGTATTTTTGTTAATTTTTTTTTGTGGCATAGGGGGGCCTGATTTGTGCCCCCATACATGCCACTATGCCCAATGACCATGCCCAGGGGACAGAAGTCCCCTGGGCATGGCCATTGGGCAAGGGGGCATGACTCCTGTCTTTGCTAAGACAGGAGTCATGTTAATGGCGTCTGGGCGCCAAAACAAAATGGCGCAAATCGGGTTAAGACGATTTTTTTTGCCTCAGCCTGACTTGCCCCATTTTTGGACGCCCAAACGCCATTTTTCCCTACGCAGGCGCTGCCTGGTGTACGTGGTTTTTTTTCACGCACACCAGGCAGCGCCGATCGGCTAACGCCATTCAATAAATACGGCGCCCGCATGGCGCTTCAGAATGGCGTTAGCCGGCGCTAATTTTTTTGGCGCAAAACTGCGTTAGCGCAGTTTTGCGTCAAAAAGTATAAATATGGCCCGAAGTGTATGCCAGACCATGACCAAAATAGGTCTAGGGGCAACACAACCCATATACTAAGAAAGTGGAATGCAAACCACAAATTCCCCCCTAGACAAGTGTAGTGTGTAGAGAATCGCTGGGGGAGTAAGAATACAGTAAAGGTAAGTAAATTACCTCACCCCAGAGCCCAGGGAAGAAGGAGTAGGACTAAAGTACTGCAAGTTTCCTTAGGACACACTACAAGTCGTGATTGGAGTTTTTGCAAGAACCAAATAAGACTGCAAAAAACAAATGGTGGATTCCTGGACCTGAAGACCTGCAAACGAAGGAGACCAAGTCCAGAAGTTGGAAGAAGTTCCAGGAAGGACAGGAGCCCCTGCTAACCCAGAAGAGGTTGGAAAAGAAGAGATGGACGAAGACTGCAGAAATGCACACAAGGAAGATATCAGCGGGTTCCTGCATGATACAACGGATGTGCCATGAAGAGATGTTGGACGCAGGTGAGTTTTGGTGATGGATTCATCAACCAAGCCTTGGTTCCGGCAAAGTCACATTTTGCATCAAATTGGCGCTGCCTGGACCCAGGAGGGACCTGGGGGCCTCAACTCTGTGTGAGGAGGAAGAGGGGGCCCTCAGCACTTTGGAGAGCCCTCAGAACACCAGACAGCACCCACGGGAGTCCCACGACATGGGGACAAAGGAGATGCAAAATGTGGTTGGAGCAGCACTACAAAGGCGAGTCCCACTCCGCCGGAGGTCAACTCAGTGAGTTGAGCATCACAGGATAGAGTGCTGGGGACCTGGGCCACGCTGTGCACAAAGGAATTTTGTAAATAGTGCACAGAGGCTTCAGGAGGTGAAGAAGACGCCGTGCACAGGGGTAGTGCGGTACTCGGGAAGGCAAGGTGCTACCTCCTCCAAATTGGGACATCAGGACCTCAGGACAGTCTGTGTCGAAGGCGTCCATCACCTGTGTTCCAAGAAGCACGCTTGTCACCAGGAGAGGAGTCCAAGAGAACCAGTTGTCGAATTAGAAGGTGCCTGCGAGAGCAGGGAAGTGACTCTGTCAATCTACGGGAGATTTCTGGGGTGGTTATGGACAGGGGAGTAGTCACTCCCCTTTCCTTTGTCCAGTTTCCCGCCAGAGCAGGGACTGGGGGTCCATTAACTGGTGTAGACTGGCTTCTGCAAGGAGGGCACCATCTGTGCCCTTCAAAGCGTTTTCAGAGGCGAGGGGTGGCTACCCTCCCCAGCCTGTAATACCTATTTCCAAAGGGAGAGGGTGTAACACCCTCCTCCCAAAGCAGATGCTTTGTTATGCCTTCCTGGAAGTGAGCTGCTCAGGCCCCGGGAGGGCAGAACTCTGTTTGTGAGGTGGCAGCAGCTGTAGCTGCATTGAAAGCCTCAGAGAGCTTGTTTGGCAGAACTGGGGGTCCATGGTGGAGCCCCCAGGATGCATGGAATTGGCTCCCGGATACCAGACTTGAAATGGGGGGACAATTCCATGATCTTAGACACCTTACATGGCCATATTCAGAGTTACCATTGTGAAGCTACTTATAGGTATTGACCTATATGTAGTTCACGTGTGCAATGCATCCCCACCCTCACAAAGTCCCGGGAATTGTCCCTGAACTATGTGGGGCACCTTTACTTCAGCGTCACTGATACTCTGGGGTCCCTCTCACCCTGACAAGTGTGGCCCCTGGAACACAGGTGGTGGACCCAAGTGACCCAGACTGTCCAGTGATCCAACTGACCAAATTTGGAGGAGGTAAGTCCTTGCCTCCCTTCTCCAGACAGTAATCCTGTGCACTGAGTGAACTGCAGCTGCTAGGGCGTCTGTGCACTTTTGCAAGGAATCCTTCATGCACAGCCTATCCCAGGTCCCCAGCACTCCGTCCTACATTGATCAACTCGTTGAGCTGACCTCCGGCCTCGTGGGACCCTCTTTTGTAGTGTTGAGATGACTGGTGTGTTCAGTTTTCTTGAACCCGTGTTGAAGTACTTCTGCAGATGCTGCCTTCTTGTGTGTGGTCTCTCTGTGTTGCTGAGGGCCCCCTCTGTCTCCTCTCCCAAGTGGCGACATCCTGGTCCTTCCTGGACTTGGGCAGCACCCTTTTTCTTTAACCGCAACCTTTGTAGCTAGCAAGGCTATTTTGCGGTCTTTCTCCAAAGAAACAACTCTACATCCTCCAGCACTCCGTTGGACATCTTCTGCACAAAGGAGAAGTTCCTAGCACATTTTGTTGTTGCAGAATCTTTAGCTTCTTCCATCTTTAGGCTGCCATTTTGCACCTTCATCTGGGGTGTAGTGGGCTCCTGCCCCCTCTTGACACTTTCACGACTCTTGGACTTCGTCCCCTTCCTTTGCAGGTCCTCAGATCCAGGAATCTGTCTTCAGTGCTTTGCAGTCTGTTGTGGTCTTTGCAGAATCCTCTATCACAAGTTTAGTGCGTTCTGGGGAAGTAGTATCATTTTACTCCTACTTTTCAGGGTCGTGGGGTGGTGTATCATGGACACCCTTAGTGTTTTTTTACACCCCCAGAGACCCTCTACACACTACACTTGGCCTGGGGTCCATTCGTTGTTCGCATTACACTTTTGGAGTGTATGGTTTGTGTTGCCCGTAGGCCTATTGTATCCTATTGTTTTCTACAGTGTTTGCACTACTTTTCTAACTGTTTACTTACCTGATTTTGGTTTGTGTGTATATAGTTTCCTCCTAAGAGAGTATATCCTCTGAAATATTTTTGCCACATTGTCACTACAATAAACTACCTTTATTTTTAGTAACTCTGAGTATTGTGTTTCTTATGATATAGTACCTATATGATATCAGTGGTATAGTAAGAGCTTTGCATGTCTCCTAGTTCAGCCTAAGCTGCTCTGCTATAGCTACCTCTATCAGCCTAGGCTGCTAGAACACTTCTACTCTGCTAATGAGGGATACCTGGACCTGGCACAAGGTGTAAGTACCATCTGGGACCCACTATAAGCCAGGCCAGCCTCCTACAACCTACTTGTTTGGGACACACTTCATTGTTCAGGCACACCAAAACCTCTATTATGGCTAGTGAAAGGTGAAAACCCTAAATTGTTGAGGTGGTCCATTTCCCTACAGGGAATGGACTGTGCAGTGGAACATAGACCTGGGTGTACCTACTCCAATGCAGATGGGCTCTCCAGATATTTCCACATAGACAATGAAGACTCATCTGGGTAAGGTTAGCCTTATTGTCCCTTGTTTGGGGGTGGGGGGTTGTGTAGGAAAGTACCATCTTCCTTGGCATGTTACCCCATTTTTACCTGTATGTCAGTATGTTTTTGCTTGTCTCACTTTGATCCTGCTGGCCAGTGCTCATAGTTTATGGCCTAATGTGTGTGTCTGTATAGTGCTTGAGTGTTGTCACTGAGGCTCTGCTAATCAGAACCTCAGTGCTTATGCTCTCTATGCTTTTACATTTGTCACTGTAGGCCAGTGACCTCATTTACCAATTTCAATTGGCTCACTGGACCCCAACTTATAAGTCCCTGGTATATGGTACCTAGGTACCCAGGGCATTGGGGTTCCAGGAGATCCTTATGGGCTGCAGCATTTCTTTTGCCACCCATAAGGAGCTCAGACAAACCCTTTCACAGGACTGCCACTGCAGCCTGCGGGAAATAACGAACATGTTATTTCATAGCCATTTTCACTGCACTTAAGTAACTTATAGGTCACCTATATGTCTAACCTTCACTTGCTGAGCTGAGGTTAGGTGCAAAGTTACTAAGTGTGAGGCACCCTTGCAATAGCAAAGGTGCCCCCACATAGATCAGGGCCATTTCCCGGGACTTTGTGAGTGCGGGGATGCCATTACATGTGTGCACTATATATAGGTCAATGGTAACTCCAAATATGCCCATGCAACATGTCTAAGATCATGGAATTGTCCCCCCATTCCAAATATGGTATTGGGGAGCCAATTCCATGCATTATGGGGGCTCCACTATGGACAACAGTAGTGCCTAACCAGCTCTCTGAGGCTTGCACTGCAGCTACAGATGCTGCCACCTCACAGACAGGGTTCTGCCCTCCTGGGGTCTGGGCACCCCTGTCCCAGGAAGGCAGAACAAAGCATTCCCTCTGAGAGCAGGGTGTTACACCCTCTCCCTTTGGAAATAGGTGTTACAGGCTGGGGAGGGATAGCCTCCTCCAACTTCTGGAAATGCTTTGAAGGGCACAGATGGTGCCCTTCTTGCATGAGCCAGTCTACACCGGTTCAGGGACCTTTTGTGCCCTGCTCTGGTGCGAAACTGGACAAAGGAAAGGGGAGTGACCATTCCCCGGTCCATCACCACCCTATAGGTAGTGCCCAGACCTCCTCCAGTGTGTCCCAGACTTCAGCCATCTTGCTTTGCAAGGTGTTGGGGCACTCAGGAGGGCTCTGAGTGGCCAGTGCCAGCAGGTGACGTCAGAGACCCCTCCTGATAGGTCCTTACCTGATAAGGTAGCCAATCCCCCTCTAAGGGCTATTTAGGGTCTCTCCTGTGGGTTCTCTTCAGATTCTACTTGCAAGTTTCCTTCAGGAATCCTCTGCAACTACTACATCATCCTCTGACCTCGGATCAACTACAGCCTACTCCAGGAACCACAGTAACAGCAACAAAGTATCCACAAGGGATACTTTTCCTCTGCAACTTCAGCTCCAGCCAGCAACTGCAACAGTTTCCATGGTGTACACGCTCCGAGGACTATCTGTCTTCATCCTGCACCAGAAGGACTGAAGAAATCCCCTGTGGGGTGACAAAGTCATTCCCCTGCTCATGCAGGCACCTTCCAAGAGGACAACCGGTACCCTTGGACTCCTCTCACAGTGACAAGCATGGTCCTAAGGACACATAGGGTGGATCCAATCGACTTAGCCTGTCCTGAGGTCCTGCTGTCGTAATTTGGAGGAGGTAAGACCATGCCTTCCCTGAGAGTGATGGTACTCCTGTGTACTGCGTCTTCTTCACCTCCTGAGGCCTCTGTGCACTATTTGCAAAATTCCTTTATGCACAGCCTGGCCCAGGTCTCCAGCACCCCATCCTGCAACCCTCAACTCGCTGAGTTGTTCTCCAGCAGCGTGGGACCTTCCTTTGTTGTGCTGCACTATCCGCGTTTTGCACCTCCTTTGTACCCATGTCCTGGGACTCCTGTGGGTGCTGTATGGCATCCTGAGGGCTCTCTAAAGTGCTGAGAGTCCCTTATTCCTCCTCACACAGAGTTGAGGCCCCCAGGTCCTTTCTGGGTCTTGCCAGCGCCATTTTGATGCAAAACGCTTATTTGTCATAACCAAGGCTTGTTGGGGACTTCCAACACGAAATCATGTCTGCATCCATCTTCTCCTCGTGGGACTTCTTCTGCATCATGCAGGAACCCGCTGGCATCTTCCTACGGTGCATTCCTGCAGTCTTTATCCAACCGGGGACTCTTCTTTTGCACCCTCTTCTGGGTTGGCAGGGGCTCCTGCCCTTTGTGGAACTTCTTTTGACTTCTGGGCTTGGTTCCTTTGTGTTGCAGGTCTTCAGGTCCAGGAATCCAGCAGTTGTTGTTTGAAGACTTGATTGGTTACTGCAATTTCGAAATCACGAGGTGTAGTGTGTCCTAAGGAAACTTGCAGTACTTTACTCCTGCTTTTCTGGGCTCTGGGGTGGGGTAATTTACTTACCTTTACTGTATTCTTACTCTCCCAGTGATTCTGCACACACTACACTTGTCTAGGGGGGAATTTGTGATTTGCATTCCACTTTCTTAGTATATGGTTTGTATTTCCCCTAGATCTATTTTCTCTCATTGCATTCTAAAGCATTTACTATTGTTTGCACTATCCTTTGTCTTATTACTTACCTTATTTTGGTGTCTAGTGTATATATTGTGCATAATACGTACCTCCAGAAGGAGTACTGCCTCTAAGATATTTTTGATACTGTGTCACCCAAATAAACTATCTTTATTTTTGGTAACACTGAGTATTGTCTTTACGCGTGTATAAGTACTGTGTGACTATAAGTGGTATTGCATGAGCTTTGCATGTCTCCTAGTTCAGCCTAAGCTGCTCTGCTATAGCTACTTCTATCAGCCAAAGCTGGTAGAACACCACTACTTCACTAATAAGGGATAACTATATCTGGTATAAGGTGTAAGTACCCAAGGTACCCAGTACAAACCAGGCCAGCCTCCTACAGCCGAGCCTGCGAGTGCATGTGCTGCGCATGCGTCTCACTTGCAAGGCTCTGTTATATTCAGTAAAGGGTTTGGAGCCCACCTGTCGCTCACCATTTGTTGGTTTGCGAGGCACTCTTCTTTACAGACTGGTAATTGAAGACTCGCCTGGCATAATTTCCGTTTCTCTGTGTGGAGCAGTGATCAAGCACTAATTGGCTCAACTTAATTAGTGCCCGTCCGTTGCTCCTGGTGTGATTGAGGTACTATTTGTTCTTTTTAACTTCTAGTGCTCACAAATATAAGGCAAAAACATGCCCAGCAGGACAAACAAAATTGCAAAGTTGTATTTTTTAAAGCTAACTTTTTTATTTTGCGAAGTCGTCTTTTCTTAGTTTCCATGCATATTTTCTTCTGTTTTCGCTCATTTTTAATTATTTATGTCCTAGAATAAAGCTGCTCCATGCTGCTGCATGTCTTGGAGAAGTTGTCGGGCGAAGCTGGTTGTTGCATCTTTGTAAACTTATAAAACAAGGCAGGTTAAGGAGTTGGAGTAATCTGCAATTGAAAGACGATTGTTATTAACAGTGAATTGTTAATTAGCACTTGTATAGCTCATCAAGTGTCAATTGGCGTATTTGTTGCCTATTGCAGCTTTTAGAGAATTCAGATGGAGGGCGGCAGCAAGGAACAAGACATAAAACAAGAACCCAAGTTCTTCAAAATAGAGACGTAGTGGAGGAGGGAGTTCGCCCAATGCTTGAGGCGTGATGTGATGGATAGCAGCGATGTGTGACTATATGTGTCCGGAATGGGTCCTGTCCTATATCTCAGCCTTCCAATGATCTGCTTATAGTGAGCCTTCCCTACACTCTTGTGAATGGGTGACCTGCAGGCAGTCTGCATCAGCCACCATCTCACCAACATCCAGTGTTAATTTGTGAATAAACTTGCGCCGGTGCCAAAGGTCTCCTGTAAAACACGTGGCTGCTGCATTTAAATGTGCAAGCACAGAATACTGAGGCAGCGTAATCCTAAAGCCATTTCGGGCCTTTTTAATCAAGTCCAACCCAGTACCATCACTCCCCCTACTCCACTCTTCTCCCTGCCTCTTGATCTTACTCGTGCAGCTTTCTGCTTTCTCCCTTCGTAGCGCTTTTCAACCTTTCTTGGTTCCGTCTTTCCCATGTGTGCATTTTTCTTGCAGTAATTTCCTGATGCAGAAAAAGAAGTGCCAGTCCTCAAAAATAAGTGCTGGTGCACCCCACCGGCAACCACTGGCTCAAATTAAGCACTGCCAAAACAAAAACCCATCGGTCAATTTTTACCAAATTTCTGTAAAACAATGCAAGTGTGTCCATATCGCTTAGATTTATTGAGATAGAAGTGTGCTTAACAAATACACGTTATTTTTGCAGTGCATTTAGCCAAATATTTTCCCTGCCACAAATAACAGGTAAAGGGCATTTAACAGAAGCACCACTGTAAACATCTCTCCTTGCACTGACAGTTGCGTCTCAGGCACACTTCCTTACCCACAAACATACAAACACACACAATACAACTGCAGCAGTTGTGCAAGGTTCCCTCACATCAACAGAACCCTAATGGTGTGAGTGTGGGAGTGTGTTTTGGCATTATTGTGTAATTGAGTGTGGAATTGTGTGTTAATGTGTGTAAACTGAAGAGGGGTGAATTTTTTTTTTTGTTACCATGCAAAAAATATGAATGTAGATAATATTTTGAGCATGACACCTTTTCTTTCAAGTTCCTTTTACCAGATTGAGAAAGCGGTACAAATTTGAAATTGTGCTTATTCTAAGGCAAGGAATCAAATTTTAAAGGTGTGGACATCTTGCGGGATACTTATTCCTCTAAATGATTATTTCTTAAGAAACTGCCCAGGTATAAAGTGGTCTAGACACATATAGTACATTCTCTGTCAGGCTCCAGTTGTTGCTGGAGGCTGATGTTCATCTGAAGCAAGGGAAAACACTCTTTGATGGTTTACTTTAGCACAACACTACATAGATCGGGTGCATTCACTTTCACATCCTGCTTCTATGATGGTCGGACTTCCTGCTGTCCATTGCAATGAAAATTATGTAAAAATGCCTATCCTTGGAACCCCATGTTTTATTGGCATTCATCTATGATTGTCCCAACATGGCCACTTGAGGTGGTCATTTTGGGGACAAGAGACCAGTCAATCTCTGTGTAGTTTTCGAAGGCAGGCATGCTTGTGGCAGACGCAGCTAAGAGATAAAGCTTTTTAGAAGACCACTCGTTCGCGAAGGACGCTTCTTGAGGTTAAAGTGATGCATCATCACTTGTCAGGCAGATGGTACTGCATTGACACTAAGGCAATAATATAATGGCAGTGATTGTTTTGCAAGATGGTGAGATGCAGAAAGAAATGATGGTGTAACTCATCACCTATGTGCCTTTTTTGCTCTTCTCTGAAAAGTTCACTGTAACATAGCACCCCTAGTAAACACGCCCTCAATACCACACATCATGTGAGGGTGTACTTTTGTGACTTGTTCAAAATCCACAGCCCCACGACCACACTGCACATAGGCTGGGAGTTCCTGAAGCTAGCAGGTAGCCACAAGCTTAAAACTCTCAGCACAGCCACAATATTTTCACTTGTCTTTGTCCTCCATAGTACCAAAATAATGTTTCTATTGTTGTGGTAAGGTCATTTTTTTATGATTCTTTCCACTTGCATGACAACTTTAACACAGTGAATGCCAACTCTGTTTAAGCCCTCGGTTGTTCTGAGTATTTAAATCTCAGTTTAGAAGTTCTACCTTCATATGGCAAAATTCCTTGAAATATTTTACAAGACATGAATCCAGAGACATATCCCAGTTTCCATGACAGGAAAACGAGCCAGGTTAGTGTACCCTGGGCTACATGCCATGTTGTGATTGATGTAGTCTGTCACATACCTTTCTTCCTGAATAAATGGATGCAAAGTTCCTTATGCTGACCAGTTCATCATAAACCAACTTCTAGGACTACAGACCATGAAACAATCCCACAACTGATCAAACCATTAACAAACCAGCTCTGAATGCTACAGACATTTTATTATCAGACCCTCTACCAAGGTCATAGACAGACTACTCACAGCCCAGCTTCAACGATCCTAGACAAACCATTTATTTTAAGGTTTTACTTAATGACATATTTAGCTGTGTGTTGTCAGAGACCTATTATGTACAGTGCAATATATAGAATTTAGTTTGAGTTAGCGCCTTGCTCATGATTGGATGGCTTTCATGGCTCTAGATTCTCTTCCATATTTAATGGTCTACCTACCTATTCCTGTGTTTGTCCCGATCCTAGAACATTGTTGCTTTAATTTATTTCCAATTGGTGAAGTTGTATCCTTCCAGGGTGACATAGGAAGGCCTCATTTTTTTCTCTCAACACCCCATGCATGTCTTTTCTTGTTCTCTCACTGTCTGCTTATGACCTTCACATTCCCATGCCCCACTCCTTCTGCTTGCACCCCACCACCTTGTCCGTTGCTCACACGCCCTGCTCTTCATTTTGATGCTGAGCATAAGTGCTTTCCGAACTGTTGTGGTCTATCTGTGGGCTTTTAACCACCCCCATCTCACGCCCCTCACTTTCCAACATTCGTGGGCTTGCCTTTTCAAAATCCTGTGATGTCATTGGTAAATGCTTTATGTTTGTCCCACTTTGGGTGGTTTTGTTACCACCTTGCAGACTGACCCATTACATGGATAATTGTACGATTGCCGATATACTTCAGTGTGGGCGAACTACTTTTTCTTTTGTCTCTCCCCTTTGTGGTCCATGGCAGCCATGGCCTTCACAGTGCTCACAGCGCAAACTTCATCAGAGGTATTGAAGTGCTGGTCACATTGTTCATATTGTTACCTAATCTGTAATTTCTTTTGGCTCTCCCCTTCGCGCTCCATAGCTTTCCCAAAAAAACATACAATTGATGAATGCTTTACTAAAAACCACAGAAATCTGCAAAGCGGCTCTCCTGACACAGAGTGACAGTGGATACTACAACATTCACTGCACTTGGGAAAACTCAACCCATAATGCTTTTCAAGCATTATTTTTCACAATATTTTGCTCATAACTCAGCCTGCGGTGGTCCTAGGACAATAGTCCACCAATAAAACATCCAGTGTAACACACTCTTTCTTTTTAGGTTAATTCTGGGTCGCAAAATTAGGTCAGTGGTGTCCCCAAAATAATAACCCCTCCTACTATTATGTCCCTTTTTATGGGCAAGGGCAAATCGCTCCATCCATGCTGTAATCTCTCTTTGGGCTTCAAACCACGCCCATGTCACGTCAGTCACTTACATTGGTTCGTGGGTTTGTCTTTTAAAATCCGCTTGGTTTAATTTGTGAAAGGCATGCATACGTCACCACCTAAACAACACCGGTAAACTACTAAAAACATCGAGGCTTGATGTTTTCAGCATGGGATCCGGACAACTTTATCTGTTTATTTTCCATGCAGCGCGATTATGCTGCATTTTACATAGCATCGTGCTGCGTTTTTTTTTCTTTACAACTCTAATAGCTCTAAATCGAGCAATTGAGAGACCTGTTGCATTGAAAATGCTTGGTAAGTGCTCTTATCGCTAGAACCTGTGTTTTGTATTTGGGAATGGTTTGTGTTCTAAGGGGCCTAGTATTACAGTAGGCCTGTTAGTCCTGAAAATATGTAATGCACTGTGGAGCAGATCTATGGAAAGTAAAACTGCACTCAGTGCAGATCTGCTTTCCCTGTGCTCCTTAGCCCCCCAATATGCAACCATGTTTGTGCTGTATTTAAAATACAGTGCACCATGGCACAGGGTAGGGGACAATAGTTTGATGTACTCTGCAGGAGTAGTGCCAAAATATTGGTGCTACTCCTGCAGAGTACAGAGGGGACTATTTTAGATAATGGGAGCTCCCTTTTAACGACTGCCCTGAGCAGGCGTTAAAAGTGCAGTACAAAATGACAGAAGAAAATCTCATAGATTTCCTTGAGCTATTTTTTCAGCTCCCCTAATGGGAGAACGCCCCCTTTGCATGCACTATGCCTGGCGCAGGCATAATGTAGCCAAAGGGTTACAAAGAGGCACAATGCATGCATTGCCCCGGTTTGTAAATATGGCACTATGACTGTGGCCTCGTTGGGTCATTAACGTCAAAATAAATAATGCTAATGTGGAGCAAGGTGGCGCTAGGGGCTTAATATTTTTATTGTTGTGTCCTCTCAGGGCTAATCTTAGTATCACAGCCAACATACTACAAAATTTGCTGCATTTAGTCATCCCATAATGCTTTGCAGCGCATACTTTTACAAACCTTTTCAGCTCATAACTCAGCTTGTGGTGGTCGTAAGACAATGGGACCACGTTCAAAACGATCACTGCAGCCTGCTCTTTTTGTCCAGATCATACCTGAGTCGCCACACTAAGTTAGTGGGGATCCCAAAATAATAACCATTGCCACCATACAATACCTTGTTAACCACTCTTATGGCTGGAACTTTTGTTTTATGGGTGAGAATAATTTGTGTTTTGAGGGTCTTGTTTGTACTATCATTGTATTAAGCTTGGTGGCTGAAAATGTATAATGCACTATCTCCTCTAGTGGCTAGATATATAATTACACTGCATTACTGTTAGACTTGGCATCATTGGCCTGGTCTCCCCTAACCTTTTGCCTCTACTTCCCAGGTTGTTTCTGTGCGCTAGACTCTGTTTTTGTTGTTTTGTTTGCTCTGGACACTTTACCACTGTTGACCAGTGCTAACGTGTAAGTGTTCCCCTCATAAATTGTATGTGTACGTTGGCTATCCATGATTGGTATATTTGATTTACCAGTAAGTCCCTAGTAAAGTGCACTAGAGGTGCCCAAGGCCTGTGAATCAAATGCTGCTAATGGGCCTGCAGCACTGATTGTGCCACCCACATTAGTAGCCCTGTAAACATGGCTCAGACCTGCCACTACAGCGTCTGTGAGTGCAGTTTTAAACTGCCAATTCGACTTGGCAAGTGTACCCACTTGTCAGGCCTAAACCTTCCCTTTCTCATACATATAAGGCACCCCTAATGTAGGCCCTAGGTAGGCCCATGGGCAGGGTGCAGTGTACGTTAGAGGTGGGACATGTACTTATGTGTTTTACATGTCCTGACAGTGAAATACTGTCAAATTTGGTTTTCACTGTTGCAAGGCCTATCTCTCTCATTGGTTAGCATGGAGACTACCTTTAAATATTATTCAAACAACAATTCCCTCTCGGAGCAGATAGAAATGTGGAGTTTGGGGGTCTCTGAACTCACAATTTAAAAATACATCTTTTAGTGAAGTTGTGTTTTAGATTATGGCCCTCATTACAACCTACAATACATGATACACTGATGGAAGGATATCCGATAAGGAGAGTGTTAATAATTCTTTTAGATCTGCGAAAGTTTGGGGACCAGTTTGAAGAGTCCTGTACTGGAAGCTGGCGATGATATCTCTCTATAAAAGGAATTGCATGGGTGAGTAAAAATCTAGACAACGTGCACCATATAAGATGTATCCTAGTGCCTTAGTATCAAGGTAGGACATTTATGTCCTTATTTTTGATTATAGATCTTTCCTACCTCTGAGTCTTGATGAAGACCCGTTTGGGAGCACGGAATTGGCCTTTGTGTTGTTATGGTTTCGAAACATCGACGATGCTCTTGTAGCCTGGATTGGTTTAGCAAGTCCAGTAGAGGTTATCGGAATATGACCCAGAGGAAATGTTTTTGAGTTAACTGTATGAATGGTCAACCAACAGGCTCCTTACATTGAAGTTGTTGTAGTTATATGGTGGATTGGTTGTGTAATGCTATATTTTCTATTCATAAGCACTTCACTTTTGCACAATTTTTCTGTCCTCTTTTCTTTTTTGATGTGGTAGAAATTTTAGAATCATGTAAAGAATATTTAAAAGTGTATTTTCTTACAGTGTGTTTTATTGATTGTTTTTGTAATGTTATGCAGCATTTTTAGTATTGAATTCCTATTGCGTGTGGATCATTAAGTGTACAACAAAGATGATAAACTCCGGATGGACCATTGTAGTTTTGTATTATGATCAACCCAGGTCCTTTGGGTTACTATCGGATTACCCTGTGTGTATTGTAATACTTTTAGAAAGTAGGCATGTTTTTGCTTAAACCATTCTGTGACTCTGTTTGTTTGTGGATTCCCTGTCTGGGTCAGTTTGACAGCTGGGCTGTTTGCACCTCTTGTCTAGACACTGACACAAAAGGAGCTGAGGTATAGCCTACATATCCTGATGGGCCATCTTGGCTGAGTGGAGGAGTGGTCACTTACACCTGAAACGGCTGTGACTGCCTTCACACAATGCAGTCTCCATACCCCTGGTGTGTATCTGGGGCCTGGCCTGGGCACGGCAGGATCTTGAAAACAAAATAGACTTTCCTTTGAAGTAAGCCTACTTCGAAGGCAGAAAGGGGTACAAGAAGAGCACACAAAACCCGGAAAATCAGATTCCTTCTGAAACCAAGAGGAACCTCTGCAAGGAGGAGAGTTGGAGTAACTGGAGGAGGAGTACTGGGCCTTTGTCTGTGACTGTGCTTTGCTGGGTTGGCCTGCAGTAGCTGCTTCCGCCTGAGAGAGGATTAAGACTGACTTCTGTGTGACTTCCCACTGGTGAAGAATCTCCAAGGGCTTGAACTGAGCCTGCCTCCTGTTTTTGAAGTCTCAGGGACAACAAAGACTTCTCTCTGCCAGTACTTGGGCTTTCTCCTGAGAGTCCTGCCTGCCAAGTGGTGCCCTGACCTGCCTCTGGTCCCTTGAAAGGTGCAGCTGATGGGGAAGGATATAAATCCACGCAAAGACCGCCGTGCGAGGAAATCTTCGACGCACCACCCGCTTTGTGGCTGTAAAACAACACGCCACCGGCCTCGTGGCTAAAATCGATGCTCCACCTGCATCGCGGCTGGGACATTGACGCAATACGGCTGAAGAAACGATGCGCAACACCCACAGCGGCTGCTGTTAACCACTCAAGCCCCCACACATCGCGGTTTCCTGACACTGTGCAACTGGATTTCGATGCAACATCGCTGGGCATGGTAAATCAACTCCCTTACTTTGCTAAACCCATTTTCATTGGCTTTAGGGACACTGTGCACTTTACCATTTCTAGCCAATGCTAAAGTCGTTGTGCTCTCTCTCTAAAACATGGTAACATTGGCTTACACCTAATTTGTGCATTTAATTGACCTGTAAGTCTCTAATATATGGTACTACATGTACCCAGGGCTGGTAAATTGAATACTGTGAGGGGGCTTGCTGCACGCATTATGTCATTCACTAAAGTAGCCCTTTAGAACATGTGTCAGGCCTGCCACTGAAGCCTATGGTGCAGTTTTAAACTGCTATTTTGACCTGGCAAAATAAAACTTTTGCTAGGCATAAACATTCCTTTTTAATACTTATAAGACACCCCTAAGCTAGGCAGTAAAGGATCATAGTACAGAGTGAAGTGTGTTTTAAAAATAGGACATGGGTCCGAATGCTTTACATGTCTGGGCAGTGACAAACTCCTAAAGTCACTAGTCATTTGTTTACTACTTTTTGGTATTCACAAAGGTAAGTTACTAACAGTAACTTTACTACTAGCAAACATACTAGTTCTAACAATACTAGTAGTAACTTTACCACTTGTAAGTTTACTAGAAGTAAGGTTATGAGTAGTTACTTACCTTTCTGAATACTAAAAAGTAGAAAACTTAAACTTAAGTCAAAGTTTCCCTTTGTGAATTGGGTCCATGCTGTTTAAACTAAAATTAATTGTAAAGTAAAATACTATGTAAATGAGAAGTCATATTTTAAGTCACAATTCTAGAAATGTCACTTTCAGAAAGATGGCACTTTCTTGTTTTAATAATTTGTGTATTCTGCTTGTATCCTGGGTCACAACAGGCTTAGATGTAGACAGGATGGGTCGCCCTGTCAGGTTGACTGGGGTGGAACTCTATCCAGCCCACTTACACTTCAAAGTGCTCTGACTCTCACATACACACAAAGGAATGTGATACCAGGCCTGTCTGCCTTTTGTCACCTCCAGACAGTTTGGAGCCTTGACCGGGGAAGGGGAAGCACATTCCAGAACCAGATGTGGATGTAGGGCAAGGAGTCATCCACACACAATGACGGGCACCATGTATAAATATTGGACCTCCAGAGCCACTCTTTAAAACACTCCTGGAGCTGTGGAAGTTACAAAAGAAGGACTGCCCAGCTGTCAGAGGACTGCCCTACTGAAGAGCTGCTTTGCTGTCTGAAAAGGAAGACTGTACTTACGTGTCTTCATCACTGGCTAACTAGAGTGACTCTAAGGGTCATGTGTCCAACCTCCTGTGTGAGCTGCAGGAACACAACAAGCTTCAGAAGCCCCCCTGCAACTGCAGAGCTGACCTGCTGCACCAGATCTGCCTGGACCTGGAATTGGACTGGTCTGAGCCCTGCTGCTGGCTTTTGCCTTGAGTGAGTCCTAATTCCCCAGGAGGTGCCTCTCAGGTCCTGGTTCCTTGGCTGGCATAGGAGTGTACTCCTCCCTGCCTAACTGAGGGCTTCATCAAATCTGATGCAGCATGAGGCAGTTCAACACAGGACGTCGCATTGCAGCCTCTTGGAGCTTCTGCGCAGTAGTCTCTTTGTAACTGACGCAGAGCAATGCCACTCGATTCAGGACCTTGCATTGCATCGCATACCTGGCAGCTCCTGAGCAGAACCGATGCAGCACAATACGACTTGAAGCAGGGACTTGCATCACAGCCCTCTCAGCTCCCCACTGGAACCGACGCATCACAATGCAACTCGATGCAGGACTTCACATCGCAGAGCTGCACAACTCCTAATCTGAATCAATGCCGTACATTCCAAAGCCTTGCATCAAGGACATAAGATCCTATGTGACCAGATAACCACAGTTGGCACTTTGGCCCTCATTACAACCCTGGCAGTCAGTGGTAAAGCGGCGGTAAAACCGCCAACAGGCCGGCAGTTAAAAAAATTTAATTATGACCATAGCCGAAACCGCCAACACAGACAGCCACTTTAACACTCCGACCGTAACGCCGGTACAAACAAACAGCATGCCGGTCACCGCCAACAGACAGGCGGAAGACAATGTACCGCCCACACTATTATGACAAGCCAATCCGCCACCTTTTCCAGGGCAGATTCAACACGAACAAAAACACGGCTGAAACAGGACTTGGAAGGGGAAACACTCACCTCTACACAACCCATGAGGAACCAGGACTCCATGGAGCTTGAACTCCAAATACTCCCTGTCATAGTCTTCCTGCTCCTCTACCAGGAGTACGACCGACGGCGTCGATGACCACAGTGAGTACTGCACCTACAACAGAGGGGAGGGGGAGGGAAAAGAGAGTGACACACACACGCAACACCCCCACCCTCACCCTCAACACACACACCAATACATGCTGAAACATTACATTAACACCCCCCAACCCCCCCTGGAAGAACGCAAGGACAAAAGGAATTGATTGTAACCATTGTAATCAATAAACATCCATTAGTCCAAAATTTGTATACACTATAAACAAATATATACACAAAGAATTCAAGTCCAGGTACTGCACCTATATAGTCCGTGGACCACTGGGCCCAAAATGCATGGGCGAGGCCCACACAAGATACCTGATCGAAACGGAGAGAACACTGCAGGGGCATCAGATCAAAATAAAACAGGCACCTCAGGGGGAAGGGAAGGGGGGCACCTCAGCCGTATGAGAGCACGACGCCAGCTCCACGAGAGGGCTCCATACCCATTGATGAATCCTGGGGAGTGCAAAGCCACAGTCTCTCCAGTCGGTGGGTTGCCCACTGCTTTATTCTGGGGAGTGCAAAGCCACAGTCTCTCAAGTCTCTCCAGTGGTTGGGTTTCCCACTGCTGCATCCTGGGAAGTGCAAAGCCGCAGTCTCCCAAGTCTCTCCAGTGGGTGGGTTGCCCACTGCTTTATCCTGGGGAGTGCAAAGCCACAGTCTCTCAAGTGGATAACAGTCTGCACTGGTTCTGGAGGGGGCTTTGTGCCCAGAGTGCTTCATCCTGCCAAGGACTCAGGTAGTGGAGGTGAATCTCCACTGGTTCTGGAGGGGGCTTTGTGCCCAGAGTGCTTCATCCTGCCAAGGATTCAGGTAGTGGATGTTAATCTCCACTGGTTCTGGAGGGGGATTTGTGCCCAGAGTGCTTCATCCTGTCAAGGACTGAGGTAGTGGATGTGAATCTCCACTGGTTCTGGAGGGGGCTTTGTGCCCAGAGTGCTTCATCCTGCCATGGACTGAGGTAGTGAATGTGACAGTCCACTGACGGTGGGGCAACATGGAAGCTGCCCAGGCCCATGGAACTGACCATCAGCCATGTACGGATGACCACTGGGGAAGGCAGCCATGTCTGCGGTGGTGCCACTGGCTCAGGTTGTCGCGGGTCCAGTGGTGGGGCTGGCGGCGGTGTCATTAGCGGCGATGCTTGCAGCGGTCATTGTTGCGGTGGTGCTGGTGGCGGCCTCACTGACTGCCGTGCTGGTGGCTTGATCACTGACCGCGGTGCTGGCGGCGTTGTCAGTAGCGGTGGTGCTGGTGGCGGGCTCACTGACTGCGGTGCTGGTGGCGGTATCAGTAGCGGGGGTGCTGGTGAAGGGCTCAGTATCTGGGCTTCTGGCGGCAGTGTCCGTGGCGGCAGTGCATGTGGAGGTGCCGGTCTTGTCTACCGTGCAGGTTGGCGGCAACGCTGACTTGCCTTTCTTCTTCAGGCTGTCTTGCCACTCCCCACAATTGTCTTGCCTGAGCCCTTGGTGGCAGGTGTTTTGGCCTTCTCCCTCCAGGATGTGGGCAACATTTTCTGTTTTGGAGGTGGGGTAATGTCCTTGGCTGCGCTCCTTGGGACACTGGCAGCCCTTTTGCTGGCACACTCCAAAATCCGGGTATTGCTGGCACCACTGTGCCCGGTGATGTGGGATGTGGTGGCTGAGGTGCTGGGTTGGAACCTGGAAAAGTGGGCCCTAGGGGATGGACGGGTGGGGGAGGTATAGGTAAGAGGTCAACATTTAAGAGGAAACGTTTTTTAGACACACTGGGGCGGGTAGATGGAGAGGGTTTGGGAGTGGAGGAAGAGGTAGTGGTTGTAGGAGGTGTTCGTTTGCGGACTTTGGGTGAAGGTGCATTTGCTGGAGGCTGTCATGAGGTGGATGACTGTTGGGTGGGTGTGTGACTGCGTTTGTGTACTTTGGGAGGAGGGCTCACAGACACACTGGTAGAGGACACAGGGGATGTGTGAATGGTAGAGGGGGTGGTAAGTGCACGTGAGCGGTGTGTGGTGATGGGCGTGCTGGTGATGGAGGTAGTAGCTGAAGATGTAGTGCATGTAGGTGTGAGTGGAGACGTGACAGGGAGGGAGGAGGGAGATGTGGAGGAGGGGAACACAGTGGAGGCAGTGGATGTTGGTATGTGTGCATGGGTAAATTAGCACTTGTAAAGCGCACTACTCACCCATTAGGGTCTCAAGGCGCTGTACTCATACCGCTATGGAACCCCTCCTGGCTTTTCCCTGTGAGGCGCCCACTCCTGAGCACCCCCAGGGTGAAGCCAGGCATCCAAGCGCTGTTGGGGCCGTTGTGGAGATTAAGCAAGCTATTGCCCAGAGTTGCAGAGTGGGACCCATGAATTAGATTAGGCACCGAGGCGAGAATTATCTGGTCAAGGGGAATTGAGCCCAAGACCTGCCGAAGCGGGACTTGAACCCTGGTCTTGAGCCAGATCTCTGCTTCAGGGTCTGCCGCTCTAACCATTGAGCCACTCTTCTCCTATGATGCTTGTGTGAGTGCTTGTGGGATGTGTGGTGCTTATGTTTGCCAGAGCCATCCTTGTGTGTTGAGGTGTGTGCCTGCTGGTCTGATGGTGTGCTTGGGATAGGCTGAGGTACTGGGGATTGGGTCTGGGTGGAGGAAGCTGGAGGGGGGAGGCTGGACACAGGAACAATGGCTGCCATCAGTGCTTAGGCCAGAGCCTGAAATGCTCGCTGTTGGGCTGCCTGGCCAGAATGAATGCCCTCCATGTATGCATTTGTCTGTTGCAACTGCCTCTCTACACCCTGGATGGCATTCAGAATGGTAGACTGCCCAATAGTGAGGGATCTCAGGAGGTCAATAGCCTCCTCACTGAGGGCAGCAGGGCTGACTGGGGCAGGGCCTGAGGTGCCTGGGGCGAAGGAGATGCCCACCCTCCTGGGTGAACGGCCACAGGACACATGCTGAGGGGCTGCTGGGAGGGCGGTGCTGGTAGAGGGGTGGCAGGTGTACCTGTCTGTAGATGCGGTGGGCACAGAGGGGCCTGCCACCGCAAGGGAGCTCCCATCAGAGGAGGAGTCAGTGTCGCTGGTCTCTGCTCCTGTCCCCGCCGTGGAGCTCCCCTCGCCCTCCGTCCCACTGGAGACTTCTGACTCTGTTGTCTCGCCCTCCAGGGCCATGTGGGATGCAGCTCCCTCCTGCCCCGGTGGCACAGCTCCTCCGCCTGATGATGCTAATACACACAAGAACAGGGAGGCCACAAAAAAGGGGAGGGAAGAAACAAGAAACACATGTTCAGTGCATGCAATACCACTACCGTTGGCGGACACTACAGACACAGCAGCCCTCTGCACTACGCCATGCACTTACAGTTCCTAGATTAATCACAGGGACATGGGGTATATGGCCTCTGCCCGATTGCTGCACACATGGAAGTCACAGGAGCCCGACTAGGTGTTGATGGCTCTTACCACTGGTGGGGCTGGGGTGCCACTTAGCCTGCCTCACAAAGAGTCCTTGCCTACAAAGCTCGCCCTAGTCTAGGGGAACCCACTGCCCAGCTCCCCACCCAGATACCACCAATGCGCGCAGAGTAAGATGGATGTTATGGTACTTACCCCCTTGTGGCTGCTGTGATGCCCTCAAGTGCTCACCCCCCGTATCTTCCATCCACACCACTCCAAACAGGCATTGCCCATACAGCATGTTCACAGTGTACTCACCTGTTTGTCTGGAGGACCGTAGAGTAGAGTGTACTGGGGGAGGACCCCATCCACTAGTTTATCCAACTCCTCTGATGTGAAGGCAGGGGCCCTTTCCCCAGACACATGAGCCATTGTTGCTTCCAGACTGAGGTCACAGCATCACTTGCAGTGTAGGTCCTCTCCTGTCGAAGATCAGATATCAAGTGAGTGAACGGACAGAAAATGGCGATCACGTCCGCGGCGGTGCGAACCATCACCTCCGGCGTACATCGTCATTGGCTCCTGGGACCAATGTTAACCAATGCAGGATTGCGCCGCGGTCTTCGACCGCCTACCGCGATGGAGTACAACGGTGGCGCAGTTACCTAATTTCCCATTGTCCCACATTACAGGTCAGGCAGCCGCCATTTCAGGGGGCCGCACGGCATTACTTTTAAATGTGTCACACATATCTAGGCCTTGCATACACACAGAGACAGGCACATAGCGGATTGACAAATGTGTGCAATAAATTTGCATTTTTACTACCTCAGTGTTGGCTGACTCTGTGTTCGCTGTTCTTGTCCATAGGGCACGTCCTCTGGGGCAGGTGAGGAGATGGCGGCATCCTCCGGTGTACAGACCGCTGGTGGACCTGTCGACAATGAAAGAGAGGCATATAATAGTCACCTACAGACTTGATCGTGCCACAATCCAGGAATTGTGTGCCCAGTTGGAGCCAGACCTGATGTCAGCTATCCGCCATCCCACAGGAATCCTCCCTCTAGTGCAGGTCCTGTCAGTACTCCATTTCCTGGCAAGTGGGTCTTTTCAAACAACAGTGGCCATAGCATCAGGGATGTCTCAGCCTATGTTTTCCAACGTGTTGTCCAGAGCGTTGTCTGCCCTGCTGAAACACATGTGCAGCTACATTGTGTTCCCTCAGGTGGAGGCTTTGCCTACAGTGAAGGGTGACTTCTATGCCCTGGGACATATCCCCAACATCATAGGTGCCATTAATGGGACACATGTGGCCTTGGTTCCCCCCCGCGCAGGAGTGAACAGGTGTACAGAAACCGGAAGAGCTACCATTCAATGAATGTGCAGATGGTGTGTTTGGCCGACCAGTACATCTCCCATGTGAACACCAAGTTTCCTGGCTCAGTGCATGACGCTTACATTCTGAGGAATAGCAGCATCCCTTGTGTGATGGGGCAACTCCAGAGGCACCGTATGTGGCTAATAGGTGAGAACAAGGACCCTATACCCTGTGAATAGTTGTCTGGGTCTGGGGTTGTCCCTAAGGGTTAGTGTGTGTCTAACAGATTTTCCTTGACATTTGCAGGTGACTGGTTACCCCATCCTGTCATGGCTACTGACCCCAGTGAGAAATCCCAGGACAAGGGCAGAGGAACGCTACAATGAGGCACATGGGCAAACTAGGAGAGTGATAGAAAAGACCTTCGCCCTCCTGAAGGCCAGGGTCCAGTGCCTCCATATGACAGGTGGTTCCCTATACTATTCACCAAAGAAGGTGTGCCAGATCATCGTGGCCTGCTGTATGCTGCACAACTTGGCTTTGTGACAACAGGTGCCTTTTCTGCAGAAGGATAGTCCAGAAGGAGGTCTTGTGGCAGCTGTGGAGCCTGTGAACAGTGAAGAAGAGGAGGCAGAAGAAGAGGACATAGACAACAGAAACAGCCTGATCCAGCAATACTTCCAGTGAGACACAGGTAAGAAAACATCACTGCCTTCTACACCTGATGAAATTGTTGGACCTATCATATGTCTGTCACTTCCACCCCGTGCATGGACCCTGAATTGTCACTTTGCCTTTCCATTTCACAGATGAGGGTCCCACAGTGTGACTTCTGCTATGTTACCTCATGGACTAAAGCTGTGTGACATAGGTATGTTGACAATACAATGGACATTGCTATTTTCCTCAATTATTGCAAATACACATTTGTGAAAGCACAGACTGACTCCAGATTGTTTTGGGATTCAAGGGTGTTTATTTAAGTGCTACATGGTGGAGGGGGTTGTAGAATGGTCAGGGGTAATGGTGGAGGAATGTCCATGGCAGAGTCCAGTTATTTGTCTCACAGGTGCATTGTCCAAAGGGGCATCGGAAAGTGGGGCAAAGGCATTTTAAGGATGGACAGGGTGACCAAGTGGGACAGAAGGATGACATTCAGGGTGGTCTCATTTCTTGACGGGGGTCTTGGCATTGTTCTCTGTCTTTGTCCTGGATCTCAGGGACCGCTTGCGGGGTTCTTCTCCATCTGCAGGGGGTGGGGTGCTGGTGTCGTGGTCCTATGGCGGTGCCTCCTTTCCACAAGCGCCGGCGGAGGTGGTTCATCATCCAGGCTAGTGTCAGGGGCCCCTTGTTGTGCCACAGTGTCCCTCCTGGTGTTCACAAGGTTCGTCAGCACCCCTACAATGATGCCCAGGGTGGGGTTGACGGAACTGAGTTCCTCCCTGAACCCCAAATACTGTTCCTCCTGCAGCCGCTGGGTCTTCTAAAACTTGGCCAGTTCAGTTGCCATCGTCTCCTGGGAATGATGGTATGCTCCCATGATGTTGGAGAGGGCCTTGTGGAGAGTGGGTTCCCTGGGCCTGTCCTCCCCCTGTCGCACAGCAGACCTCCCAGTTCCCCGGTTTTCCTGGGCCTCTGTCCCCTGAACCATGTTGTAGGAGTCTGGACTGGCTTGTAGTGGGTACCAAGGGGTACTTACACCTTGCACCAGGCCCAGGTATCCCTTATTAGTGTAGAGGGGTGTCTAGCAGCTTAGGCTAATAGAAAAGGTAGCTTAGCAGAGCAGCTTCGGCTGAACTAGGAGACGAGTGAAGCTCCTACAGTACCACTAGTGTCATATGCACAATATCATAAGAAAACACAATACACAGATATACTAAAAATAAAGGTACTTTATTTTTATGACAATATGCCAAAGTATCTCAGTGAGTACCCTCAGTATGAGGATAGCAAATATACACAAGATATATGTACACAATACCAAAATATGCAGTAATAGCAATAGAAAACAGTGTAAACAATGTATAGTCACAATAGAATGCAATGGGGGCACATAGGGATAGGTGCAACACAACCCATATACTCTAGAAGTGGAATGCGAACCACGAATGGACCCCAAACCTATGTGACCTTGTAGAGGGTCGCTGGGCCTGTAAGGAAACAGTGAGGGTTAGAAAAATAGCCCACCCCAAGACCCTGAAAAGTGGGTGCAAAGTGCACCTAAGTTCCCCAAAGAGCACAGAAGTCGTGA